>NW_005871236.1:1981078-2011863 GCF_000147115.1 Myotis lucifugus | reverse complement strand
CTGCCCCCCCTGCTGGTCTGGTCACCCCACACAGCCTGCTGTTCAGTCATTTGGTCGTCCCTTCCTAACCTCCCTACCAGCCTGGTCGCCCCACACAGCCTGCTGTTCAGTCATTTGGTCGTCCCTTCCTAACCTCCCTACCAGCCTGGTCGCCCCACGCAGCCTCCTGTTCAGTTGTTACTATGAGTGCATCCTGACCAATTTGCATGTTACCCTTTTATTAGTATAGATTGCTACACAATCAATATCAATACCTTTACAGGTATGAATATCTGTACTTTTAATGTCATTGGAAAGCCACTAGAGGCCACACTAGAAATTTTATATTGCCTTATACTGAATAAAATTGGACAATCTAATTATATCCCTTGGTTTGTAAATAAGGAAACAGAAGTTCATTAAATGTAGGTTACTTGTTCAAGGTCACACAGAGAATTCAGGAGTACTTTGGAGCCAAACCACCACCACTGTGCTCTCCAGCCGTGACCCTGGCTTCTAGCTGAGCGACACTCCCCTTGTGGGAGTGCACTGACCATCAGGGGGCAGCTCCTGCATTGAATGTCTGCCCCCTGGTGGTCAGTGCATGCCATAGTGACTGGTCATTCTGCCATTTGGTTGATTTGCATATTAGCTTTTTATTATATAGGCTACTGTACTATTTTTCTCTGCCAACCCTTTGAGGATACCCATCATGCTATGAGATATCACTAAAGAATAGCAGTTTAAAAATAGGCTTTTCATTCACACTGCCTAGTTTGAATCTCAACTTTCCTTCTTGCTACTTAAATAAATATGGGGGTAAACCATTTAATTTCTCTAAGGCTTAGTTTTGTCATATGTAAAATACAGGTAAAGTTAAAATTTTAAATCCTCTGAATTTATTCTAAGTATTAAATTGGATGATCTATGTAAGTCCCTAGCTCAGTGTCTGGAGCTCATGTGTTCTCAGCCAATAGATGATGATGAGGTTGATGATGATGATGATGATGACGATGATGACGACGACAACTATGATGCTGTTGTTGCTGCTGCTACAGTACCTCTCATAAGTCTCACTTTGGCCCTGGGGGTGCTGCCCACTGTCTAAGCTGCTGCCCTTGCCTGTTACACTTATGGTAGGCTCTTTCAGCTTTTATATTACGTCACTCCAGTCTTTTTTCTTTATTTGTCCTTTTTCTTAGCATCCAGTCTTTAGCTTTACTTCTTTAGGATTCTAAAGACTTATTAGACAAGCATAACTTCTAAGTTCTTAGCTATATTTATTAAGGATGTTTGAGGAGAAAATGTTATCTTTTTTTCCTTTTTTATTGAATTTATTGGAGTAACATTGGTTAATAAAATTACATAGGTTTCAGGTGTACAATTCTATCATACATTGTCTGTATATTGTAGTGAGTGTTCACCACGTCAAGTCAAGTCTCCTTCCATCACCATTTATCCCCCATTTACACCATCCTACCTCTCTTCAACTCCCTTCTCCCTGGTAATCACCATATTGGTGTCTTTTAGATTGGTGGGACCGCTCCAAGAATTTATGATTAAGTACTTTGGAGGTTATGCTTGAGAATTAATATTTCTAATTAGTTCCCAGGTGATGCCATGCTGTTGGTACAGGGATCACACTTTGAGATTCAGTGCTTTAAAAGAATTGTGCTCCTTCAAAACATCTGGAAAATAATCCTGCATAATTTCATTTGGTTTTAGACAGTGCTACACCCAAAAATACTTCTAAAATGAATCTTTTTGGGCATGGGACAGAAAACAGGTAGATGGATAACTACTTTATTTTTCCTACTAACATCTTAAGGCTTCCAAGTCTGCTTACTCACCTAGCCTAGTTCTGTGGAAAGAAAATCTCCTCTCTTTCCAAATGTTTCATTTTCAAGTATCAAAGCTATAAAAAAATTTTTAATGGTTGAGACATAAGAACTGCTCTAGACTTCAAAATCTTCATAAATTTTTAAGTGGTATTTGTAATCCCTAAGATTTCTCCTGCATTCTATTTCCCCTGGTGCATTCTTTTTTTCCTTTTATATGTAGTCCCACGATGTAAATGACTATGCAACATCTCCGATATATTATCTCTTATTTCAGTGATTAATTTTCACAAAGAAATTAAATTTTATCAGTTCATGAGGGTCATTACATGTAAAAATATGCTGTATTGAAATAAATACCTGCATGATCTGCTAAACTTAATCTTTAGCTACATGACATCTCCACACACCTTCTTCATATGAAAATATACATATCAATATTGACTTTGGGATCACTTGTGATCATTGGTATTAAATGTTGCATCAGTGGAAGCCAAGACTTTTCAAATATATATATGCATTTGAGATAGTAAATTGTGAGACCCATTTATAAAGCCATATATTTGGGCTCCTATGTAATCTTCTTTATAGATTCTAAGATCAAAGATTAAGAAAACATCACCATTAACTTCAATGAATAAAAAAGTACACTGGTATCATTCCATTAATAATGCCAATTTCTTACCCTGCTATGATTTCCTGTTTTTTTCTGATTCCACAGTGGCTGCACCAATCTTAAATCCTACCAATGGTGCAAAAGTGTTACCTTTCCTCCACATCCTCACCAACACTTGTTATTTGTTGATTTATTTTTTAACATAATTTTATTGATTTCAGAGAGGAAGGGAGAGGTAGAGAGAGATAGAAACATCAATGAAGTATGGTGATAAAACAACCCAACCTGTGCCAGGACCCTCCAGGGAGGGTTTCTGAGTGAGATGTGGCCACTACGGGGCACAGGGTTCATAAAAAAAGGGCATCTAACTGGAGAGGCAGTCATGAAGGTTAACACATTTGGCTACATTTAAGGTAATTGAGAGAGATAGTAAATATATTGAGGGTAATGATAACCAGTTTCTTACTGTTAGATAAGTATAAATATGGAAAGGGAGTAAGCTAAAATGAACCCTGTGTTGTTCACTAGTGGATTGAAATTGAAGTTATTAGTGTTTATTCATGAATTTTAATAGAAGATAGATATATAGATATATAGGTAGGTAGATAGATGTAAGTATGTGTCTATATTTTCTAATCATTCCCATTGAGAGGGGCTTGGAATACTTATACCTTAGTAGCAATGAGCATACCTAGCATCCAGATGTTGATTTAAAATGTTTTTGTTGATTAATTTTATTTTATTATTTTTAAACATATTTTTATTGATTTCAGAGAGGAAGGGAGAGGGAGAGAGAGATAGAAACATCAATGATGAAAGAGAATCACTGATCAGCTGCCTCCTGCATGCCCCCCACTGGGGATCAAGCCTGCAACCCAGGCATGTGCCCTTGACCGGAATCAAACCCATGACCCTTCAGTCCACAGGCCGACGCTCTATCCACCAAGCCAAGCTGGTTAGGGATTGCTGATTAATTTTATAGAAAGAGATAGACAGACAGGCATCAATGTTTTGTTCCACTTATTTATTCATTCATTAGTTGATTCTTGTATGTGCCCTGACCAAGGATTGAACCCACAACCTTGGCATATCAGGACAATGCTCTAACCAACTGAGCTACCCATCCAGGGCCTGATGTTGCTATTAAAATATCACTCTTCACTAAAAGGAACAAGCCTAACTCAGAGAAACAGATGATTCCAGGGCTGGGCAAGAAAGAAACAACATGAGTTTGGAGCATCTGTTGTATCAGAAAGTAAAGAAGTCCTCAAAGAAAAATAAGGCATACTAAAAGTATACAGAAGCCAGCTTGAAAGGGATTTCTACTGTCCAATTCTGGGACAAGTAGTGTATAAAAATATGTAAAAGCAATGTAGTACAACACTGGGATAATTTAAGCAATAATAATTAAAAATGAGAGTGTAACTCTTTTTCATAGTAGAATGCCAGCTAATCAAAGTAGAAGTAATGATGGAATTTGAAAATTATCATCTAGCAACCATTGCAGAAATAATTAATTAAGGCAAGAAACATAAATGTATTATAAAACTAGTTGGTAAAAGTAAAATAAGGACTGAATTTTTTACATAATCTCAAAGTAGCTCTCTACAAACTATATATTAAGTAGCAAGGGAAAAAATTTAAAAAGTACAAAAGTGAAGAAATCTAGCTGACACCACTCAAAGTTATCACTGCAAGTAATGGGACAAATTAGCCTCATGTGCCAAATGATAGGATGCAATGAGCAGAATACAGCATCACTTCTGTAATATGTCTATCAAAACCTGAGTCTAATCATAAGAAGACATTGGATACAATAAAATGGTGGGACATTCTATAGAAAGACTGGCCTGTTAATCTTCATGAAAGTCAGGAGAGACTGAGGAGCTGCCTCAGATTGAAGGAGACTAGGAGACTTGGTAACCGGGGAAAATATGTAATCATACATTGGGCCATTTTCTAGAAAATACATTATTGGGACAATTGACAAAATTTGAATGGAGTCTCAGGTAAAGAGTATATGGGAGTTCTTGTATTATTCTTGCTTTTTTTTTCTGTGAATCTGAAATAATTTCAGAACAAAAATAAAACATCTACACTAATAAAAGAGAAACATGCAAATTGGTGTTACTCTGCTACGCCCACCAGCCAATCAGAGTGACTATGCAAATTAACCCAACAAAGATGGCAGTTAATATGCATACGTAGGCACGGAGTGAAGACTGAAGGCTCTGGCCGGAGTGAAGACTGAAGACTGAAGAGGCTTGGCTTCTCCGCTGCAGCCGGACCAAAGGCCTGGGTCCCAGGTGCCAGAGGAAAACCGATGCCGGCAGCCAGGGGAAGGAAAGCCTATTGTGCAAATCTTTGTGCAACGGGCTTCTAGTATATAATAATACTTAAAGTAGATATTAGGGTTAAGTATTAGTGTGAATCAAATACAAAATTATATTAAATATTAAATAAAGCATGATCAAACAAGATATTTTTAAGCATAATCCATTATAAATAAATGTATGAATAAAACATATTACATCAAAAAGTTAAAGGGGAAAATCATAAATCCCTATAACCAACAAAAATACATATGATATAATTAAACCAACCTCTATTTCTTTTTATTACTCATCAATTTAGTGAACTAAATATAGAGGATATATTTCTTAACATGAAAAAAACGTGGATAATTTCAACAGAAATACAGCAAAATAGGAATAGGCACGGATACTAACAATATTTTTTCTTATTTAACATTATTCTGGAAGTTTTAATCAATTAATGGGACAATAAAAAGAGAAGAAAATCAATACAAAAATAGGAATAAAATTTTTCAAAGTGCCTATTGCCAATTTACAAAATGAACCATAGAAATAGCAGACATATGGAAAACTACTAAAATCTTACTAATAATCAAGGAAAGGCAAAGTAAAACAGCACTAAATTGTTATTTTTAAAACCAATAATACTGGGAAAGGGTTAACAAAATGTGGCTAGCCCAAATTGGCACATCAGTAGGAAAACTAACACTTTCATATCTCCCTGTGGAGAGTGTAAATTAGTGAAAACTTTGCTATAGTCATATAGGGATGTCTATCAAAGTTTTAAAATAGATTTGTATCATTTGACCCAGTAATTCCACTTCCATGAATGTATAGAAAGAAAATTCTTTGAAATGCAAATTGTTTTTTGTATAAAGTGGTCATCACAGAATTATGTATAAAGAAAACTAGGAAAAACACCCTAAATATGTAGAATAAGGAATGAGGAATTAAGCTAATTTCATAAGAAGAAATACCATTCTGATGGACATTAGATTGGCCGCCCAGCATTCAAACCTCTTCCCTATGTTGAGGAACTTCTCCCCTTTTAGGATTGTTGAGTTGTAGACATTACCAAACAGTGTCAAAGCTGAAATAAAATTCAGACACCCTCCAAGTTAGAA
This sequence comes from Myotis lucifugus, assembly GCF_000147115.1. Classification (NCBI taxonomy): domain Eukaryota; kingdom Metazoa; phylum Chordata; class Mammalia; order Chiroptera; family Vespertilionidae; genus Myotis; species Myotis lucifugus. The sequence continues at coordinate 2,005,991 of NW_005871236.1, read as the reverse complement.
ATTGGACATGAGATACAGGCCTTGAAACCTGCACCTGCTGCAAACTCAGGATTAATAATAGACATTTGATACAAGAAACTTGGGACCAACAAGAATCTGTTCACGTACTGGTGGCACCAGTAACAGTGAGTTTATAGGGAGGGCTTATATCACTGATGTTTCACCTGTCAAAGTTTGTTCACATACCAATGACATTAAAACTTGTTTACACAGTTTGTTTTTAAATCAGTTCTCTTTATTTTATACACTTATATGTGTATAGTCAAATTTATTCATTTTTCTTTATGCTTTTTAAACTAATTTTTATGTGAAGAAAGCCTTCCTCACTTTGTTGAGGTTCATATTTATTGACAGTTCTAGCCGTTTCCTTTGTTTTCTACTTCTAAATCTCTTAGAGAGCTGGTATTAATTTTAATGAGTACTGTTCAGTAAAAATATAATTTTATTTTTTTCTTAATTAATTATTTATAACCATCTGTTGAATAATTATACTTTTTCATAAAAGAAAATAAAGCAAAAAGGATATAGTTGTGGCAAAAGAGGAAATAAACTTAAAATTTCCAGCTCAAATGATTACTAACCTTAAAAAGCTCTTATATATTAATAACTAGAGGCCCAGTGCACGAAAGTCCTGCATGGGTAAGATCCCTAGGCCTGGCCGGCGATCAGAGCCAATTGGGGCCTTCCAGCTGCCAGCCAGGGCCTCCCTTCGTTCCGTGCCACTCCCTGGTGGTCAGCGCACATCATAGCAAGCAATGTAACTCTTGGTCAAACTCCTGAGGGGACACTTTGCAAATTAGCCTTTTATATATATAGGTAGATGAGAGAATTATGAGCACTAATAAAGTTTGGTAAGTTCTCCAGTTATCTGAAGAAATATATAAAATCAATAGTTTATAATAAACACATAAGATATACTATAAAATGGCCATTCACAAAACTTCAAGAATATAAACTCAAGAATGATTTAAATAAGCAATGTGGAGAACCTGAGTGAATAAGTTGATATCACTTTACTTGGGAGAATAAAATAAAAGGTTGTTGTTGTTTTGTCAGTTTGGTGGTCTTTGTTGTTTTAATAGAATGGGGATATTTAATTCTTGAATGGCAACACAAATAATGTAAAATAAAAATTTTCCCAAAGTGCACAGAATTTTTGGTATGTCTCTAAAACTTATTAATGTTTGGACCCAGGGCCATGTTGGTGGTGGTGAGCTGTGCCATCTTCTGTTGAGATTCACCAGCACTCATGCCCCCTCATATGATGGTTGACATGATTCTGGTTTTGTAGGGTTCCCAGAGATGTGAGTGGCAGTAAGTTCCTTTTCTACACAAGGCAGCCAGAGATGTTTTTTTGTTTCTTCTAACTAAAAACTCTAAGTTACACAACTAAGAAACTATTAACTATCATGCTTTATAAAACATTTTATTACACGATAAAAATATTCACACTATATAGTTAAGTGAAGTGGCAGCTTACAAAACAGTATAATCTATAACCTCAATTTTGCAAAATATTACAAATAGGCACTCAAATCATATGCACTCATGGTAAAAAAAGATAGAATGAAGTAGATCAAAATAGTTTTTACAATATCGTTTTATAGATTTTTTTAAAAAGTCATTTTGTAGGTTAAAGTGTGTGTGTGTGTGTGTGTGTTTGTGTGTAATGACTGGATAAAAGCTTTAAAAAAGTTAAAATAATAAACATATGGTTATTGAGAGGACAGAGCCAGAAATATTTTTAGAGAGCAAATATGGGGCCTTCTACCTCCATTTTATTTATTTTTCCTCATCAACCCTTGATCATTCCCTCACCCATTTGTTTTTCTATGTATTTTTTATCATGGTGGAAGCAAATTTATAAAATAATTTATTATTAAAATGATAAAGCCTTAATTTCATATACTATGCAAGTATATATTCTTTCTAAAAGAAATATAAGTTAATGCTACACACACACACACACACTACAAAGTTTAGGGAGGAGGAACAAAGACATTTTCTGTAAGTAGGACCTTGTCAATCTCAAATCAATTAAAACTATAGAATAAACAATTTTTTGCATAAGATTTCTAAGTCTCATACTGATTTCAAAACAACAACAAGACAAAACAACAACAAAAACAACCCTTCTGTTATTTCTTAGATGCTGCTATGAACACATACTGTATTTATCTGTCTATCTACCCAAGCTGGAGCCCCTAGTCTGACATTTTAGTGGCCTCCTTACTGGCACCCTAAATTCAAGTCCATCTGATCTAATCTTGTATGACCTCCCTAGTCCCTAGCCATGAACAACTTTGATAATGATTTTTCTCCTCTTATCTAAAGGTTTACAGGAAATGGGATATCATAACATGTTATTGAGTACCCTCCAAAGTTTTGCTAGCCTCAGCTGAGTCCTCATGCTTTCTGGAAATCTCTCCATTCATCATTGGCTGATTTTCAACCCAATTGCCTAAACTAGCTTTCCCTGGCCTTTTCTTTATTCTGTGTTTACAACCTTCCATTGTCCCTCCCTTTCTAAAGAGCCAGTCTTTTCATGCCAATCTCTTTGATTTCTCTTTAGTCACACTACTAGTAATTCCCTTTTTTTCCCCTTAAAACCCCTTTCTTTCTTATTTCCTGAAATTATGCCACATCTTGTTCTTTCTGTTCTTTCATATTTCCTGAAATTATGCCCCATCTTAGTGTTCTTTCTGCCTCTCAGACTATGTCAACTTTGAATCCTTTGGTTGTATGATCTTACTTCTGTATGTTTTGCCAGAGCTGCCCTTGCTTCTTCCTTTTCATGTTTTGTCTACCGATTATCTCATCTTTAATGTTACTTCTATGTAGTTTGATTCCAAGTCTACATTGCCAGTTTTGCCTTTTATTTTTTTAGTGAGGGCAGGGGTAGGGAGGAATCCTAGTCCAGAAATACCTTGCAAGCATTTCTTTCTATACACCAGGCACTTTATGTTTAATATGCTCAAGTCAAAATTATTCATTTCCTCTAAAGTATCTCCTCCTCTCCCTTCTGATATCTTTATTTCTGAAAATGGTGTAGTTGATCTTTCTGAAAACAGGATTATTTCTAACGTCTCCATCCCCAGCTACCTCTGCCATTCAATCAGTCACACATTTTTGTGAATAATACTTTCTTATATTCTCTAATTTAGGCCCTTGCTATCTCTTTCTCATATTTTCCCTTGCTTCCACATTTCTATATTCTAAACTGTCCTGAATATCACTTGCAAATATTTGTAAAATATGGCTCTGATATTAACATTTTCTGTCTCAAAAACTGTCAAGTTCTGTGTTTTATTTTTTCCAGCATAATGCTCCAAACTAACTTTTCCATATGTGCATACCCTATCCTGGCTAATCAAATTCTTCCACCAAATTATGAAGGTAGAGCTAGCCAGGCATTGAATGTGAGAAAGAGGATTTCAGGCAGAATTAGGGGAAGGGAGTGGCCAATAAGCTGGAACATGGTGAGCCAGGAATGACGGGAAGCAAGAGGATGAAGGGACCCAGAGCCTTGTAGGTATGTTAGGATTTTATTTTGCCTCGCTTTTGGGGAGATGCATTTGAGTATTCCATGTGTCACTGGAATCAGTTGAAGGTTTTAAGCAGGGGAGGAACAAGTCCCCATTGAGGTTTTTAAAAAATCACCCTGCACACTCTATGTAGAGTGTTTTTTCTCTCTGATGGCTTGTTTGATCTTACCATCCACAAGCAAGCTCTCTCCTCTAACTGGCAGCATTTTGTGTCTTTCTGAGCACATATCACCTTTCACTTTATAACCTGTCCATTGAATACACATCTTCTCTTCTCCACCCATAAAAGCTCCCAGCATGCACAGACTGTGCCTTGTTTCTCTTGGACACTACACACAACTTCCGAAAATAGAAAGCTCAGAAAACACTTGATAATGGATTAATAGCCTTAAATTTCTAACAGTAACATCTAGGTTTACAATAGAAGGTGGAGTCATATAAAGTATGTTGACTGTTGATGAAAACCTTAGTCTTTTTCATTGTGGTTCCTTATCAACCCACCTTGGCATGGAAGGAACAGATCTTTGTAATTATCTGTACCCTGTTCCCTCTGTCTTTGAAACAGCAATAAATCTCATCAACTACTTTATTAGGATGTAATGAATATCATCCAAAAAATAATTATTGAGTACTTTAAATTTTCCAAAGAACCATGTCAGTTTTTTCATATGGTATTTGCTACAATGAGAAACCATGAAAGATGATAATAAACTTATTATTTTCTACCAAATATCCAGTCAATAGAACTGTACAGCTCTTACAACAAAAATAAGAGCACTTTAGATGGTTGCAAGGCTGAAAAGGAGCAGTAGATATAACTTTCCTGAATGCTGATTGGTTGCTGAGCAGATAATGATTTATGGTACATTTTAAGTTACTCTTTGAGATGAAATAGTTTATGGAGGGGGAAATGGGATTGTTCTTTAATATCCTGAAGCATCTGAAAACCTATGCAACTTTCATTGATCTGCTTTCTGCTGGATAAAACTGCTATTTAAAATCAATGACATATTTACTTCTCTCAGAATGCCTCTATGGTTATAAACCATTCTTTGTTGTTTGTTGAGAAGTAAATTTCTTATTCACTCTCCCATTAAACTGGAGTTTCCATAGATTTTGGGGGTATCATTGGTTTGTCAATATTCACTCTATCTTTCATCCTTCTCCTCATCTGACTTCCATTTCATAATCACTTGGGATAACTTGAGGGTCTAGAATTTTCTGGGCTCATATACTTCAATAATCTTCAGAAAAAGAAAAAGAATCAATGAACCAACTACCAAACTGCACATTGCCCATCACCCATATCCCAGTAGAATATCCCCTAATAGTTTTTTAATAAAGATAAACAAAAATATCAGCTGATGTTTTTATTTTGTTTGGTTTGGTGGGGGATGAAGAGGGCTGCAATTTTTTTTAAATGGCAAGGTACAGAAAAGTATATGTCCAGAGGATAATAAACTCCTTATCCAACTAACTCAGGTAAAAAATTATACTAGGCTATTTCATAGCCCTAAAAAGAAGAGTTCTTTAACTGAGTTATAAGAGGGAGAAAACCTGTTCAAGAATGCAGCCTGGCCAAATGGCCCATGATTGATGGGGCAGCAACAACCAGGGGGTATTTACTGATTCACCAATGCCAAGTCCTTGGAGTGATTTTGCTGCCTGTGACAGCTGGCATTCTCTATTGGAAGGCTGTGTCTGTATACATCTGTGATTTGCATATTTATATATCTCGGCTGCTGTCTGAGGTCTGAATCTCACAACAGTGTGTATAAGCTGTGCAGTCTTAATGCTTGAGTGCCAGTGGCATGAGATGGTAGAATTGGTTTGGGTAAAATTATAATTTTAAGATTATGTTTTGCAGGTTAGCCGGTAATAGCACATTTTTGTTCATCTTCCTCTTCATCAGCTCCAGTAATTTTTTGAAGTATCTCTCTGCATGGGCTACCATTTAAAGCAGACATATTATGTGCTCTCTAGGAGGCTACAAACTCAGATATTAAGGCATCATATATAGATAGAAAGGAAGATATTAAAGGAATATATTTAGTCAACTTGAAGCCCAAAGAGGGAATTATGAGATGCGAACATTGGAGGGGGTTACTGATGCTTTTTCCTAAGTTGGAGAGGACTTAAGCGGGTAAGAAGTGCTCAACAGGGCAGATACATGAACTCATCTAAGGTTTTTCTTTCTAAACAGTAAACTCACAGGGTTCTTGGAATAGGTGGCATTTCCACAGGTCTTTGAAAGATCAGATATAGAATGCTTGCTGAGCAGGAAAACAATGGAGGGAAGGGCTTTTGAGGAAAAAAATACAAAGGCTTGAAGGAAACAGGAGTTAGATAAAACAAGCCATGGATATGTGAAAATGAATGATCTCAGGGACACAGAGAGGGATACGTGATTAGGAGGAGATATATTAGGGTAGGAATCGGTAATAATAAAAGCATAATATGCTAATTAGACCAGACAGCCGAACAGCAGAACAACCGACCATCCAACCGACCTTCCAGACGACCTTCTGGCAGCCAAAAGGAAGCTCGGGTCCTGGGTACCAGAGGAAAGCCAGTGCCAGCAGCAGGGGGAAGGAAGGCTTACTCTTGCATGAATTTCGTGCATTGGGCCTCTAGTGTCATATAAAACATTTTAAGGTAGTTGATGAGAATTTTAGTCTTTGCTCCATGTGAGACTGAAATTTCTTAAGGTCATAGAAACAATATTAAGAGAAATATATGGTTTGCTTTACAAATAAAAAAATAAGAAAGTTTCTTAAGGTCAAAAGGTGTTAATTTGGTAAAAATGATGAGCAGCATCTTCAGTGTGAGCAAAGATAATGAGAAGTAGGATGCTTTGAAGGTAGTTTCTGGAAAACAGTACTTGTGTCAGGAAGGGGGTATTTAGAATTCAATTCTAATGGAAGGAGATTGGAAAATTTTTTTAATGAATGAAGACTGTACAGCCAGCTGGTGTTGCTCAGTGGTTTAGCATCAACCTGTGAACTAGGAGGTCATGGTTTCATTCCCAGTCAGGTTGCTGGCTCGATCCCCAGTGTGGGGTATGAAGGAGGCAGCTTATCAATGATTTACTCTCATTATTGATGTTTCTATCTCTTCCTCTCCCTTCCTCTCTGAAATCAATAAAAATAATTTTTTAAAAACTGTAAATATCTGGCATAAATATTCAAATTTTATCATAAAAACAAACAATTAAGAGTTTAAAAGTGAACCTGTTTTCTTCTATCATATTTCCACCAGAGCATCATGGAATGTTGTGGTAATGCGATAAGTCCCACTTTGAAGAACCCACTCTATGTACCAGACACTCAAATTCACTATCTATAATCTTCTCTCAAAGCCTCTAGAGCAGCGGTTCTCAACCTGTGGGTCATGACCCCTTTGGGGGTCAAACAACCCTTTCATAGGGGTCGCCTAAATACATCCTGCATATCAGATATTTACATTACAATTCATAGCAGTAGCAAAATTACAGTTATGAAGTAGCAATGAAAATAATTTTATGGTTGGGCATCACCACAACATGAGGAACTATATTAAAGAGTCCCGGCATTAGGGAGGTTGAGAACCACTGCTCTAGAGTGAATATTTTGACTCCTCTTACAAACAAGATAATGAAAACAGAAAAAATTAACTCACCCAATTTTACACAACTAATATGTAGTAGTTTCATAATTCAAACTCTGGTCAGTCTGATTTCAAAAGTCATTTTTGTCTATTTGTGTGTTTGCTTATTTTTCTAACACACTGTTTCCTTGAGCACAGAGAAGGCATATAAAGAAAAAATAGCAATCCATTCTCTTGGGAGTACTTAATTTGAGTTGGCAAGGAGATAGCCATCTGGAGATGTTGCTTAGATAAAGTACTTGCTCGGATGGTTTTTTGCATACCTGTGAAATGTGTGGTATTAGGTACTACAGTCTCATGAAAGGAATGGAGTGGATGAATAATTTGATTATGATAAAAAATAGTTCATGCTAACAGTGATGAAAGTAAGGGTGAGCCACATGGCTAGTCTGTATTTATTCCCAGTATTACCTACAAGTACAGTACAGATCATTGGAGCTGAATTTTGATGGCCTGGATAGTAGCAGCAAGTAACAATTTTCACAAATATTGACTAAATATAGGAAAAAAACTGAAAATGTAATTCTGAAGAAAACTGAAGATGCAATGTCTTTGACATGTTACTATCTTGTGAAATAGATATCATAAGTGCTATATAAATCTCCTTGTTTTGAATCATCATTAACTATCTTCTTACTTGACTTAGCATGGACATAATTTGAACCTACTTTCTGCATGCTAGTCATATAGTCCAAGTGAAAAGCTATTCGCAGAATGCTTTGAAAGCTTACTCAGGAACTCCAAAGTGAATAATATCCACCTGTCTACAGGGTTCATTTCTTTTTATTGGAAATGTCATTTTAAAAATAACTAGAGGCCTGGTGCATGAAATTCGTGCATGGGTGCAGTCCCAAGGCCTGGCCGGCGATCGATGTGCAAGCATCTGGCATGGAAGGGCAGGTCCCAGCTGACCTCTGGGCCCTGGGCAGCACCTGGGCTCCTGGGCTCCTGGGCTCCTGGGCTCCCATGTGGCCTCCTCTGCCTGAGTCATGGCGCCTGAGTCCCCACATGGAGATGCAGTGATCATGGCCAGATGCCGCAGGCTGGGGCACAGCATGGGCCTCTGGGAGGCCCAGTGGTGCCGCATAGAAGCCGGGCAGGCAGCACCGTCTCTCCCAGCAGGCCTCACAGACCAGCTGCTGCGCGAACCCACGGAGAGCCCAATCAGTCCCTGCGGCTGTGGCCCAGCTCACCCGGAAGCCCATTGGGGCCGGCAGTACCTTCACTGCCGCCTGCTGCCAGCACCTCGTCACCGACACCCACCATGTTCAGCGCCGCCTCCTGGTGGTCAGCACACATCATAGTGAGCGGTCAGACTCATGGTCGAACTCCCAGTCAAGGGGACAATTTGCATATGAGACTTTTATTATATAGTATATCTGAAAAAAAGGCTGCTACTGAATCCAGTTCTTTCTTATACATCAAGTAAATGTTTATCTGAAAACCAGTTCATACATGGGGAAAATTTTAAATATTTTATATTATTATTACTACTACTATATTGAAACTGACATTTAGAATATTTGGCTAAGGACCTGCCAAAATCCCAGGCTTAGTCATAAAGATTTAGTATATAGTGGCTTAAGAGCACTTGTTTTAAGGTAACAATATATGAATTATATTTGTCTGACTCATTTACTAGCTGTGTGATTAGAATGCATATTACATTATCTTTTGTGCTTTAGTTTACTTTTTGTGTAAAAAGAGAATGTAATATTAACACTTTTATACATGTTTGTGTATGAGTGTGTGCATTTGTAGACATTAGGAGAAATTGTCATCCGAAGCCTTTACATTACCTGACAAATAATAGGTGCTCAATTAATATTATGCATTATTAGTTATTTCTATTTTTTATCTCCTTTAAAAGCATGTTAGCCACACTGGGCTATTATTTACACTTTTTTCACATTAAAATTATTTAAATAAATCATCAGCTTAGATTTCCATCAGGAAAAAAAGGTACAAATTTATTTTTTGTGTTTCTGAATGTTTTACGTTTCTTTTGTATGGGAAATGCCAAATGCTTATGACATTGAAGGAAAGGTTATCCTTCTAAATTATTAATGATGTTTGTAAATTACCAAATTACTGATTTTTTCATTAGAACCCTGTTCTTCTAAGACCAAACCCTAAAAAAGGAAATATGACTATAATTTATTGATTTACTACTCTACATCAGCATTTATTTGTCATGTTACTTAGAATTTGGCCAAAGATACAGCGTAAAGCAAAGAAAATAATAATAGATCAAAGGATGCTTCAAAATATGCGGGAACAATTCAGAAGTTTCGAGGGGAAAATGGCTTACAAGAACCAATAGTTTTGATAAAATGCTAGGCCTTCTAAAGAAAAAATGTTTGTTTGTTTTTTCATTTTTTTGTTTTGTTTCTTTTTTTTTGGCATTAGGCACCTAGGGAAAGTCTATATCAAAATTTATCTTCATTATTTTTTTCATAAACTGACACAATTTAAAACGTTTTCATCTCCTAATAGATCTTTGATTTTGCATTCATGTTTTTAATGTAATATTGGGCTTTCATGGAGCAGGATACACAATTATTCTATCTTTCCCACAGGATTGATGAGTCAGTTCTTTAGAAACATGTTCTAAATTAAGTTGCCTTTGACAATGGGAAGAATAATCTTATTTTCTCATTTAAAAAAAAAGTGGCTTAGGCTGGGTTTTGTGTATTTTGCTTCTTCAGTGAGTTCCAACAGCATAATCGGTAAAGAATCACAAGAATTTGTACTGCGTGCAATTCAGAAAGAATACTAGAAACTGTGTGGCAATTTCAATTGTAAAATGCTTAATTAAGTTTGTCAAGTCCAAAGGTCAGGACACAATAAACTAATATCCTGATTTGGTGTTTAAATTAGACAAACTTATTTTGAGCCCACAGTAGTTATGTGTACACACACACACACACACACACAAGCATGTACAGATAAGGAGTAATAATAAATAACTGAATTAATTTATAAATAACTAGAGGCCCGGTGCATGACATTCGTGCACTGGGGGTGGGGGGGTCCTCTCACCCTAACCTGTGCCCTCTTGCAGTCCAGGACCCCTCGGGGGTGTCCGCCTGCTGTGGAGGTGGGAGAGGCTCCGCCACCACTGCTGTGCTCACTGTGAGCTTGGCTTCTGGCTGAGCAGTGCTCCCTCATGGGAGTGCACTGACCACCAGGGGGCAGCTCCTGCATTGAGTGTCTGCCCCCGGGGAGTCAGTGAGTGTCATAGCAAAGGGATCATTCAGCCATTTGGTCGATTTGCATATTACTCTTTTATTATATCGGATAAGAATTGGTTATAAATTCAAATAAATTTTATCCTTCAAAATAATCCACACTCTATTTAAATGTTTTACTTTTCTATTCTTTAAATACTGTACTGTTTTTGCCCTTTTAGAGAACTTTTTATTTACTGATATGTTTATGAACAATAGGAAAATAATTTTTACTACTGTATGAATATTTGTTTTATTTTGTTTCTTTACAGAACACAGTACTATATTACCCAGCTCAATTATTTATATTACACACTTTCATTATTAATATTGGGATTCAGTCTTGGTGAATAAATATTTGTTGGCTTACTACCAAGATACCAACATCTTAGAAGTGAATTTCAAAAATAATTTTTCAAAATAATTAGAACAATAATTACATTATCAAAGTAAGCATAAATATTTTTCTAAATAAATTTTTTTGCAATTTTTATAACTGTTATACTTTTATTTACTTTAAAATAAACATAGTTTTGTTAACATAAACATACTAGATATGTCTGTATAAACTCAAACATACATATACATTAATTATACCCACATATCATGATAGAATAAATTCCATTTTGTGCACTTTGTATTTAAAAAAACATAATATTAGTTATGCTGTTCTAGTATCCTATTCAATTAGACAAGAGAAATGAGAATAGTGGCTGTCAATTGAACAATAAGACTAATCCTGATTATGTACACCCTGACCTCTTCATATCTCTTCTTAGGCTAAATAGAAAAATAATAGGGGTGTTTTTGTTGCTTGAGAATTCTTCTCTACCAGTGGCACAAAGTAAACAAATATGTCTAAGATGGGATTTTTCAATTTAATTCAAACCATTCATCAGGAAAGGATATGTTTGAGAGACATAACTAATAGAGTAATCTACAGATGCCAAAGGTTAAGGGATAAATGAAAGTTAAAAGTAGAAGCCTTCAGTAGTAGCAGAACTGGTTGTGTTACATGTCAAGACTTTAATGTAAAAGTGGGAATTGTAACTAACATGAGATACCCTATGCAGAGTGGAGTTGCTGGAACTGGTCTCTATATTAAAAGCTAGGAGCCAAGAAAAAGCTGTTACTATGAGATGTGGGTCTGTAATCCCACCTCTCTGTCCAAGGACCCAGAATAGAACAACTCTTCATAACACCCAGTTCTGAGGTGAGAAGTCTAATACCTTCACAATTCTTTCTTTCTTTCTAGAAATAATTAAAAATGAATAGATATTGGGCTTAGAATTGCCTCATTTTATACATTGTTCACTCCAGTGTACACACAAGAATACGTTTATGACCAATGATTATCATATATACCTAGAAAAAACATTTATGAGAATACCCCATAAGGGTACATCTTCAACTTAAGGCTTCTTAATTCAGGTGATAATTCCATTTAATATTAATTCACAGATTTAAAATGTACAAAGCTTAAGAGAACATTTGACACTATAAAATATAGTGTAGAAGTCCAATATATCTGTGGCCATCTATAAGGGAAGGACAGGAGAGTTGAGGTCCATTCCTCCATTCCAAGGGAAAGGAATACAAGTTCTGCCTAAGCATAGCAGAGAAGAACTGAAAAAAGCCCTCTTCACTCCAGGTTTTATATTCAGATGAATGCATGCAATGTAATAAAATACTGTGAGGCAATATAAGCAAGAAAATATAATTTATCATTAAGAGATAATATAGTTCATAGAAACAAAAGCAGAGATGACCCAAATAATGGAAATATCAAAAAAATTACTTCATTACTTTATAAAGTAATTTATTACTTTAATTACATTATAAATATGTGAAAGCATTCAGTGAGAAAGATAAAAAACATACCTGAAGAGATGAAGAATTTCAACAGAGAAATGAAACCTATTTTAAAAAACGACCCAAAGAGAAATATAAGAGATGGAAAACACATCAGGGCAAATAATTATTTTGATGACCTTATCAGCAGACTGGATATAAGAGAGAAAGAGATTAGTTAACAATAACAATGATCATATGAATTATCTAAAATGAACATACACAGCAAATAAAGAGTTGAAAAACATGAACAAAGCATCTTAGTTCTGTGTGACTATGAAATGGTAAAATCCCAGAATAGAAAGAAAGAGAGAAGAAGGTAGAAGCAATATTGGAAGTGAGGATAAAGAAGAATTTTTTGAAATCAGTGACACACAAAAACCTTGAATCCAAGAAATCTAAAATTATTTAGAGATAAGATAGGTAGATAGATGTAGATACAGACACATACAAAAATATCTGTATATATTCTATCTAATAAAAGAGTAATATGCAAATTAACCATCACTCTGTGACAAAGATGGTGGCACCCATAGCCAATAAGGAGGGAATATGCAAATTGAGGGTTACTCTGCGACAAAGATGGCAGAGGACCTGTGGGCAGTGCTCAGGCTCAGAGGTGCAGAGTGGCCAGGGCGGGACGGGACACCTGCCTTCGTCGCAAACCAGTGGGCAGTGCGCGGAATTGGGGGAGGGTGAACTTTCGAGGTGGAACACTATTTGTGTTTCAGTGGCTCCCTGTGGGTAGATTTCCAGGGACTCTTGCAGGCACCCCAGTAGTTGGCTCACAAGCCTTTTCCTACCAACACCCAAGACTGATGCTCTGGGCCTGTGGGCAGCACCCGCTGAGAGCCACTGGTCCGCGGAAAGCCTCTGGGCGGGGGAGGCAGGCCTGTGGAGGGTGGCCTGTACTCCTCACATGGCGGCGGCGGCATCCGGGAGCATGCCAAGTGGAGCCTGCAGGCCATCAGCGATGAGGAGTGGCTGTGCAAGTCCCACCTCCTGGCCCAGAAGGTGCTCAATCGCGGGGACAGCCACCGTGGTGGGCCAGACTGAAGTCCTCCTGGCCGTGTCACGGGGGTTTGCGAATCTGTGCAGCCGCAGGCCTCCGGTGTGCGCATCCTCTCCTCCCCCACTGGTGTGTGAACATCCCCCAGCACGTTGTCACCCACACATGCCTGCAATAGTCCCGGACCATGGTGTGCACAAATTCCCCTCTACCCCTGTGCCGCACTTCCATCAACCCCAGCATGCCTACGTCCCCCACAGGATATGCGCACGTCCCCTCCAGCATGCTCACATCCTTTGGAGAGTGTCTGGGTGTTCTGGGTGCTGAGGGTGGGTGCCTGTGAGATGACAGTGAGAGGGCGGAGTGGTGATGCCCTGTTTCTGAGGAGGCCAGTGCAGCGAGGAGATCACCTCTGTGGGGCTAATGCAGGTGCTGAAGCGGGAGCAGGTGCTGACAGACACACTTTGTGGGCGAGGGCAGCCCTCGCTGAGGTGCCTTCGGTCAGCATTCAAGATTGGGAACCCAGAGGAGGCGAGGAGTTCTGTCCTCTCAGTGAAATGGTGGGATAGTCGGGCGACTTCAGAGGAGGAATGTACACTTTGGGTGCCGGCACCCATGAGCGAAGGCTGCCCTGACTGAGCCTCGCTCGCTTGGGGCCTAGTGTACTCCTGCTGGGTAGCGGGTGACAGGATGTGCTTTTCTGAGTTAATGAGAGAAAATATTGATCCTCCTGCTGCCCATGAAGGTGGAAAGTGGAGTGGGGAGACATGCGGGGAGTGAGCAAGGTTCCCTGTCTGAGAGTTCCAAATCCACCGTTGTTTCCTTTCACTGCTGACTAGAGATATAGAGGGTGTCCCCTCAAAATGTATACACACTTTGAATACCTACTAATTCCAATGGGTTTAAGCATGAAAAGAAAGAAATAACAATGGAGCTGTCATCTGTTAAAAGTGCAGGCACAAACGGGCAGTCGAACATTCCCCAAGGGGTCCCAGATTGGAGAGGGTTCAGGCCGGACTGAGGGCTCCACTCCCCCTCCTCCCGTGAATGAATTTCGTGCAACTCTATATATACTAGAGGCCAGGTGCACGAAATTCATGCAAGGGGCTTGGCCCCCGCCCACCACAACACCCGCCTGCAGCGGCTTCATCTAGAAGAAAGGATGTCTGGAAGGATGTCTGGTCTAATTAGCATATTACACTTTTATTATTATAGATAATTTGCCTGATATGATGTATACATTAAAGAGTCAGCTACTAGTATTATCACTATTGTTTTTATTGCTCTCTGAAAGAGAAAAGTAGAAACATGAGGATTTCCCTATATCTTGGCCATAGAAAAACAAATGAGATTGAATCATTTGAATTTTGGGGAAGAACTATAAATGTATTAATAGTATGCTATATCTCAACAAATCCCTTATCTCAACATTTCTTGCTCTTATATTTCTAATTCTAACATAGTTTTGTGGTTCACACACTACTCTTGTTATTGTCTGAATAATCTTTTATTCATTAGTTCATTAAGTGGCATCATATGCAAAGCATGTTGGAAGCTTTTATGAAAATTTTAATAGGGAAAACAGGTGTAATAAGGATGATTTTATTTTATCACAGTATTTTTACATATTTTCTTTGTAATTTTGTAAGTTCATGAATATATTTTTCTTATAAATTTTTTAAACAAAACACATAAACTAGAAGCTCCTTTCACCACAATTGCCAGTCTTTCTCCTCAGAAGGAACTAATGTCATCAATTTTGGGGCAGTGTTCTTATTTCACAGAGTTACATTACATATAGAGAAGAACAAATAAAATAGGTTATGAAAAGAGGAATAACACCCTTGAACTCTTTTTGCTATACATACATATTGCCTAAAGATTAGTAAGGGTTAATATTTTCAATAAGCATTTGTTTAGCATCTTCTATGTGCCCTCTAAATGCTGGATATAGAATAGTGAATGTAAATGATTAAAAAAAAACAAACTCTCCTCTCATGGTACTTAGATTCCAGAAAAGGAGATGGTCAATCATATGCAAAGAAAGAAAAAGGACAGTGTGTCTGATGGTGAGAATGCTGCAGAGAAAAATAATGCAAGATGATAAGGGGTGTAGGAGGTGTGTGTTGGGAGGGTGTTTGCGATTTTCAGTAGTGTGACCTCTCAGTGATATTTGAGCTGCTAAGGTGATATTTGAGCAAAGATCTGAAGGAAATGAAGGAATAATGAAGTGCTTACCACCACCACACAGCTCTGCCTGTCACCACTTAGATTGGGCTGCATCACACAAGTACCATGCCCACACGTGGAGGAAAATTTAAGACCTGGCCACCACAGGTTGTTCCCTCAACCACCTGAGGAAAAGAGACTTAAGTGGTTTATTATAGTTAACTGTAGCATTTTCATTTTAAATCATATTCTATTTAGTAAATTATGCACAGTTATCTTTCCTATGTGACATGCTAGGAAGAGGATGGGCTTTCGAGCAAAGAGACCTGTCTTCAAGCCCTGACTCTGCTCATTGCTAGCTATGTACTTAATACAGCAGAGCTTCTGTGTATTCATTTGCAAAGTAGAAATATTAATATTAAAACATTTTGGCAGAACATAATAAGTATTAAGTGAAATATAATAAAGTATGTTAAGTGTCTTGGGCCTCTCCTTGTCCCTGACTCTATTCTCTATAGTTCTATTTCTTTACAACTTGAGACTGAATGGCCTCATGTCTTCTATGTACAGTAGTTTCCCATTATTGGTGGGGAATGAGTTCCACGATCTCCAGTGAATGCCTTAAGCCTCAAATTGTACCCAACCCTGTATATGCTATTTTTGTTTACTATACATACATATATTTTATGGTGTCCCTTTGGTATATCCAAATTGCCAGCATTACTACTCTTGCACTTTGGGGTAATTGTTAAGTAAAATAAGGGTTACTTGAACACAAGCACTTTGTTATTGCAACAGTAGAGCTAATAAACAAGGTGACTACTGAGTGACTAACAAGCAGGTGACATATACAGTGGATGCACTGGACAGAGGGATGATTCACATCTGGGTGGGAGGGAATGGTATGGCACAAGATTTTATAATCCTACCCTGAATGTCACACAATTTAAAACTAATCAATTTGGAATTTTCTATTTAATATTTTCAAATTGCAGTTGACTGGGTTACTGAAACTACAGAAAAAAAAAAGCCATGGATGAGGGAGGAGAATGCAACTGTATTCCTGTCTACTAGAAAGTCAAATATTATATGATTGATATTTATTATTTTTTCATATAGTCTAGTGCTTTGGATATTAAAGGCATTAATTTTTGTGTGAAATGAATAGTTTAAAAGAAATTTCTACTTTTCAGAGATCACATCTCTCAGATTTTGAAACAACCTATTCATTAGTGCCTGAGTTTTCTTAGCTATTAAAACTTCACTGAGTATTTGCATTATTCTCTTTAAAGAAGACTTGATGTATTTGTGTGTTTTTCTAACTTTGTACTTCTATTTGAGAGTGAGAAAAAGAGAAGAATTCAGAATCCACATTTATTTTGCTGCCTTCAAATTCTGCTAGTAAAGAAGTATATTGCTAGAAGGCTTTGGCAAGAGAGAAGTGCAGTTGGAAAAGGAGGGGAAGTGTTGAAAGCAGAGGGGAGGGCCCGGAGGCTGGTGTTGCTCAGTGGTTGAGTGTCTACCTATGAACCAGGAAGTCATAGTTTGATTATAGTCAGGGCACAAGCTAGGTTGTAGGTTCAATCCCCAGTAGGGGGCCTACAGGAGGAAGACAATCAATCAGTGATTCTCATCATTGATGTTTCTCTCTCCCTCTCCCTGCCTCTCTGAAATCAATAAAAAAGGAAGGCAGGAAGGAAGGAAGGAAGGAAGGAAGGAAGGAAGGAAGGAAGGAAGGAAGGAAGGAAGGAAGGAAGGAAGGAAGGGACCCTAACTGGTTTGGCTCAGTGGATAGAGCGTTGGCCTGTGGACTGAAAGATCCCAGGTTTGATTCTGGTCAAGTGCATGTACCTTGATTGCGGGCACATCCCCAGCAGGAGGTGTGCAGGAGGCAGCTGATTGATGTTTCTAACTCTCTGTCCCTCTCCCTTCCTCTCTGTAAAAAAAATCAATAAAAATATATTTTAAAAAAAAAGAAAGGAAGGAAGGAAGCTACTAAGTGGAGGGAAGGATAAAAGAGAAGGGAAGAGAAGAGAGACAGAGAACAACCCAAGAAAGCCTTTGTATTTTCCAAGTCCCCCATAGCAAGTAATTACTGGCAGCATTTTCTGCCTCAAGGCATTGCTATGTAACATAAACCTGTGCTCAGCCAGGAATGGGGGACTGAGGCAGAACTCCAAGTAGTTGTGACAATCCAGCCAATTCTCCAGCAGGAGGCCTGCATACTCAGTTGGATCAGTGAGGGCTCCTTACTACCCTCCCAGGTGATTCACAAAAGCCCTCATATGCCAGAGCAAGAGGCACTCATCAGAGAGGGTTCCTGTGATTTTCCATCCTCTAAAACTGAGATGCAGCCAAGTCCATCAGTGGAAATCCAGTCACCTAATTAAGAAACCTCATTTACGTCTGTCTGTTTGACTACTTGTGTGCACATAACCTCTAGGTTATCACAGCTGAGATTTGAATGAAAACTCCTTTGTTCGAAGACACCAGCATGGCCTATTGATTCCTCTGGTGGAACTGTGCTGTTCCTTTCCCCAGGTGAACTATGAGGTTTGATGTAGGAAACACTGGAGAAGGAAACACAAAAGGAGAATAAAGGTGATAATTATTTCATCACCAAAATTCTCAGGAGCTAGATGTCTTTTCCCACAACACCTCTACGTAGGTAAACAAAATGCTAAGGGGGATCTAAAGTAAACAGAGTTAAAGGAACACATCTTTTCCTAGTTGGGTTCTGCTGTTGTTGTTTTGATATTTTTTTTAGTCCCTTCAAAAATGAGTGACTGGAAAGGGTTGGGTAAGGCAAAAGGCTAGTACTTATTCTGACACCTTATTCTACAGGACATTAAACATTCTTTAATAAAAATAATTTACCACTCTATTTCACCAGAGAAGTAAAATAAGTTTTTAGGATGAAACCTAAATCATTTGAAACTTCAACTAGCCAGCTGCTAAATAAGATATGTTCTTGTTCAGACAGAAAATTTAATCTCTGCACATAGCATTTGGAGCTTTGCAACTGTAGTTATATTTAAGCTCATAACTGTACTTAGCTAGATGGGGAACATGTCATAGCCCTTCATATAATACAGGCATCTGTCATTCTGTCCAGGACAGAGTGGACAGAATGACAGTATTTGTTGGTAATGATAGAAATAAAACAGATAAACAAAAGGCCTCTTACTAGTTTATGAACATCATCCATCGTGTTTAGTTCCTTTCCTCATGGCTAAGAGGCTAAAGACTTGTGTGTGTCTTAGAAACATGTAAGTCATTAATCTTTATTGTCACAGTGATATAAATTGAGTTTGTCCTTTCTCTATTCCTTAAATGTTCTGAATCTGAATATCTAATTTGAATTCTCAGACTAAGTTATCTTTTATAACTTTTAAATGCCATACTTCACAAAAGTAAAGGTTGTGAGTATTCAAATATGACCCACAGGCTTGGATTAAGTAAAAGCAATTATAGAATATGGTTACTTACTATGAGTAGGGTACTGCATTTCTGATAGAAAAATTAATTTGGAGATTAACTTCAAACAGTGTGTAAAAGCAATAGGGATTTAGGGATCACCAAGCCCAATGATTTTTAACTTTTTCCCTCTGGATTTTAACCACAGAAAGCAGTTGAAAGCATATATTCAAGCTTAGTAGATAAAAGATAATGTTTAGAGCTCCTCTGGGTAACAGATCAGGGTGGAAGAGTATGGGACCCCTACTTTGTTGCCCTTTCCTGCATTCCACCTTCAGTGTGTTCCATAAAACATCCTGGGACCATCAGGGTCTAGTATGAAAGCCACTGCTCCAGCCCCCTTATTTTATTTCCTTTCTTATTTTATAAGGAAGGAAACTAATGAAAGAGCTAGCTTATGGCAGAATTGAAACTAGAACATAGACCTACCTAATTCACTTCCAAAATGGAGCTGCCTTTATTCCTTTTTTTGTTTTAAAAGTAAAACCTATTCACTATAAATAATTTAGCTAAGTTTGTTCCTTCTAATTCCCAATAGTATGTGTTTCCCACTATACCATGCCACCCCGTTATAGCTTCCCTAGAATGCCATTCATTTTCAAATGCCTATGTTAACATGTGACACAGAAGCCATAGGTTTAGCACATACATACAGTACGCCATTTTCCCCAAAACATATTTATTTTGCCAAATCAATTCTGTTTTATTTAATTCAGCTCATGTCTGTGTATATACATATATTTGTATTATATACTGGTATAGGTATGTGTTTATATGTGTCTGTACATGTTCAAAACACAGCCATAGTCTTTTAATTTTTGAGAGTGAATAAATCAGTGGCAAAATCTCATATTATAATAAGTTAAGTGGAAAGGAGAAAGTATGGATCATGTAACTGGAAAACATAGGGGTGGTTTAATTTCAGGCATGGTTGGATTCAGGAGTTAAAATGATGTCATTTATCTCTGTACCTCTTGGCTATGATTCTTCTACCTTAACCCTATTTTCAGTTAGGGTTTTTACTTACAATGGGAAAGGTGACCCTAAAGGAAAATAAGTCAATCTCTCTGAATCTCTCTCTGTCTTTATCTCTAGTTCTTTCTCTCTCTCTCTTTTTCTCTCTCTATCTCCCCCATCCTTCTCTCTCTTTCTCCAGCCATTTCAGCCTATGAAAAGAAAGACTGTGGTTGGCACTATTTCAGTCAAATGCTCAGTCATTAACCAACCACTCTTTCTAAAGGAGAACAGTCCTCTGATTGGCTAGCTTGGGTTAGATGACCAGTGCCTATATCAGTGGAACTTGAGTGAGAGGACTAGTGCTGTAGTAGTTGTATGACAGCCCCACCAGGCGACTACAAATTCTTTAAAGGAAAGATGCTAGGCAAGTAAAAAGTAAAACACAACTCTACTTGAAAATCAAGCACATTTGCATTTATAGCTAAAAATTCCAAAATATGCTTTTGCAGGCTGAAGTTGTTTCTCCTATTATCTAGTAACTGGTTGACTGATTTGAATTTCTTACCTGTTTCATGTTTGCTTTATTGCTAAAAAGTGCCAATGAGCAAAGCCATGTCCAAAGTGAAGTTTGCTAGTGGTTATGCAGCATTCACAATAAAACAATCAGCCTGTCAATGGATCTTGACATTCAGCGAGAAATCTGTGCAGAAGAGGTCTCAGCAGGGGTTGCAACTAGAGTCAGGCTTTGGTATGAATGATATGTGCTAACTTTATAAAGGTTGCACCTAGAATTCTGTGTGGCTCAATGTAATTATGCATTCATTTGCATTGCACATCAGGCTATCTCTCTAGCATTCACTTCATAAATGTTGTATTTGGCATATTGCTCAGTACATAGTAGGTACACACAAAATATTTGTTTAGTGAATCCTCAAATTAGTGACTAAAAGTTTTTCAGGGGATGGTGAATCTAGATCTCTAACGCATTGGCGGGGATTTGTTTCTCAGTTACCTTTCCTCCCACAACAGAAAAGAAAGGTCTGTTGTAAGCATGTGTGCTCTCTGGCAGATGAGGAGACATTGACAGAGCAAAGAAAATATAGAAAGTAGAGGCAAGGGGAACTGGAATCACTTTTTTAGAGTTGCCTCTTTGAACTTGAAGATAACTTTGTATTAAAAAAATAAATTTATGCCCAGAAAGTTAATTAAACTAGTCTTCCTCTAAGACTATTTGTGTCTGAGTAATATTATTATATAGTATGTTATATACTCTACCTTCTATTAATAAGTACAATTATCATATATCTGGGTTATATATATATTGTAATTGTACTTATTATTAGCTATGTCAGTTTAGTGTTGGAATTATATTTTTAGTTAAGGGTTATATTTCTACCTGAACTGGTTAGCTCTGTACCATACTGTTGTTACATAAAAATCCCATTCTCCAGTTTAAACTCTTTCTTATGAAAGAATGCATGCCAGAGATGAAAATAAGTAAATAAAATCAGTATCCAAATGAGGATTGAAAGTTTAGTATTTTTCTTCATAATTATGGAATTAGGAATATTATTTTATATAAGGCAAGTCTGCAGGCTTATTGCAGCTGCTGTCCCAATAGCCCGATTAAATCAAAATAACTGGGGAGAGGTGGTGGGGGGGTTGGGGGGTGGGGGAAGGCTCTTTTCCATCTTTTGTTTACTTATAACCTTATACTCCAATTGCAGACTCTTTGAAAATAGTGATGATATAAGAACAGGCATAATTCCAGAACCTACATGGAATTTGCAACCTTAGCTCAAAAAAAAAAAAATCCTCTCTTGACATGTAGACTAAGCAGATTTGCTGTATAAGTGATTTTAAAAGGAAGCATATGGAATTCACTGACATTTTTCTCCAATCACTCTCTACTCCCTTCACACACATGCGAAGAATGGCAAGTATGACTGATCCCGGAATAGGTCCCAGGGTGAGCCAGTGCTGAGAAACATGGTCTGCAGTGAGCTCCGGAGAGTGCCATCCCTTTGCATAAGGTTACGTGTGAAGACACTGCCAAATACAGACATTTTCATACTTTTGTGTGAGGTAGATCAGTATTTATGAGAGGCTGGGGAGACCTTACCCTTCAATTTTGACTTCTAGAGAACGCTTGTCATCATCATTCTAAATAGACTCCTCAAATCATCATGTTTATCTCTGACCATTCAACTAGCAAACAAGGTAATGAACACAATTTCTAAGCCTCTCTTATGGCCCTAATCACAAGTCACTGTACTTATTTCCAGGTTATGCTTGTCCATTATTATATTTAGGCCACGTGTTATCATCTCTGTATCCCCTGTATAGTGTGGTGCATGACAATTAGCAGATGCTCATTGAATGATAGTAACCTACATTAGTTTTGAACTTCATTGAAAAGGACTTTCAGGTATATTATCTCTTTTCACCCTACAACATCTCCATAGTATATCTAGAGCCAATAATTTTTTAATACTTGAGTAACACAGGAAACTTTAATACTTGAGTAACAGGAAACTTTAAACATGTTAATGTTCATTGGTTTTGTCCTGATCTTACAGCAAATCAGGGACAATTATGGTGTTTCCCTGAATCCAAGGCAAGGAATCTTTGTACTAAATTATTACATCATCTATTCTCATATTCCATAATATATTTTCATATACCTGGAGCATGGGAACTTTAATAGAGAACTGAGGGAAAATCCTAAACTTTTGAAGCCTGGAGCCCTGGAAAGGAGCAGCCCAAACACAGGACACTTGTTCTGTGATTTTGCAACCGGACAGGGTCATATGATAGTCAATGTGAATATAAATGTCAGACTCTTTGTTGCTGAATTTTCAGGCAGAGACAGAAGAATGATCTCAGTTTTCCAAATGTTCACAATTCACTATTTCTCTGAAAATTAATTTTCTATTTTTTCTTGACACTAAGTGAATGTAATCTTTTGTATTCTTGTTAAATCTTTATTCAGTGTCACTCAGAAGTATTAATTTCAAAGGAGTTTAAATAAGTAGGTGGGGGTGGCAGAGTTCTAACTGAAGTGCTTTCCTCCTGGGCTATTTTGATGCACCTATGAGAAACTGACTAAAATCTAGGACATGTCTTTAGAAGCCAGTGCTTAGAGCATCATGCTCCACCCTCTCCTTTTATGCTTTGTACTCAGAGCTAAGTGTTCCTATGAAGGCAGAAAAATGCCTCCACTCCAAAGATGCTCACATCCTAATCCTGGAACCTGTGATATGTTATCTTAGGTAGAAAAAAGGACTTTGTGATGAGATTAAGTTAAGGATTTTGACATTAGATTATCCTGGATTACCCAGATCAGCCTAAAGTAATCACAAGAGTCCTATATGGGTCAGAGGAGGAGACCTGATGTTGAAAGCAGAGTATGAGAGTCAGAGAGAGATTTGACTATGCTAAGATGCCAGCATTGAAGATGGAGGGGGACCAGGGACCCAGAATTGGGCAGCTTCTAGAATTGAGAAAAGGTAAGGAACAGATTCTACCCCTGAGCCTCCAGAAGGACCACAACCTTGCCACTGCTTTGATTTTAGCTCTAAAGACCCATTTTCGACTTCTAACCTTTAAAACTATAATCCTAATATATAAAGAGCCAGGGTCCATCATGACCTAAACAGCCAGACGGACGACCGAACAGCAGACTAGGGTCCCGGCTGGTGCGGCGGGAGTCAGTCCTGGGTCCCGGCCGCAAGAGGGAGCTGTGGGAATGGAGCCATGCTGCCATTGGACTGGCCTCTGGGTTCCTACCCTTGGCCCACACACTCCAGGAATCAGAGCCATGCTGCGATCAGACTGGCCTCTTGCCCCCCCTCCCCCGCCCAGGCCCACAGGCCCGGGGAACCAGAGCCATGCTGTGATGGGACTGGACCCTACCTGAGGGGTCCCGGATTGTGAGAGCATGCAGGCTGGGCTGAGAGACCCCCCGAGTGCAGAGTGCATGAATTTTTGTGCACCAGGCCTCTAGTATAGTATACTTATGCTGCTTTAAGCTGCCGATTCTGTGGTAATTTGTTATAGCAGCGATAGAAAACTAGTGCAGTGTTAAAAAATGAAGTATGAAGTGTATAGGACTGAAAGATGAGCAAATTTACCAATTGTCTCTAATCTAAAACCCTCTAATCCACCTCCTTATTCCAGCTGCCTTTCAAAAACACAATAGGAGAGGGTTGGGGGGAGGGGGTAAGAGATCAACTAAAGGACTTTTATTTATGCATATAAGTATAACCAATGGACACAGACACTAGGGGGGTGAGGGCATGTGCTGGGGGGTGGGGGCGGGGAGGCCGGGGGGATGTCAATGGGGGGAAAAGGAGACATATGTACTACTATTTTTAATACTTTAAACAATAAAAAAAGAGAGAAAAGAAACAAAAAGCAATAAACAAACAAAAAACTAAAACAAAAATAAAAAAACACTAGAGCCTGCTACTCTTCTATGCAAAACACTTGAATGACCTACTGAATAAAGTACCACACTTTAGCCTGGCATTCATGTTTCTCATGAATTTCTAATAACCTTGCATTCCAACCATGTCTCTTGTTACATTTACTTACATTCCCACTTTCAGTCATATATAAAAACCTCTTAATCCCTGAAAAACACAAACTTCACCACCTTTGAACCTTTCACACAAAGTGTTCCCCAACCTAGAATTTCCTCTTCACCCCTTCAGTATCATATTTCTATTCATCTTGAATGCTATGTCCTTAAAGAGACTTTTCCAGCATCTGTAAATGATCTCTCCTTCCTCAAAATGCTTTTAGTTTGGTTTTATTTCACAGTGTCATCCATTTCATTGTGCTATGTTTGTCTGTATGCCTGTCTCCTCTGAATTGTAAAAACACTGGATGGAGGGGGGAAAAAAATCATGAGTAAATTGCCTATTTTTCCCAAAAAATGCCTTGAGCTAGGAGGGTCATAACTATAACCCAATTGAATTGAACATCTGGGCTTTCCAGTCAGGCTACAGAGCTAGGACTGGGATTGA
>NW_005871236.1:1978340-1980120 GCF_000147115.1 Myotis lucifugus | reverse complement strand
CATGAGGGGAAGGGCAGTTGGGGTGATCAGGCTGGCAAGGGGGCAGTGGGGCGAGCAGGCTGGCAGGCAGAGTGATTAGGGGCAATCAAGCAGGCAGGCAGGTGAGCGGTTAGGAGCCAGCGGTCCTGGTTTGCGAGAGGGATGTCTGACTCCCGGTTCCTAAACCGGCAGTCAGACATCCCCCAAGGGGTCCCAGATTGGAGAGGGTGTAGGCCGGGCTGAGTGACATCCCCCCCCCGCACAAATTTTGTGCACCAGGCCACTAGTTCTTATAATAAATTTATACAGAAAATTTAAATGCCATATGGTTCTTCACATAATTTATTGTGAAAGCTACAACTCAAGTTTTGTGGAACAAGAGGGAAATAAAATAAAAGCCACATGTAATGCTTTTCTATTTTCCTCTAACTTTTTAATTAGGATGTGTGTGTGTGTTCTCTCAATCTCTCTCCCTCTCTCTCTCTCTCTCTCGCTCTCTCGCTCTATCTCTTCTCTCTCTCCCCCCCCCTTCCCTCCTCTTCTTTGTCTTCTTGCTTTTGTATCCTTCTTCCTCTCCTTTTTCTTCATTGCTGGCTTTATGCACAGATGTTTTTGTCCACTATCATAAGCTATCAATGAAGGAATTCTGTGAAGCATCCATTGTCAACCCAGTCCACCGTCCTGAAGTACTTGGCTCACTAACCAGTCTGGACTGTCAATTCTTGAGTTATTGAGTTCATGGCCTTCCTCCTTACCACTCCCCTTTCTTCTCTTAAGCCCCTATTTCCTCTATTTTCTTTATTTCACTTTACATCTCAGCGTTTCTCATGGTTTTTCTGTGCTTTGTGTAAATAGGTGCAAGGCAGTTCTGAAGCAGTTGGTGGTAGGATGACAGCTGTTTCTCTTGTACTCCCCGGGGAGCAATTTGACTCCATTGGGAGAGGAAAATTGAATGCCCCTCTTCCCAGCCCCCTGCACCATTTCAGCGACTTGCTTCTGCTGGCAGCTCTGACATGGATGGGGCCTCCATCACATTCTGAGCGGGCACCCAGACTAGAAGTGACATCCCCATGACTCTGCTGGCAGTCAGAGCTGGTCATGAAGTCCTTGCTCACCTTTCTCTGAAGAGGCTGAGATTCTTTGCTGAAGGCCAGTGGGAAAGAAAGCAAGGATAGTGGCTTTGGGGAGAGATTGTCCTTGGAATTTCCATTTCTTCCTCCAAGTAAAGATTGTTGGAGTTGGAAGGTGATCCTCATTTGGGGGGGAAAGAAAAAAGATTCTCAAGCAAAATTTAATCATTGGAAGGGGAGAATGCTACTGCCTGTCCCAGCAAGTTCTGCGTTTCAAAGGGAGATTTGTGCTGCAAGAAGCAGCTTTTGGAAGTCATCTCAGGAAAACATCCTCTTTTTTTGCCTCACTAATCATCCCCTTTGTGCTGTCTGGGTCCAGTGACAAGTCACATGGAACCTCCAGGAAAGCTATTTTAAACCCTCGTTTTTCGTGCCAAATGTATAGGAGGCTAAAACCTGACAGGGGAGGTCACCAGCATTCACCTTGTTGCCTCTGGGCCGGCCTTAATGATTCACAGCCTTTAGCTGTGCCAGGTGCTCAAAGCCCTTCCACTTTTTGTTGTTATTGTTGTTATTGTAGATTCCATACCTCTGGAGGGGAAAATTAGGCTCCCAAATATGTCCCTCACTGCCACTGCCACACCGCCACCAGGTTTATACTGGAGGCAGTCCTGGAAGAAGATTCCATTCTCCCGCCATTGCAAATAGTTTGTGCTACTTGATTACTTAAC
>NW_005871236.1:1951396-1977985 GCF_000147115.1 Myotis lucifugus | reverse complement strand
TTTTTCTTTCTTTCTTTCTTTCTTTCTTTCTTTCTTTCTTTCTTTCTTTCTTTCTTTCTTTCTTTCTTTCTTTTTTTTTTTTACTAAACTGCCCATTTCGACCCTGTACCTGTAACTTAGTAGAAGCTCCCCTTTCCCCCAATTTCCCCCAAGGACCATATTCAGGTTTCAGAATAAAGGTAAATCTGAGTAATTAGGCTTTATCAGTCAGGGTCCCTGTGGGAAACAGATGGCACACTCAAATTGGATAATTTCAAAGGAGTTTAATAGGGAATATATTTTTAATGGTTGGGCAAGAGGCAGGGGTAAGAAAATCACAAGGGATAGTGTAGTGCCCGGGGTCTGAAGAGAATGGGGTAATAAGAGGGAGCAGTTGCCAGAAGCAAGAAAATGAGAGCCTCTAACAAGAGTGGGGAGGCAGAGTGGGAGACTGCAGTGCCCGAGCCAAGCAATAAACCAATTAACGCCTATTCCATATTCTACCTGTCCTTCAAATCTCAGCAATGTTCCTCATTGGCCCATCCCAACTGGAAGCCAGAGGCAAGAATGCCATTGACATAATTCATGTGGTCAGCCTTCCAGGACACAGAGCAGAGGGAAGCTGGGATGGAAGGTAATGTGTAAATTGAATATTTCCAGCAAAAAGAATAATTCCTGAGCTACAAGGACCCCTTTCTTTTCTTTAAAGAGACACAGTCTTGCCAGGCCAGCATGGCTCAGTGGTTGAGAATCAATCTATGAACTAGGAGGTCATGGTTCGATTCCCGGTCAGGGCACATGCCCAGGTTGCGGGCTTGATCCCCAGTGAGGGGCATGTAGGAGGTAGCACATCAATGATTCTCTCTCATCATTGATGTTTCTGTCTCTCTCTCCCTTTCTCTCTGAAATCAATAAAAATATATTTAAAAAATAAAATAAATAGACCCCTGTGTGTATTATTAGTTAACTCTACCTTGCCATATGTTTTGACTCAGCATTAGATATTGATTAAAATATACATGCAATATAATTTAAAGTGAAAACACTGGCATTTTTATCTAGTTTCTGAAGACCCATTATTGGTATTAAAAATATGTTTATGCATCCAGAATTATCCTTCTTCAGAAAAAAACGATTAATTGATCCAAGAAGATACAATTTGGTTAATGTATGAGGCAGCTAGAGGCCCCTTATATGCATTCAGCAAAAGGGGGGAAATGGAGGCTTTATGAGTAGTCAGTGAAGGTGGTTATGTAAGTAATCACCTTTTTATGACCTCTACTGCAACTACTCCACAGCCATAGAACTAAAGACAGAGTTCAAAGGTATATACCTTTTACTTGGGAGAGGGTAGAAAAGAAAGGTGGCAGATGCCACCAACACCTTGCTATAAATTACTGAAATGTTTCAAATACTTTCTTTCCTGGCTAATAGTTGGGGGAAGAATGGAACATGGAAGGATGTAGAGAAGATGAACTGCCTACTCCCTGGTTTTGCTACAGGCTGGCCCTGAATCGAGCTTCACTGTCCATAAATTCTACTAACAGCCATTTATGTAGCCAAAAACTGCTCCCAAATTACTAACACTGATGCCTTCTGATTCTGTTTGGCAGAAAGCAGAGATAGCCAAGCCTGATCAATCCCATTAAAGCTAGGGCAGATGGACAGCCCTGGTTTCAAGCCCCAGCAGGGCATTGCGGTCCTCTATAATGCAGACACTGTATTTATCGTCTCTTAATCACTGTCTGAGAGTGAACCAAGAGAAGGTTCTGTGCTCCACAGAATTTCTATAGTATCAGCTCCCATAGACTTACAGCAGTGATCCTCACCCATCCATTTCTGCACTGCCTTTTACCTCTTTTTTCAGCTGGGTCCGGCCTTCTTTATTTTGAACTCTTGTGTCTTCCTCGCATTATGCTTTATTTTGTCTCACATCATAATGGAGAAAAGAAACAGAAAGTCATTACATAGTAAGGGGAGTCCTGGCCTTGAAACCAGAACATCTGTTTGATTTGGGGATCGCAGCTGTGGATCTGTGACTTGGATGAGTGATATCATTTCATTAAACCTGGTTCCTCACCTTTTAAATGGGGATGATGATCCCTTATCTAAAGTAATATGAAAGGACTTGACATAGTGCCCAATATATAATAAGTGCTAAATAAATACTTTCATTTTATTCTCCCCTCTCCTATTATTCAAATAGTGTGGAAGCAAAAGAAGCTCACAGGAAAGACTATCCTATATAATAAAGAGGTAATATGCAAATTAACCCTCACACCCTCACAAGATGGCTGCCTATGACCAGGCCAGCAGGGGGGTTAGTGAGGGATGACCAAACGACTGAACAGCAGGCTGAATGGGGTGACCAGGCAGGCGGTGGGGGGGGGTCAGTTGGGGGCAACCAGGCCAGCGGGGGGGGGGCAGTTAGGGGCTACCAGGCAGGCAGGTAGGTAAGTGATTAGGAGCCAGCAGTCCAGGATTGTGAGAGGGATGTCCAACTGCTGGTTTAGGCCTGATCCCCGCTGGCAGTCGGACATCCCCCAAGGGGTCCTGGATTGGAGAAGATGCAGGCTGGGCTGAGGGGACCCCTCCCCATGCATGAATTTAGGGCACTGGGCCTCTAGTATAGTATATAAAAGGCTAATATGCTGTGTCCCTCCTACCAGTAGCTATGACATACACTGACCACCAGGGGGCAGACGCTCAATGCAGGAGCTGCTGTGATGCACACTGGACATTTACAAAGAAATGGCACCGCAGACCTGGCGCTGACAAAGCAACACTAGGCTTCCCCCAAGTGGAATACAGGCCCTGCCACCACCCAGAGCGACAGCCCACCAAATTGCAGCTGACAGCTCCCTGAGATCCCATGGCGCAAAATGCAGCCCACAGCCCAACCCAGGCCAGCAATGGTGGCTGTGGGCGCTAGGTAATGATGTCACGTAGCAACGCCCATCTTCCTCTCCCTAGCAACTAGCCTCCTTGGAGTTTCTTCAGCCCAGGAACACGACTTGCTTTATAGCCAGGTGGAAACATTTTACACTTTAACCAAATGTCTCTGAAGTGTTTTCCCATGCCTCATCTTATTTGATCCTCACAGAAGTCCTGGAGTAGGTAGATAGGAAACTCAGTAGAACCCTATTTTCTTTTCATTAGCCAGAAAATGGAGATTTAGCAAGTTTAGAAACTTGACCCAACTGAAAAGAAGTAAGAAATGGTGGAACTTGAAAATGATTTCAGGTTTTCTCACTGCACAGAATATAGTCAAAAACTGCTGCAGTTAAATATTTTACCCTTTGTTCTCCCTGTGTGATCTACAATAATAATCTGCTCCATGTTGCTATTTACTCCTGTGTTGCTGACAATTACCTGAAAGAGAGGTTGGGGTGCTTCACTGGGCTGGAAAAAAGTTTAGCTAAATCAGAAAGCAGGTATAATTAAGCTAATATATATCTATATCTATATCTATATCTATATCTATATCTATATCTATATCGATAGATGATAGATAGATAGATAGATAGATAGATAGATAGATATCTTGCTGGCACTAATCGCATGCATGTTTCCATCTATCATTGTCGATCATGAATTTGGTTGACACTTCTATTATAGAGAAAGGGTGAATAGCAATATTAAAATATTTCTTCTATTTAATTTTCTTTCAATGTGAACAAATTCGTGCACCAGGCCTCTAGTTGTATTTATATTTGTTTGATCTATTTGATCTACTCACAATATAGGTCATGTGACTCTGTTTATTGATTAATTCCTCTGATGGACAGTCCATAGCTGAGTCATAATATTCAGAGACATGCTCTTATGGGCACTTTATTCATTACTTTTTGTTACTCCACTTTAATGTATTATGTTTCAAGGTCTCAGATATGCTTCACCATAACTGAGTCCTCAGAACTATTACTGAACAAAATACTTCTTCCTTGGTAGACTGGTGACAATCCAGGACATTATGTTTGGTGACTTCTTATTTCCTGTCTTATGTAAGTTATGTAAGTGTGTACACATGACAATGTTTTTCAAGATGGATACACTTGCCAGTTTTACCAGGTAAAAGATACATGGCCATTCAGAAGTCCCATCATCAATACTCTTCTCTAACAATGAATCATGGCACCATCTGCTACTGAGACAGTTATATGTAGTGGTGAAGTTGATTCATAAATTCATCCCTTTGACAGGTATTTATGAAGGGCCTGCCATATACCAAGCACTGTGCCAGATTTTGGAAATTCAAAGGTGACTCATACTGTAGCCCTCCCATCAAGAGCTACATACATGTGAATTCCAAGTAGAGCAGTTGAGGAGAAGGAAGACTAGAAATGCAAACATAAACTGTAATGGGTGATAAAATGTATGGAAACATGAGCAAGGTCCAGTTGGCACACAGAGAGGAAAGACTCTTTCCCTAGAATCTGAGAGAGGTTTCTCTGTGGAGAGGATGTGGGGCACAGCTTTGAAGGACCTGTCAGAGTATCAGGTAGTCAAGAATAACGAAAGAGACGCAGGTGTGGAATTGGCTGGGGCATTTAGGAAATAGCAAAGAGTCTGTTTTAAAATAGAGTAAGGGAGCCCTAACCGGTTTGGCTCAGTGGATAGAGCGTCAGCCTGCGGACTGAAGGGTCCCAGGTTCGATTTTGGTCAAGGGCATGTACCTTGGTTGTGGGCACATCCCCAGTAGGGGGTGTGCAGGAGGCAGCTGATCGGTGTTTCTCTTTCATCGATGTTTCTAACTCTCTATCGCTCTCCCTTTCTCTCTGTAAAAAATCAATAAAATGGAGTAAGGGAGAACATAGAGAGGAATCTGGGGAGGTGAATGATCAGTTGACACCAAAAATATGATGGGTTTTGGACACTTTGCAGACTAGGTAAGTAAGGATTTTCAAAGTGGAGTGAAGTGATGAGAACATATGTTGTAAAGGATGCTGGGAGCAGTGAGGGAAAGATTGAATCTGTATCACCAATGGAGATATTTGCCTGTATGTAGAATTTTTCAGTTTTGGCCTGAGATGCAGTCTTTTCTTCCTTCAGCTTATTTGCAATGCATAGTGTGCTGCTTCTGAAAAAGGATCACAAATTTTTAAATGTATTCACTGGGAGAGTAGTAGGAAGTATAGACCAGCTCATGGAGGATTTCCTTGAGGGCATCAGATTTTTTTGACTTGCTCAACTGCAAAACATGTCCCAAAGGATAGGAATTGCATTCTGGCATCAGTTAAGTATCTGAAAACAGCTGCATAAAAGAGAATAAATAAAACAGGACTTATCTCCCAGCCCTTTGCAATGGGAGATGATTTGGACACCTCTGACCTCACCAGCATTTTATCACCTGCCTGACTGCTGTGTGCTTGAGCCTTGGAATCCTCCCTGCATACTAATGTCTGAAATACAAAAACAAATGAAACAGAAGGGGCATGGGCAGTGCATGTCTTTTTTCCTTGTGTGTTTTGGCTTCTGTTGATATCTGGATCACCTTTTTTGCCCTTGGAAGTTCCAAAAACACATTATCTGGGGAAACACAAGAAAGGATGAGACTATTATGCATGACTGCCATGGCTTTCCAGCCATTACCATTTCCTTTCAGGGCTGCTGCAGCAGAAGTATCTGACGTTGCTGGGGTGCTGGCAAACTATCTGTTGTCATTCCTCCGTCTGCTCCAGTCTCCTAAACCAGGGCCTTTGAGCTCTGCTCCCCATCTAATCTGTGCCTCCCTACCTAACGACATCCACTAATGTGTGCTAACAGATGTCTGAGGGAAAATTAGCTGTGGTGTCCAAATCAATTAGACCGGAGCTGCTGTGCAGGAACAATTGCTCTGTAGGCTGTGCGAGCTGTATTTTTTTCCTTTTCTTTTTTTCAAAGGTGAAGTCCTGTAGCCCAAGCTGGGCTTCCCTGTTCCATATTCCCCACTTCCAGGAAGTCTACCCCAGTGCTTAATGGGTTCTGATGGGACCACCAGATGGCGATGCCTCTACCAGGTGCAGGCTCCCAGCAACCAAGTTAAGAACAGGAGTGCTGCATCCACTGCAAAGGCAATGCAGCCCAAAATAAGAGTCATGTTAGCTTCAAAATTAGAGTCTTGTTGTGTCTTTTAAATTCTAAGAAATGTCATGTTATTGGAGTCACCTTATATGAGTCTCTAGGTCTACACAAAGACTGAAAACTCTATGAACAGAAATTGCTTAAATAGCAAAACACACCTACTTTAGCCTATCCAAAGGGATTTTCCATATCCTAATACAAGAGTCAAATCATCAAAAGCATGAGAGCTTCTCATCTGAAGTGAGGCCAGCCTAGAGCTGGTAGGCTGTGGGACTTTGGAGAGCCCTAAACTTGAGCCTGGGTTTTTACCTGTGAGAGTGAAGTCATTTACTTTTCAGCATGGTTTATCTCTCTGAGCTTCAGGTTAATTATGTGTAAAGTAGGTATAACATCTACATATCAAGAAGAATCTGCTAATTAAGTGAAATGCATTTAGAACAAGGCTTGCTATTATAGTACCTGCTCAGTAAATGATAGCCATGTAATCAATCTTTCCATTCTGCTTTTCAGAAACACTTGGGCATTCAACTTGTGAAAAATGCCAATCTTTTATTTCTTTTTATCACCACCACAAATAAGCTTTTTGATCTGTTTGTGGTTTTACACATTTTTTTACCCTATTATCATCTTCTTTCAGATTTGCCATTTCTTCCCAAAATATGATCACCGAACCACTACCACTACTCCCTTTACTTTCTACTTGTTTCCTGCCAATGTCCTCTTCAATGACAGTCACTGTGATTGTCTGGGAACTTTTGTGTTAATAAAGTGGACCTTTGTTCCCAAAATGTGATCAAAGTTCATAAAAAAATTAATACAGATTGGTGTCAGATGAGTGCTGGACTGATAGCGGTGATCACTAGGTAACTTATATAAATGTCTGCTTACTATGTTTTACACCTGACACTAGTGTAATATTGTATGTCAACTCTAATTGAAAAATAAATAAATAAATATTTTTTTAAAAAATTTAAAAATATTAAGACTGAAATACTAAAGAAAATAAAGGGCGAAATTTGGAGGCAGTTGTAGAAAGAACTTAAATTTTCTCTCTTTTATTTATGTGACCACATTTGGAGTTGCACCTTGATTAGGCTAGAAGATTCTCTAGCAAAATTAATAACAGTTTTTTCAGTTTCTTATAAGCCTTTAATCCCACACCACTTATTTATGTATCCTATTATAAAGCTAACGACCTTGGTGAGGCCCTTCTCCAACAAGCCATGTATATGGAATGAGCCCATTTCCAAGAACTGCTGACATTTACTATAAAGCTTTTTCAGAAATGGCAGCCTGTTTTATTGTTTGTTTGTGTGTTTGCCCTCCCATCCTAGAAATGTAATTACTACGTACCCCCATAGGCACCTACCTTTCAGGGGCAACTCCTACCGCTAGGGGGCAACAGAGAGCAATGCATCCTGAGCCCCAGGCTCACTCACCTCTTCTCCTGCAGGCACAGTTTATGTTCTCATTATCCTCCCTTAGGGCTCTCTGGGTCTTGCCAGCCAGGGCTGTGAGAGCTGAGGGTTCTCAGGGGTGAGTAACCTCCTGATCAGACAGTGGTGGGGTTTGCTTTAGCTTCACAGGAATTGCTTGCTTTGTTTTTGGATTAGGTTCTTACATTTTTTAAAAAAGTACCATTATATTTCTACTTTAGATTGCTAGCTGTGGCTTGGAAATAGAGATCATCAGACTCCCCATTTCAGCCCGTCCCCCTCTTGTTCATGAAGCAGTTCCCCATGAACACACAAACATCACACTTAGCTCTGTCAGATCGGCTTCACGGCCACATTTATCAAACTTATCCCAGAGTCCCTTGCAGAGGCGAATATTAATAGGGTTCATTTAAAACCAAGAGTGTTACTAATGCTTTTTTCTATGTGCTAAATGGGAGGAAACAAGAATTACACAAACAAAAAAAAATGGTAGGGTTGTTAGAATAGTTAATAAGGCGAGGTGAAATCTTTGGGCAAGGGGAAATAACGCTGAGCTTTCAGAAATCTTGATACATCAATTTACATATTATTATTCCCATTGCTTTGCATCCGGAAAGCAGAGCAGCATTTCGCAGTACACAACACACTGCCAGGTAATCAACCCTGAGCATTTCCCCCGAGTACATTCTGCCTGTCCATGTATCTAAGGCATTCTTACTTGGTCATACCTGAATTAAAAGAGGCATAAAGTTACCTCTGCCAGAACTTGGTAAGGGAGGTAAAGTAGAGGAACCTTTGAAACCATAAGTGCAAAGGCATTAAGAATGGATGCTTTCCATTTCCTCTCCGAGTGTACAGAGCCATTTGCACACAGGCCAGGTGTTATTGGCAGGTCTGCTTTGCATAGCAGCAAGCTAACATAGCAGTGTTCTTGGTAAGTTTTGTTGGATAGCGTTTCACACTGTGATGCTGCTTCAGTGCCCAGAAATACCATTTTGTTGCCTTGTGCTGAGGTGACATCTGCTCTGAGTTAGGTAGGTAGTGGCACCACTCATCCCTCAAGCAGCGTAGATAATCAGAAGCAACCTTTTCACGTC
The DNA here is from genome assembly GCF_000147115.1 of Myotis lucifugus. Taxonomy (NCBI): domain Eukaryota; kingdom Metazoa; phylum Chordata; class Mammalia; order Chiroptera; family Vespertilionidae; genus Myotis; species Myotis lucifugus. The sequence continues at coordinate 1,969,410 of NW_005871236.1, read as the reverse complement.
TATCGGCATGAAAATGACGTTAATGATTGTGTGTTAGTCTGCCAAATTCCTCATGGTTCATATGCTACATGGAAGAAGGTAAACAGAATGTTTGCCTTAGAACCTACTGCAAGCACCTACATAGAAGGTTTTTAATTGATAGGGTTGGGGTTATTTTTTAAAAGGATGCAGTAGCCACAGATGAGTGTTTAAAAAGTAAAACATAATAGCAATAGATGAAAGCACCCTTTATTACTTTTTAATTAATTGAAGCAGCATCTTAAGATATGAAATGATATGTTTTATGGAGCTGTTTAAGAACCTGATTCCATTGTTAATTTTACTCTTAGACCAGAGACACAAGAGTATTTTGATTTTTGGGTCAGGCCCTCTATTGTGGGAACTGACCTTATCTTTGAGAAAGACGGGTCATGCCATCTTCATTTACTAGTAGCCTAGTCGTTCATCCCCTTCCCTACTCTATCCAGCACAACCCTCTGGACCAGAGATTCTCAACCAGGGCTGGTTGTGCCCTCAGGGACATTTGGCAATGTCTGAAGACATTTTTGGTTGTCATAACTGACAGGGAAGCATGGAGGGTAAGGATGGGAAGCTACTAATATATAATGGATAGCGGCCAGGGGTGTTGTTTGACATGCTTTAAATACAAGGACAACACACACACACACACAGAGTTATTCAGACCATAATGTCAGTAGTGCCAAAGCTGAGAAACCCTGTGCTAGTAAGATGTGTAGAAAAATGTAAAATTTACAAACAGATCAAGGATTATCTGAGATAAAAGAAACATTGGATCATCACCCTCCTGGAGCTTCCAGCAGGGGAACATAAGCTACTTTTACAACTCTATGTAGCACAGTTTCCTCATCCCTAAAATAGAAATATTAATGATATCTATCTTCCAGAGTAGTTAAGAGGATTCAATGAATTCTTATGTGTAAAACACCTGGCAAGTATTAGGTATTGTCATTGTATCCCTTCACATCTTCTCAGAATGGGAACACGAGTATAGTTAATCCTAAACTTGATAGTTACACATTTTTCAGAACAGTGAGTGAATTTTCAGGCAGTGAAGGTCCTGTTTATCATGTAACATTGCCCATAAACTTAATGTGCAATCAATGTCAATCAATCTAAGTAAATTGTGGACATATGTACATATGTTGGTTCTACAGTAGCAGTGGGCGGAGGCCTATGGCAAGGAGACACAAATAATATAGTGTACTTTAAACATAAATTAATGCTTCAAGTATATTCAAGTATCCTATCTAATAATAGACAAAGATTGAAATTGACCGTACCTTTGCTACGCCTCTCATTGGCTAATCAGAGAGATATGCAAATTAACCGCCAACAAAAATGGTGGTTAATTTGCATACATAGGCGCAAACGGCGGAGCAAAGACTGAAGGCGGCTCTGGCCGGAGCAGTGAGGGCTTTGAAGGTGGCTCTGGATGGAGCGGCACCGGTTTTCCTCCAGCACCCGGGACCCAGGCCTATTGCACGAATCTTTTCATGCAACAGGCCTCTAGTAATAACCATAAAAAATGATCCCATGTTAAAAACGTTTCAAAACAGGTTGCTATATGGAATGATGTTATACTGTATTTGGAAGTCAAGGTTAACTTTTGTATACTTTTGTTTACTTTTGTGGCACTCAAAACATATGCATGACTTTGTTTCCTTCTTACTGAATTAAAGTGATATCTAATACTAGAGGCCCGATGCATGAAATTCTTGCAAGAGTAGGCCTTCCTTCCCTCCGGTTGGCACCAGCTTCCCTCTGGCATGGGGGACCGGGGCTTCCCTCACAGCCTGGCTCTGTCCAGAAGATCGTCAGGTCTAATTATGCTTTTATTATTATAGATGATATTAAAATAAAATGATATCTCAGGAGCAGTATCTATTGAGAGTGTCAAGAAGTTTTTTGTTTTTTGTTGGTATCATGCATTAGCTTCTACTGCCATTTCTCCTGATTCCTTCTTTATGGTACATATCTCTATGGCATGATCAAGGCCATTTGAAAAGTGAAACATCAAATTTTGTCCCTCAACCTCCACAATAGGAAGAGGCAGAAGAAAGCACACCCTGGGAGACACTCATTATTTAGTCATACATTTGCAAATGAACTGAATGTTGAATAGGAATCCTATTCTCTTGCCTAAACTCAGAGGCCTTTTATTTCACAGAGTGGAGAGACAGATTTGAGACAGAAGTGTTTAATGGATTTTCTGTTAAACCTGGGACAACCATATTTAATAAATTGATATTCATTGCCAGACAACTGTGTAATTCAGAAGTCAGTTATTTGCTATATGCTCTTCTTTTAATTGTTGCCCAGGGTCTATATGCCATCTTGTTGACCAGAATAGGCCTTAAAATCATGTAACCTAGTTTACTCCATAATCTTCTCTAAAACGACATTCTCTCTCATGGAAGATGAAAATGATATTCTCCTGGAAGATCATGCTGTGTGTGATCTCGTCCATTTCTACCAAAGGTGTTCAAAAGAGGAATTAGTAAGAAATGTAATCATGATGGCAACATAGAGGTGAAAAACCAACCAATATAGTAGGAATGGTGGGTATAAAACTAAACAAGGGTTAATATGTGTGTCATGTACATTTCAGCATTACATTGCTTTTATGTAACGAGGAAATGATTTTTTTGTCCAGATGAGCTGTACCCAGAAAGCAGTAATTTCTCCTTGCTTACCTGAGGTGGGGAGTTGGAAATTGTCATTTCCCTCTTATCTTTATTCAGTGAAGACAGATTGCTTTCATCAGCTTCTCTATTCTAAATTCTTCTCCTCTAACCTGTGTCTCTTAAGTCCCATCCTGGAAGTAGAAAGAAAGGCTTTGACTTCTCTGCTATCTGTTGAAATGCTGGAGTGAGGTCAGAGTCACAGTGTTTTTCCAGAGTCCTCCTCCCCTCAGTTTGTGTTTATCCAGGTAGGACAAAACCATCCCTACACAACACACATTTGCTTTCTCTTTGGGTGTGTTATTCCACTGTGCAAGTTTTCCATTTTCTTCTTTTTAATTCCACTCCCACTAAGCAGAGAAGAGATCAGGACATTTTTTTTTCCCAAAGAAGAACCAGGATGAAGAGTGTCTGTTACCTGGAGCCTAGGGACTGGAGATGAGGCAGAGCTTTGGCAATACTATAAGTTGAGGGCAAAAGGGAGAACTTTGAAAGGTGAACCTTAGAGACGCAAGCTGGTCATTGAAAACTAAATTGCCAACTTGCCTCCAGTGAACAAATGCACCTGCCATTCGTATTGAAGCCAATTTGCTGTTTCTACTTTTATCTCTCTCATGCAGCAGGCTCCACACTCTCAAAGGTTTCCCTGTGCCTCTTTTTGTAATGCCCCAAACAGCCGGACTGTTAGATAGAGGCTTCTGAGTATGCATTTAATTCCCACTTTCTCTCCCACTCATTGCATTAAAATAAATTGAGACAATAATATTCATAAGAAAAGTAAAGTTCTAAGGAGCAACAGCTCTTCCTCCAAACCCTAATGGTACTGGAAAGTGTCCAGCTTTTCAGGATGGGCATGGCATGTACATAAAATACATGCACTGGATCCTCGCCACCAAGGGAAAGACGCCCTGTGCTGTGAAGACATGTGTAGGTATGAAGCAATGCTTTTATTCCCATTCCAATAGGGAATAATAGCTTCTGCAGAAAGACTTCCTTTGAGGGATGACATTTTTTGCAAGCAAGGTCTCAGCCCCAGAACATTTTTTACTGTGTGCAGAATTATGTTTGATAATGAATGATCTTCAGATGACTATTTTTAATTACCTAAACAGGAGGGAGAAACACCATCTTTCCATAAAAAGAATTCAGAATGACAAATGTAGATTTGCTTATTTGAAAACATCCAGTTCAATCATTTCCAAAAGATTTAATTATTTCAACATGTATTGTTGAGCATTCACAATAGCTTACATTTCTCAACCCCAAAGATGCTTCCAGTTACAGACTTCCAATTCTCTATGCCTGTGGTTCTCCAAAGACACGTCTATACATTTAAATATAGGCTATTTCAAACCCTGGCAGGAAAGAAAGAAAGAACTTGGACTGCATCAAATGATTTTCCCCTCTCATAAAAACCTCAAGTAAATGTTATGCAAAATATTCTAATGCTGCCTTAAGGGTAGTATTTTAATTGCATAAAAGAGAAATTATTCAATTGTGGTTTCCCAATCAACTGTAACTCTTACCTGATATAAGGAAAAATTTCAGTCATTTATTTGTGATATAGAGAAAATGACAAGCATTTAGGCAACATTTCTATTCTGGTGCCCTCTCTTGACTTTCTGACTCTCACTTCTATCTTTCTTTAAACTTACCAAATGAATTGCCTTCAAGTAAAAGTGGTGTACATCTCAGAAGAGTAGCTAAACTTGGACTCCTCTGAAAGCAAAGACATTAGAAATAGACAGAAAGCATTCAGTGTATCACACCGTTGAAGAAATAAATATTATGTAGATGTAGATGCTTTAGCCTGCTCTTCAGAGACATTACAGAATAAAGTAAATAGAAGTTACTGGTCAGTGTTAGCTCCCAAGGATATTTCCAGAGAATTTTTCTGTGCTTTATTCAGTCAGTCAGTCAGTCCCTCTGTATTTAAAATATGTATATTTTAATCTACCATCCCTAACATTCCAATCAGGTGGCATTAACATATTCTGAAATAAACAACATTTATTATAAGCATTTACTGTATACCAGGTATCAGGTTAAGTTTTTCACATGCATTAGTTATGTCATTTTATACTTAAAAATTCTATGAGATAAAGTACATTTCTCATTCTGAGGATGAGAAAACCGAGTCAAAGAAAGACTAAACACTTTCCTGAGATTTAGCAGCTAGTAAGTTGAGGAACCAGTATTAGAATCTTACCTGGCCTTAGAGCCAAGTGTCTAGTCACTAAATTATACTCTATAAATATATATTAAAAGAGATGGTCCTACCCTTGTATGTCTTCAGACATTTCTGAGTTTTTCCTTTGGTCAGCACTTAGGTTATCACACTCACGCCTTTGATATTAGACCTTTGACCTCTTACATTCATAGGTACAGGGACATATTATTCATAGTAGAGGGAAGCATTGGCCCACTCAAGGAGCAGTCCTTTGATTGACTTCTAAAGCCATCTTAATAAATAAGCTTATAGCATTGAGGTTGGATAGAACCTTTTAATATAGGCTATTGTTGACATATACACAAACTATAAAGGTTAATCTCTTAGTCCCTAATTAGTATTTATAACATGTGGTAAGCCAAGTATAATTACAAAGTCATGGGACATATTCTGCAGCCCACATAAAAGTCAGTCATGCTAGCATACAATCCTGACTTAATCTTATCTTTTTCTTACTGCTTTCTGAAAAGATATTACTTAAAGTATTTCAGCATGTATACCCAATATATTTTCCCTAAATTATTTAGTTAATCCTTGTATCCATCCTGGAATTTTAAAAATTGGTATTTTAAAAAAAATTATTATATTTAAAGATGACTAAACTGAGGTATAAAGAGATTTTTGTGGTCTGAAGGAGCCCTACTGGGAGTGAGAGGAAGTGTGGGGCTCAAAATCTAGGTCTCCTTGAAGCCTTATATTTAGTGAGTGGGGCTGCTCTTAGATAACTCTGTTTACTTATGTGGGTCAGATCCTATTTTCTATTCAAAGTCACACATATTTAGTATGTGTCCCTCACTAGTATCCTGATATTCTCCCTGGCTGGCCATAAAAATCATTCTGTATTAGAAATACATTCAGTGAAATTCTTTTATGGTTTTCTTATGAAGAACTAATTGTGTAATAATAAAGCCTGCAGACTGCCAACTATAGAATCATTTCACTATGGGAAAGCTGAGGACATACTCAACCCATGTTAGAAACCTTCCTTGTTCCAATAAAGTATGATTTTGTATTTAGTAAGGAAAGCTAATACAGAGGTCTCTGAGTCCTTGCATTGATTATATAACACAGCTCCTGAGGCATTGTCCTCCTTCTCTAGCTGGCGGAAGAAAAAAACAAAACAAAACCCTGCAGGTACAAAAGATACCAAGACAGAGGGAAAGCCAAAAATATAACCCAGGACTCAAGCAGTTCCAGGCAGTGTGCTACTTACTAGCAAGCATATGCAAATGGAGAGAAATTTGGTTCTAGTTTCTGGAGGTCAAAATAATCATTTTTAGTACACTATTTTCTCAGGCGATTTCTAGAAATATATGCTACTATTTCATTATTTCTGTTGTTGTGAATAGAGGTTGTGACTCTTGTGCTCAACGATGCCATTTTGCTAATTCAAATACTATTCCTTTGCACTATCTTTGCTTAGATTTTATACAAAAATTGTTTTCACACTATGTCTCATAGAGAATTGTGAAATTCAAACTTGAGAATGGCAAATTTCTAGGATATATAGAGGTCAGGGGTCCAGAAGCAGGCTCTTCTAGGTTCTTAACACCAGAGATTTATAATCTGAGGTAGGTGGGCAGATAGGTGGCACAGACAAAAGCAAGGCACAGCATTAGGCAGAGATATCCATTTCTGCCTGTGCACTGAGGCTTCGATACTACAGAGTGGATAGGTTCCTACACTTCTTACAGGCGATGGCCAAAGTCAGGCAGGAGACTACAATTGGTCAGAAAATAGAAAAGAAATGGATGAGTAGACTAGAAGATTAATTGTGTAGTCATGAGCAATGGCCAATCAAGGCTTTATTGAATGAAGGAAAAGAGGGTTTTCATTCAAAGGTCATAATTATGAAAGATGAAGGAACTTGAGAGAACATCGTATCTATTTTCCAACTTTAAGTCGGTACACTTCTAAATAAAAGTTGTATAGTTTGCTCTTCTTAATGATGTGTTTTGATCAGAGTAATTAGGTTAGCTGCCACAGTAGATCTTATGGAACCCTCATGGCTTGTTTTTTTTGCTTATGAAGTTCAATCCAGGTCAGGCAGCCCCCTGCTACATAGCACCTAGGCCAACTGGATGACATCCCCATAGTGTCCGTGACACAGTAGGAAAGAGCTGGAGTGACATACTGGCCTTTTATTAAGGGCCAGGCCTGGATATGGCTTATCTCACTTTCCCAACATTTTATTGGCCAGAGCTCTATAACATGGTCCCGAACTAACCACAGGAGGTTGGGGAATGTAGTGAAGCTCCTAAGTCCCCGGTGAGTACCAAAGGACATCATAGACAATGAATTGGGAATAGGGTTCTAAAGAGCTTTGACCCTCACAGACACACACATCCATCCCTGGAAGAAGCAGACAGACTAGAGATGAGGTCCATGGTGCACTGACAGCATACAGACACAGCTGATATAAGAAATGTCTGGGCAGACAGCTCATTTGGAAGCCAAGGATTAAATGTGAATGTGTTTGTCTTTGGCTTTTCATTGTGATGTGGGGAATGTGCAGCATTTGAAATATTTTAATGAAGGATATTAAAAAGAAGAGGATAACACTGCATGGGGAAGTACACACCCCCATGTAAAATGTCTCTCATTTTCCTATTGCCTTTTCCTTTCCTTGACTAATTGACTACTGAAGAGATTTGAAGTTCCCTTCATTCTAGTGTAAGTGAAATTTCCTACTACTCCCATTAGGACCTATAAACGAAGGTGTACTTTGAGTGGAACAGTTTAGCATCTGATTGAATAAGAGAGAAATGTGATAAAGTTTTTAATGTTTTAATGTGCAGATGCTAGATTTAGGTATCAGACATAACCAGAGCATATAACATTTACACACATGAATGTCCTAATCCCAAATGATGCTCTCAACTAGCAGCATAGTGGATTTCTGTTTGCTTGATAATTTTTCTTTTTTACAGTGTTTTAAGACACCTCTAAAAACATTTATAATAATTTACTCCACTTTGTAATTAGATTTAGTGATCAGAATCTTGCTCACTTGTATAGCTGTTTTCCTTTAAATGAATGGCACCAGCTGGCTTATAGCTGAAACCTGATCTGACTCCCAAAGCTATTGGAGGGGCCAGCATAAGGCAAAACCTAATGCATTGTGGAGCTTCCTGGTGTTTTACATTCTTTTCTATTTCTTTGGGAAATATATACATTGGAGAAATTTTTCTTTTAAACTTAAAATTTAGCTACTCTGGGCATATATATAATTTACAAGAGGCTGGTGTTACCTTCTCTCATACAGTCTCTGATCATTAGAGGGAAGACAAATAGCTAAAAATTTGCAGTTTGGAGCCCCTCGGGCTATTTTACCATCAAGAGATATGCAATGGCTGTATAATTAATGGAAGAAAGTATTTAGCAAAGGCTAAGCGAGCAAAGTAATCACAAGTGGCCCTGAGTATTCATTGTTTCCATGTAACTTTACACATGGTATTGAAGATTCAATTAAGTTATTTTTTCACTCCCTTAACATGCAGTTAATGAGAAGCCACAGCAGGCTGGGCCCTGTGCTTTCCTGCTGGTGTGACTCATGGAAATCAAAGATCCTCAATGTCTTGTCTCTCAGGGCAGGTCATTTTCCAGATAAGTTAAAGAGACTTGTCCAAGGCCAGAGGGAAGTGGAGGGAGTCATTGACAAAAGGCATGCTAACCCTTTCCCAGTGGATTGAAATGGAGAGATTGGGCTTAGAGACAAGAATACTTCTGGTGGCCAACAGGCCTGTTTCTCAGTCCATCTGGAGCTCGTTGGAACCGATAAAAACACACGAATCCTCTCACTGTTACAGTGCGCGTCTCTGTCTTGTGTGGTCTGCAGCTCATTTGAAACAAAGCAGCCATCACATCAACTGCTTTCAGTCAGTTGAATGCTGGTAGATGAGAGGACTAACTGGCCAATGTGCGTCCAATTTCATGACCACCTCTTCCCCATTTCTGCTCCGTAACCTACCTGTGTACTTGCAAAGGACATAGAATAGACAGAGATGATGGGAGATTCTTGTTTTCCTTCTCTAATGCTCATACTTTCCATATAAAATCTCAAATGCATATCCATAGTCTTCTGGCCTAGGCCCCGTGGACAAGCTACTACCCTGCTGGCTAACAGAGCAGTAATTACCAAATACAGAGCTGATGCAGAGCCCAGCACAAATCCTGCCTGTTCCTCTAGTGCAGTGGTTCTCAACCTTCCTAAAGCCGTGACCCTTTAATACAGTTCCTCATGTTGTGGTGACCCCCAATTTCATTGTTACAAATTGAACATAATTAAAGCATAGTGATTAATCACAAAAACAATATGTAATTATATATGTGTTTTCCGATGGTAGGAGACCCCTGTGAACGCCACGCCGTTTGATTTTCTCGATATGATCCCAGAGTTCCACTGGTACTTAAAACCATCCCTTGTTGGAAGGCTGGGTCAGTGGACACATCATGCTGTATAAACATAAGCACTGTGAGATGGAGACACAGTCACAGAGGGTCATGCTGCCTCAGAAATCATTCGCCCGAGTGCTCCGGCCTCACAGCATGTTACCAGGAGACTGCCTTCTCTGAGACTTGATCAGCTCTCCTAAACACAGGTGTTGTGCATGTTTATGTGTGAGACAGGGAGCCAGGTGGGGGAGTTTTTGATAGGCAGTGTTTGTTTCCTAAGGACATAGAGGTTTGAATAAAACATCACGGCAGGGTGCAGAAGCAAGAGAAGAGAAATCTTTGACATTTTCTCCATAACATGCCCACGGCTCTGAACAAACAGGTGGGACCGAGGTGCCTTCATGTCTAACTTCACATTTAGCTCAAGATTAATGAGAGACTCGCCTCATTCCGGTTTCATTTGTGGAAGCAAGGAAAGCAGAACGGAACATTCCTTCTCACCACCATCACCATGCCCCCCTTTTTCAGTTTTAAAAAGAGGGGAGAGAGAGAGAGAAGAGAAATTTCATTTTGAGTTGGCCAAACTGAGGAAGAGAAAACATGATACAAGCAGTACATAAGGCCTGTGAGGATGGCTCTAGTTTCCACTGTAAAATTATTCAAGATTTTCAAGTTACAGACGTAAATATTATCAGCATTATTTAAAAATTTCTTCAAAACCAGAAAGCCAAACACTTAGCCATACAATATTAATTGAACTGAATAAAGCAGAGAAAACTAACTTCAGTAAATGAAATTTCTAGAGCTTCTACACAATCAGTGGTATTTCCATCATTGTACTCAGTACAACTACCCACCTACACTTTCATATCTCTCATTGCACCCTGATTATCTTGGTAGCCATTCAATTCGACCAACAAGGTAGCATCTCACATCTTAGTGGTAGATAATCTAGTCTGTGAAGTAGCAAGGCCTTCCTGGATCTTTTTGACACAACGAGAAGAGCTAGTCACTTTCCAGGTTTGTTACCTCATTATTGTGCTTTGGTTATCCAAGCAACCATTGATGGGAGATGGTGGTAATAATACTTGTCCAAGCCATCACACAAGAATAGGGTATGGATTAAATAAAACAGGGAATATAACAGTGTTTTGTAAATTGTATAATGTTATACTACCTACAATATTACTAATTATCTTTATTATTTTTCTTATTTCTCATTTTCTAATTGCTTGTGTCTTCTTTCACCCTATATAATAAAAGCCTAATATGCTAAGTGTTCAGTTGTCCAGTCGGCCATTCAACCAATCAAAGCATAATATGCTAATGATATGTTAAGGCTGCTCAATTGCTTGCTATGATGTGCACTGACCACCAGGGAGCAGGCACTCCAACCAGTAGGTTAGCTTGCTGCTGGGGTCTGGCTGATCCAGACTGAGCAAGACAGGCCAGACACACCCTGGAGCCCTCCCGCGGTCCCTCCCCGGCTGGCCAACCTCTTGTGTCCCTCCTCTGCCCTGACTGTGCACCAGTGGGATGCCTCAGCCTGGCCTGCACCCTCGCAATCTGGGACCCCTAGGGGGATGTCAGAGAGCCAGTTTCGGCCCGATCCCGCAGACCAGACCGAGGGACCCCACTGGTGCACAAATTTGTGCATCAGGCCTCTAGTTATATAATATTCATTTGCCCCTCCAACAGAGGTCAAGCAAAAATAAAATGGAGATATAACCCATATTTATCAACTCTAGCTTTTGTTTTTTTATGCTTTCCCTTCTCCCATCCCCTCAACCCCCCACACACATGCTGCCCACCTATTTACCTCTCTGGAAATTTCAAACCTACTTAAAATTGCAGAAAGTATTCTATTCTTCTGTGACATTTAATACTTGCAACAATTACTGTGTGCTCTATTGTATATAATTTTTGAAAAATTGTAATTTGCACAAATGTATTAATTAATTCACAATGGTGACTCTATTTGTTTAGAGAGAAATAATGTGAATGTTCCACATTCTGTTTGTAATGGTCATGGGTAAGCTTTGAATGGGGGCAATGCAAAAGAGAAATTCTAAAAACCTCCTGTCGATCCTATTCTTTGTCTGAATATTCTATCTTCTGGGCCCTTGAGCAATGACAGGAAACAACTTTTATTATTTTCATTGTATTCTAGGCATGCTTTAGTTCACCCTGGTTGGTTTCTATTAGAATCTACCTCCTTCCCTACATGTAAAGAACACTATATGCCTTCAGCAACTAAAAAAAAGAAATCAAATTTAGGCTAGTAATGTGGGCATGAAATCATTAAGTTTAAGGAATTCTTACAAGCACCTTAGTTATCTGTACATATTTCTGATTCCAAAAATGCAATGAAGAAATGAGATGAGCAGTAAGCCATTTTGAAAATGTTAGAATAAGTATTCTTATTATATTCATGATAACCTCTTACTGGCACTTGTGCTGAAAGAATAAAAACTGGCTGATCTAGGTCATAATTGTCATTGTTTTATCCCCACCTAACCTGTAACTATGCCTAGCACAGAGCCTTTTCTTGTTATAAGTGCTCAGCAAATGTGGTCAGTTTGTATTATTCTTAAGCATAATAGACAACAGATTGATTTCTGAAACCTTTATACTTCTATTTTCTACTCACTTACAGCCCCTCTTTCCTCTGATTTAAAATCCTCTCTGCTTTTGATATAGGGAGTTGTTTATAAGATTTTCTATATATATACCTAAGTGACCATTATGACCGAATGATAAGAATGACCAAATGACCGGTCAACTGGATGCTATGATGCACACTGACCACCAGGGGTTAGGCGCTCAATGCAGGAGCTGCCCCCTAGTGGTCAGTGCACTCCCACAGCCAACCTCCCGCGGCCCCTGCCCCGGGCCCTGATTGGGGGGGGGGGGGGGCGGCAGGCCAACCTCCCACAGTTCCTCCCCCTGGCTGGCCAGCCCCTAGGTTAGGCCTTGATTGCCAGCCAGGCCGAGGGACCCCACAGTGCATGAACTCGTACACTGGGCCTCTAGTCTATAATAATAAAAGCATAATATGCTAATTAGACCAACAGCCAAATGACCTTCCAGACGTCCTTCTGGATGACCTTCTGGACAAAGCCAGGGCTATGAGGGCTGAGCCCCTTGCATGAATTTTGTGCATCGGACCTCTAGTAGCTAAATAATTCATTAAGGGGGTACAAGCAATGTTTACCCCACATTTAATTATTTTTTTTAAGAAAGCTAATGGAACACAGAAAAAAAAATACCTTGGTTGCCCATAAAGCATTTTAAGAATATGTCCTGGTTTGGGGCTAAATCTACAGGCTGTTCATGGAATAGGAGTGGGGTTTTAGTCGATGCCAGCAACATAGCCTAAGTTTTCATCTGTTCTGAGAATTATACCAAACAATTGTCTATAACATGGAAAAGTGTCTTTTTCAGTACAAAGGGGAAAAGATACACTCATCTGTCCTCTGATAAACTCTCAGGATGCCACTTCTCAGACTTTGGAATTCACCCAGGTGCTCTTTGCCACCTACCCTAGGTAGCCTGATAATTTTGAGCCTCCCTCTGCTCCATACCCCCATTTCTGCCAAATAATAAAACCATCTGCTCAGCTTACACTGTATCTAAAGGCTATTCTGTGAGGACCAGAAATGAGGAAGCTATTTGCCTAGGAAAAGGGAAGATAGCAGATTCATTCCTTTCACCTATTGATTAGGTCAGCTTCTGGATGCTCTCCCAGATTAGCAAAAATAAATATCCAAGCAGCTGGAATAAGGGTCTGGGAATATGAGATTCTGGAGAAGCTGCTGACTTGCTGAGTAACTGCAGCCTCAGTGAGCAGAGTCAGGATAGTTCCATTTGCTCTTATTTAGCAAAGCAATGACCCGTGCATGGGAACAGCCATTTGATTTCCCGCAGAGTAGACTTATTGCTGAAGCAGCAATAATGGACGCTTTTAGCTGGTCATGAATGCAAATGTCTGAATAACTTGTCCCTTTTCTAAACCAGCCCATGCACTTGGATTCCAGGGTAATTTTGAACATTTAACAAATAAAGAAAAATTCTAATTTAAAATACTTTCTTTGTAGATAGTACACGGGACTCAACCAGATGCAGATATTCGTGGCACACCTACTAGTATATCACCACATGTATGTATCCACCACTGGGTGGTGTATAAATGAGCTCATAGCCCTTTTGTCCCATGGCTACTGCACTTGAGTTATTTAGTCTGACCCAAATTAACTTTCCCTTTTGATGGTGGCTACTGTCTGGATGCATCTCTAGGGTTAGTTTTGGTGTAAATATGACATACTAGGACAGTGCTAGGAACTCATGACAACTTGGGAATATGATAATATAGGGCTCAAAGGCTAAGAAGAGTATGTCTTACCCATCTAATCCCTTTGGACAATGCAGTAAAATGTCAGCTACCTCTCAGAGGACTATGGTGATTGAGGCTTCAGGCGCTACCTTAGTTACATGTACCGTTTACAAACTGCTCCTGTTGAGTAAAAGAAGACGGCTTTTTCTTAACTGCACATTGTTTTAACATATCATTTTCATGAGCTCCATCACTCTAATTTCTCTGACATTACCACTCACATGGCATTGCTTTGCTTTATACATGCATTTTATCTTTTCCTCTAAATTGTTAACATATTATTCCTCTTTCCTTGCATTACTTTTTTCCATCATTTAATGCATGCATAAATGCAGCATCTCTAACCACTCCTGACAGAGAAATTGTGTAACTGATACTTATAATGAGTTTCTCCCACCCTCAGTTTCATCTGACACTTAAAGGATCTATAGTTTCCATATTTTCCCTACTCACCCATAAAATGTGTGTCTGTAGGGAATCATGTTCCTGCAGAGTACTTCTTTCCAAATACCTACTTCAGAGGCAGGTGGTTCTTGCTTTGTAAAAGGATCCTAATAGGAGTGGAAACTAGTACTAGTGGAAAAGAAATCATCACTGCTGGTTGTGTCCTTCTACTGCAATATCTAAGGCTTCAGAGATTCAAATTACAGACACAAAACACCTGGAAACATCTGTTATCTACAAGAACAACAACTAAAAGGGACCTCCTTTGACTGAGACTTACATTTTACATTATGTAATGGTGACACAATTTCATTTGGAGAGCTTTTTCTTGGGATCCCAAGAGTTAAGCTTCTAAAATTTTTTGATGAAACTTATCGTCGTACACACACATCTTTGTGTCACTTTTATTATAGGTATAAAATGTCTAGACATTGACTAAAGGGCTGAACATATTGGCATAGCTCTGCCCATTAGCAGATAAGAACTCAGTATATAACTTTGGGATGATTTATTGTTAATGCCACTGTTAAGGATTAATTATGAATTATAATAATTACCTACACTTTTTTTGGCAATAACAATGTCCTTAAAAATATAACTAGAATGCCATTGGCCATAGAAATGCTTGAACTATTTTATCATGTTATTCTAGGAGGGGTTAAGCCAACACTGTTGTTAGCATGTGATAAATAATACACTTGTAGAATTTATAGTTTTTATAGAATAAGTTCACATGTATTACCTTACTTGGCCCAAATAATAATCCTGTAATATTGCCTAAGAATCAACTTTGCACATTATTTCCAATTACCAGATGAGGAAATTAAGACTCAAAGATATTGAAATAATTTGTCATTAATTTATTCATTTATTCACTCAAAATTTTCTAAGCAGCTACAAAGTGTCTGATGGTGTGGGTTCAAAAGCAAATATTAGAGAATATATGGTTCCCTTGTGAGCTAGTGGTAGGGTGGGATCAAAGCCCCTGGCTCTCAATCTAGCACACTGTGTTACATTTTCTAATCCTGTCACTCACTGGGGAAACTACCGCAAAATGCAGCACAACATGTTTCCGTGGCATTTTCAAAAGCAAAATGCCAGGCTGGATGGATGTTTGATGTTTCACAAGATAGCATTTATGTGTTACAGTATATTTTTTTTATTCTTATTGTTGAATTCTTGGATCGTGCTTATTAAAGCCAAGTGCTGCTCAAGAAACACCCTGTAGATTTCTGAACCCAACTCTTATATAGACTCACCATACTGTTCCGTACAATCTACTACATATGCAACAGGATAGGGCTTAAGCTTCTCTACCCAGACCAAAGAAAGGTTAGCGATTAGGAAGTTGATAGTGTTGTGCTTTGAACAACCCCACCATCAACATATACAAAGGAATATATTTGCCTTTTCCCAACTTTAAATGAACAAGGAAGGCCAATTTGTTGCTAATTTATACCATTGGGAATGTCATTTTGAAGTAAATGCAAGTAATAACAGCTAATTATTTAACGTTAGGGAAAAAAGCCAGCTGACTCCTTTTCTCCCCTACTCTGGAGCTAATATTTTTCTTCTGTAGGCTGGTTAGTTAGGAGCCAAGGATGAAGGCATTAAAACAATCACAGCTAGAATTAGACAGTCTGCAAAACTACGATTATTTTTAAAGCAATGTGTACTAACAGATAAGAACCAAAGCTAAACATAAAACTAGGTTGGTTTTGTGAAAACCCAAAGCAGCTACAGGAGTTAAGTAAGGAGAGATGAAAAAAATTACCTCTATGAAAGGCCCCTTTTCAAATTTTTCCCTTATGAGTGCTTTCCAATTTGCAACAATTAGGATTCCTTGGTTTAAACAACAGATATTGGGTATTTTGATGTATAAAGGGAATAATATGGAATAGCTGATTGGAAGAATATGGAGTAGCTCACAGAATCCAAAGAAAAGCAGAAAAATCTTGCCTTGGAAAGCCCGGAAGTCATGCATCTCTATGAATGCAGGTTGCAGACACTAGTGAAAACTAATGGTTCTTTTATTGCTGCTCTTTTATGATCCATATTAGCTAACCATTGCTGCTGAAGAAACCACTCCAAAAGTAAGAGGCATAAACAATAGTTGTTCTTTATTCCTCACAAACATGCAGGTCAGCAGAGCCAGGTTGGACTTCACTGCAGGTGACTGTTGCTGGGGTTGTCAGATATGTCGAATGAAAAATAGGATGCCAGTTAAAAGTGAATTTTAGATAACAAATATTTTAGTATAAGTATACCCCATGATGCAATATTTGGAACTTGTACTAATGAAAAGCATTTGTTGTTGATCTTAAATTCATATTTAACTGGGTACTCTGTATTTTATCTGGCAATACTACTTGCCATCTTCCATCCTCCTTCTCCTGGAACCAACAGGCTCAGTTGGGCATGTTCTTCTCATGGTGATGGCAGAGGCACAAGATAAAGTGAGTTCAATTGTGCCAACTCTTTTCAACACCCTTCTTGTATTCCCTATGCTGATATCCTTGTCCATAACATGGCACAGGGGTAGAAAACTGTGTGTCACCCACTATAGGAAGGCATAGGCATGGCAAAGGATGTGGATACAGGGAAGAGTGGGAAATTGGGGCCATTGATACAGTCTACCACAGGTTGAATCAGTGTTAAGATCTCTTGAGCCATTCCTTATAAAAAGCAAGGTCAAGGGAGGGAGAGGTTGAATGGTCCAGTTTATGTCATACTCCCAATCCTTGGCCTAGGGAAAACAGGTCACTTGATTGACAGTCCCAACAAACCAATGGCAGTAAGTGAGAGATGGTTTCCACAAAGGAAAAATAGGGTGTCTTACCAGAAGAAGGTGTGGATTTGGGCAGGTAAAAAATTCCACTCATATCTCTGACTTTGCCTTCAATTCCACTTTTAGTCATGCATAAGAGATGTTAGTCTTATATAAGAGAAAAAGAAATGATTGAAACCTAGAGAACTATCAAAAGAGGTACAGGCACCTCTGGGTCTGCAAATGCCAGGACAGATCCTGGAGATTTGGTATAGATAGAGGGTATGGATATTACAACAACAAAAAGGTGAGGAAGGACAATAAAATCATGGGTAGCAGAGCTAGATTATGTCATAATCCTACTTAATGCTGGTTCATTTATGTGTCCAAGTACACCTAGATGTTAGCATTATTTTTGAAACTGCCATTCCACTTGTACTGAATAGAAAAAGCATGCATTTCTTTAACACATAACTTATGTGTATTTCAATAGGTGTGTATTTCACACAGTAGGTGTGTGTTTCAGTAGGTGAAAGAATATCACCTATTAGTTCAGAATTTGAACTATTAGTGTGGCATTTTCATTTTACAATGTTTTTAACAATGGGAAAACCTGAGAATATCCTGGAATAATGAATTTTGCTAGTGTTCTGAAAGATGGATATCTAAATGATGTCTTTTACTCAACATTTTAGGAGGTGTTCATCTAATAAACAATTAAATTTGGAACTGGCAATACATACTAATAATGTGGTGTCCAAAATATTAGTGACATACTTTCAAATATTTTGATAAAATTAATTTGCATGGTAAGTAAGGTTTACCTTTGCAGGTTTCCCAAAAATATTGCCCTGGTCAATTTGGTAGCACTATATAGGGTAATTCTGAAAACCAAAATGATGTATATATTTTATAATATTTCACATTTGGTATTGGGGAAATTGACTAAAAATAATTGGAGTGGAAAACTTGGCTGTAGCTCACACCATAAATAAATCCTAGATTGTTTAAAGAGTTCAGTATAAAAAAATGAAACAAACCATTAAAAGAAAAGAAGAAATAGATGTAAATATTTAACTGATC
>NW_005871236.1:1856616-1951296 GCF_000147115.1 Myotis lucifugus | reverse complement strand
CATTAAAAAAAGGATTAACCAAGTGATTGGAAAACTCCTGCAAAAGGAACAACCATTGGTGAGTTAAAGAATTTAGGATTACGTTGTGGAGATTGCAAATTACCATGACAGCAAGAAGGTCAATTCCCTTATGACATAAAGGAACTCTTATTTAATCCAAACAAATTAAGGGAGATTACTGAAACTTGAAATAGGCTGTAAAAGATGAAGTAAATGGTCCCATGGCAATACATTTAGGAAAAAGTGATCAGTCACACTAGTATCCTGTGAATAAAAAGTGTTAGGCAATATTCCAGAAATTAAAACAAAAACAACAACCAAAACCAAACAAACATAAAAAACAGAGTTCTGTGATAACCCACGAATTAAGAATTGAACATACATAAATCAGTATTGCAGTGATTTTGATAAATGACTTATATTTGCTGGTACAAATAAGATTAGCATATTAAACACTATTTTCTAAGTGGTCATTCTTATTGAGCATTAAAATAAAGCAAAATATACTATTTGGAACCACTTTTGCAAGATTTTGACCTACAGTTAAGTTTGGGAAATCTATAAACCTGTTGTAGTCCTGGCTTTGGCATTTCTTAGCTATGTGATTTTTACTCATTTTGCCCCCTGTGTCTACATCTATAAAATGGCAGTAATAATAACAATAACTTTTACTTCCCAGAGTCTGTGTAAAGATTTTACTAGGTAATAGAATAAAACCTCTGAATTGCTACTTTAGTGTTATATTATCAGTGATGGTGTAAATGTAAACTCCATGAATTACTACAGGCAACTAGAAAGGAACTATGAAACCATTTAACTAAAAATGTTTATGTATGACTCCTCATAGGAAAAAAAAACAACCCTGAAAAATCTGTAATTGAGGGAACTGGACACCAAGTTTGTCTTGCTTTGTATGTTCCTAAAATCCAAACATTTCTCTGCCCCATGGTTAATTGTTAGTGAAATACATTTATAGTGAAATACATAACTAAAAGGTAACTAAAGAAATATTTATAAAAACTGTCAGTGTTTTATTGGTTCAAAATAAAAGCTTTCTCTTTTCTGACAAAAATTCAGTGAGATGACTTCCTTTAGCTCAGAAAAGAGTTTGGAGGAAAACTTTATTGTGTGTGTTGTTGTTGTTGTGTAGTGTTTTTGGTGTGTTTGTGTGTGTTTTTCCCCCACATACTGTACCATGATCCAAGTACTCTGTAAGATTCAGTGGTCAAGAAAACAAAGGCCCTCCTGTCTGCCTGTTTCAATTTAGTGACAAGCACAGGTAAATAATCCAGCAATTAAGATTCAGTACTGTGGTGGAGAAAAAACAGGGCACAGTGTTGAGAACCAGGAGGGGTACTTCAATCAATGTGGAGTCAGAAGGGGATGGAGGAGGTGGGAATGACAGGACAATCTTCCTGGAAAAGTGAGCAAATAAACTGACAAGCTGAAACCTGAAGGAGGAAAGGGGCTAAGCACATGAAGAGTTGAAAGAAGGATATTCCATGTAGAAAAAAAAAAGAATGTTGCATGCCTGGAAGAAAATGATTATAGTATAGGAACCAAAGTTTGATCTGACTGGATGATGCAATGCGAAGTGATTAGGAAGTAAGGCTGGAGAGAGAAGCAGGGGCCAATAGTGAATGACCTATTAAGATATATTACGAAATTTGGATTTTCTCTTCAGGGCAATAAGATTAATCAGGGGATACTATACTCACATTTGCAATTTAGGAAAAAAATTCTGATTGTTGTGTGGTACATGAATGACAATGAGCTTGAGGAGACGAAGGCTAGAGGCAAAGAAACTAGTTATAATGCTCTTGCAGAAATTCGGGGAAGAAATGTTGATGGCTGGAAAAAGCTAGTGGAAATAGGGAGAGAAAGTAATGAATGAATCTGAAAATCCATTAGTCACAGAACTGGGGATCCATTTTATATGGGACAGTAAAGGAGAGAGAGCTGTCAAGAGAGAGAAGCTTCTCTTTTTGCGTGGGCAACTGTTTGCAGGATGACACCATTTAATGAGAGAGTAAACACAAGATAACAAGTGGGAAGGAAGATGGTGAGTACTATGTTGAGTCTTGTGTATCTGTGAGGCATATATGGAGATGCAGAAGAGTCAAAGAGAAAACTAGGTATAAATTTCATGAGAAAAACCTGGGCTGCGAATACTGATTTAGGAATCATCAACAACATGGCTTACACTTCTGAAGCTAGAGAGTAGATGAGATCACTCACAGTGAGTGATAGCAAGAAAGAAGACAGTGAACAAACCCTCAGGAATATAGATATTTAAGGAACAGGACAAGATAAGCCCCAGAGTTAAACTGGCAGGACTGGCCAGAGGGCTAAGTGGAAAAGCAGCTGAGTTTGGTGACCTAGAAACTAAGAAAAGTAAAGAATGGAAGAAAGAGGTTGTGGTCAACAAAGTAATATACTTTAGAGAAAAATTGGATAATGACAAATATTGTTCACTGGACCTAGAAACAATATGGTTTGAACAAATTGGTGAGCTTCCTGAAAGCAGTTTCTTTGGAGGTCAGTGAGGGAATCCAGATTGCACTGAAGATTGGAAATAAACAGGAGATGAAGATGTTGTATAGAACAATTCCTTCAAGAAACTTGGAGAAAGAGAGAGGTTGAAAGTTGGTAGGAGGGCAACATGGGATTTGCAGAGGGACTTTTTCTAGAGAAAAAGAACTACATCGATTATAAATATTATGGGAAGAAGCTGGTACAAAGTACAGTAAAGTAGGAAGATAAATAATGGAGTGAAACCCATTGATAGTGACCCCGTGGAAGATGTGATACAATGTCAACATGATTATATTTCTAACTATTCAACACAATCACTTTTTGTACCTTCAGTATCTGAGATCCGGGACTTGAGTATATTGTCCTTAACTAAAAGAAATAATATAGTTTGGTGGCCAAAACATAGCCCTGCAGTCAGTTGTTCTAGATTTTATTCCTGATTTTGTTATTACTTGTCTATGTGCCATTGAGCATATCTCAACTTGCATACCATGTAAAATTAAAGTTATTGGTATATATTCCTCTCATAAAAGAGAGGTAATGTAAGTAAATTGCATCATAGGCATTAACTCTGTGAGAGCTTGATCACTGAAGATTTTTTCTGTTTTATAAATTTGAGTGTTTTTATATTAGGGATATATAGCCTCCCCCTCCTCAACTCCACTTTTTTAAATATAAGAACACAGTTTTATTTCCTCTATGCTGTGTCCCTTGTAATTCAAAATTAGCTACAAACTGACTGATATGAGCACTTGTAATTACTGTATAGATTCCTATTATTGAGAAAGGCACCTAGAATGATTAAGTTCTGTTCTATCATAGCTTTATATTTTATTGGTGTGTTTTTGTTTGTTTGCTTGCTTGTTTGTTTGCTTTTGGAGAGGTTCTGAAACCTGGCTTACTCAGTTGGGAATTAGAAAATTCCAATATTAATTGGCAGAACAGTTGGACATTCAGGAGCTATGAGTTCTAAGCCCAGCCATAGTTCTTGATGGGATCACCCTCAACAAGCCATTATTCCTCTCTTGTGTCCTGTTCTGTTCTTTTCTATAAAAAGCATATAACCTTTCAGGTCCTCATTATAAAAGTGTGGAAGAATATATTGCAAGTCAACATATGAATCTAAGAAAACATCCCCTAACCCCAATAGATAAAAGGGGAACTGGAAAGTTATAAATAGAAATTACTAAATAATGAGAATCAACTACATTCTATTTCTGTCATTGGGTTTGGTTTGGAAACACTGGTTTCTACCCAGAAGCCATATAGGATGTCACTGTGTGAGGAGTGTTACGATGAGAGCTCTCTACCCAGTTCCTCCTTGTGACACTCTGATCTGGTCAGTTGCCCAAGTCCCATCAGTGTCTCCTCACAGGAATCTGTGGGGATTATATGTTTGCCAGGCAGCTGCCTCTACAAGCAGAAAGTGTTCCTGTTTTATTTGTCACCACACAGAGTTCCTATTAGACAGGAAAAGAGAGAAAAAGTAAGATTCTTGAACTCCCCCCTGCTGTTCTCAACACATACTTTCTCAGGGACAGCATAAGCCACTAAGAGTAAAAAAAGGAAAATCACAGTCAAACCATAAACTCTGCTATTTGTAATCAGTGTATAACCTCTGTGAAGAAATTTGGGAGTAATTCACTTTCCACTCCAGCCTACCAATGTGAGATCTAATGTGGCTGCCCTGAACACTAATGAAGGAGTCAGACGCCAGTACCACTAGCCCTTGGGGACTCATTTCTCACATCACCAAAAAGTAATTGTCGTCATTTGCTGCCATCTGGTAGCCTGGATTGTGAAGATGAAGTTTCATTCAAGTAGTGCTTAAAAGTGTGGGCCCTGGAGTCTGCCTAGAGTCAAATCAGTTTTCTGCTTCTCACCTAGCCCTCTCTATACCTCACTTTCTCACCTATAAATAAAATTCTATGTATAGTAAGTAATGCAAGTTAGCTATTATTAAATTGTTAGTAGTAGTGGTGATGATAGTTTTTAGGAGTAATAGTATTTTTTTTTTGGTAATATCTACCTATCTGTGACATAGGCCTTATTAATTCAATTTTAATTATCCGGCAGGCACACACCAAGATGCTATTTAGAGACTTTCTATTGTAGCCAGTTGTTTCCTTATGGGGCTAGATTATAAGTATCCAGGTTTTACTATACAGTGGGGCCTTGACTTACGAGTTTAATTCGTTCCGTGACAGAGCTCGTAACTCAAATTACTCGTATGTCAAATCAAAAAGTGAACGAGTGAGACACGTGATGCTGGGCTGATGTGGCGTTCACTGTGACGTTCGCTGCGCCAAATAGTGGTGGAGTATCTAAAGCTGGCTCATAACCTGAATTTTAGCTCGCAACTCAAAGCAAAAAATCGGCCAAAAGACGGCTCGTATTTCGAAAAACTCGTTAGTCGGGACACTCGTAAGTCAAGGCCCCACTGTATCTTAATAACACAACTATGAAATCTTAAACTAAATAATACCTTTTTTCCTGACATTTCAAGAGATTAGATTATATTCCTTTTTATAGATAGAAAATGTAAGTAACAGTAATAAGAAAATTTATTCTTAATATGTATACATGTCCACAATCTCTAATAGCCAAAAAAGTAATTCTAATCAGAAAAAAGCCAAGTCATTTTCATTGTACTTCCTATAGCACTTGGCCATAGTGGAAAGAATCTCACCTTATAGTAAGACTCATGCTTCTTATTTGCTCATTAAGTCTCTAGGAGGTCCTAAAACACCCTGGCTTCCTAACCCCCAAATTTCAAGGCCTAAAGTTATAAGAGTACTTAGCTCATATTTGCCACTTCCAGTTGCAAGGACCAATGCTGCAAACCTGCTTTTACTGACATAGTTACACATTCCATTTGCTTTTGTCTTTACAGTTCCACCAAAGATCTCCAACATCTCCTCGGATGTCACTGTGAATGAGGGCAGCAATGTGACCCTGGTCTGCATGGCCAATGGCCGTCCTGAACCTGTTATCACCTGGAGACACCTTACACCAACTGGTAAGCAACCCTCCAGTCTCCAAAATGCCACACACTATTTAAGAGAGCCCCACACTTCTGAGATTCCAGTGGATTTGAAAGGCAAGCATGTATCTTGTTATTATGACACTAATAGAATTGTGACATAGAAGTTATTTAGGGTCCTCCCTGGTCTTTGCTAATGGGTCCATCTCTATAAAGTTTTCAACCATGGTACAAATGTATAAATTTTATTTTATTTTCAATAGAACACTCCCCCAAGGCAACAAATATAGAAGCATTAAATGTCTTAAATTACTTCATATTATGTTTAAAATGTATCCCAGTTTGGTGTTTGAGTGTCTTGGGTCAAATGTGTTGTATGGATTACATTTACACACTTCTTTCTATAAAGGTAGGGATCAATTAGTCTTATGAAATGTCATTTCTTTTAGTAGATAGCTCCCAACTATTAACTGACTTATATCTGATATTCTCTTAAAGTTTCTTTATAAAATTATCTGGAGATTAATTTAAAACAATTTTTATTTTGGAATGAACACCATAAAAAAGTTGTTGTGCAAAAACTAGACATACAAGGAAAGATATCCTGAGATATTTTAAAAGGCCAGGATAGTATTTGGTTATAGCATCTTAAAAAAAAAAACAAACAACACAAAAAAAACACTGTATTTTGTAATGTGAGAATATTGGCCTCCATTTTATGTTAGCCCTCAAATTAATGTATCAAGTGAAGTTTGAACCAATCTATGGAACAGTCTTTTATTTAAGCAGCTATTCTTACTAGAGGCTTCTACTTTCTTGAGAAAAATGTTACTCAGTACCCATCCTCATTGTTAATGGATGCAACTTGTCATTTATTTATAATATATAAGAACAATAAATGAGGTACTTATTTGGTAGATCAAGCTCATTTCCTCTCAGACCCATTTTATATCCTCACATGGGAAAAATACATATGGCGGGTAATTTGAAGTGTGAACCTCTGGGTATCATACACCTTTCCCCTGGATTAAATTAAACCACCAGAGCACATTCTACTTGGATAGAATTATGTCATCCCCCAAACTTACACCACCTACCACTGTCCCAAGTAGAACTGCTTTTACTGAATGACAATTTGCTATAAAAGCTATTGGCCCCCATTTAAAGATGTCATAAAAGATCTCTAAAATTGTGGCTTTTGTTGTAAAGTTTTTGAGAGATTGTTAATTTTATTACATAGTTTCCATTTCAAGGACCCTTTAAGGAAATTGCTATTTATTTTCATTATTTCTAGTGTTGTTTTTCTAAGCAATGGCTTGTTCTTCTATAAATGAACCCAGTGAATTTTTATAAATGATCATGAATCCTTCATTGTATTGACTATTACCAAAGGTAGAGCCAAATGTATGGCCCATTTATAAAAGAATATAGGAAATTCTATGTAAAGTACAAGTTAACAATATGGATTTTAAGCAAACTATATGAGATTTTATGGCATTAAATCCTTGCTTTCTTCTTGTTTTCTTACCATTATTTTAATATTGTCTCACCTATAACTAATTTAAATGTATATATACTATATTCTTTGTAATCTCTTAATTTCTGTGAAAAAAAGTTATAAAGAAAAGAAGAAGGAAGATAGATTATATTCAATTTATAATCAAGAAATGAACTACATTAATAAAACTATTTTATTTCTTTAGGTGCACTATTGCCTAGTAAATGTTTTTTCTCAGACAAAAAATGCTATTGGTGACCTGAATCTAAAGATATATTCTTTTTTTATCCCTTGTTTTCAGAAAAATAGTTAGCTAGAGCCAGAGTTTCAAGGCTTGGTCTAGGAGTTTAGATTTTCATGGCTAACTCTGGTAAACTTTAAAATATATATATATATATACACACACACACACACACACACACACACATATATATAGATATCTATAGATAGATATGTATATCTATCTATATACCTATATATAGATAGATAGATATACACATATATATCTATCTATAGATATATATATTGATTTTTTAGAAAGAGAGAAAGAGAGTGGGATAGAGAGATAGAAACATGGATGAGAGAGAAACATCAATTAGCTGCCTTCTGAACGCCCCACTGGGGATTGAACCTGCAACCCAGACATGTGCCCTGACCCAGAATGGAACCATGACCTCTTGGTTTGTGGGTTGAAGCTCAACCACTGAGTCACACTGGCTAGGGTCTAGTAAACTTTTTAATGATAATGAAAATGTGATTTGAACTCTGAATAACCTGGTTATCTATGATGTTTCAAGTCAACAAAGGCCATAGGTAGACCAGATATTCCACAGTAAAGGCAGCATCTATACACTCAGAGAACCCTCAAAATCAGCTAGAAAAACAGATGTCTTCACAGGGGTTTCCAATAGGCAGACCAGGGGGCAGCAAACTACATCTCCTGGGCCAAATTCAGCCTGCTCCACTTTTGTATAGCCTGCAAGCTAAGAATGGTTTTTAAATGGTTAGGAAACATTTCAAAAGAAGAATTTTATTTTTGTTGTGAAAAAATATATGACATTCACATTTCAGTGCCCATGAATAAAGTTTTTTGGAAACACAGCCATGCTCACTCATTTATATATTGTCTATCACTGCCTTTGCTCTAAAATAGCAGAGTTGAATAGTTGAAACAAAGGTGGCTTAGCCCCAAAACCTAAAATGTTCTCTATCTGACCTTTTATAGTATGGTTTACAGACAGACTCCTGTTCAAGGCTATGTCTTAGAGGATAGGATGAGGATTTCTGCACTCATCCTTAATGTTATAGGGCTTTGGAGATATCATCCATTTAGTTCCTAAGGACATCTCAAGGGAAAGAACTTTATTCTTCTATAATACTCTATCTAGGTCCTCTCTGTGGGTCAAATTCTATTCTGGCGCATGCAAAACTAACTCCTGCTGCATTCACAGACTCAAGGGCAAACTCCAGTTCTCCCTTACAATGGTATTAATTCCCCAGCCCACGCTTTCATCTTTCACATCTGACCCAAATAAGCATCTATCTGATCATAATCATATTCCTGGTGACAGGAGAGAGAATTTGCCTTTACTGTCCTATAAAGGAAACTAAGATTTATTTTTTCATCTTTGTTTTTTTGTGGGTTATTTTCCTTTTTTTCCCCAAAAAATTGAAAATGGGATGATCCTTTTCAGCCTATATTGCAAAAGCCTTTCTTGTAGACACCCAAAGAAGAGGCTGTGCTCCCTGTGTGACAGCAAAGCTACCTGCAACCCGTGGCCTTGTGAGAAAAAAACCCCAGCTAGCTTTGTTCAATTATTAATTGTGCCTTCAACAGTACAGAGTGTGACTGCCTGGCAGAGGAAACGTACCTGTAATTAGCTCGACCCCACAGGGACACTGAGCCCTGAAAGGGGGAAGATTCCATGCAGGGTTCACAAGGACCTGATTACCTGTCATTTGATGACATGGGGGGAGGAAGGGAAGAGAGTGCAAGGTATATTTTTATGAGTGGAAGGATATTCTTACCTCTCACTTCAGATTTATTTATTTTTAATTTTAGGTTGGGCCATTTTATTTCTCATTCTTTTGACACCTGAAATTTCTCTTTCAAGTATACTGCTAATGGTTTTAAAGCAGGATATTAGAAGAATTGTGAATCTTTCATACATATAAAATCAAAACATATACCTGACTGAGATGGAACAAAAGAGATTGATGCATTCTGTGGTTGTCTTTCCTGTATTTCTGATGTCTTCATTTTTTCTCCTCTTATTCTGTATAGTCAAAATGATATGCCATGTATGTGGTGGTTAAATGTGACCTATTTTCTCCCTTAATTAAGTTAGGCTTTCATAATCCTGTAACTCCTTTAGGGCAATTGCACTGTAACATGTATTTTCTATAGAGTGTTTGATCTCCCTTCTGTGAGCCATGCTACTCTCATCTCTCTTAACTTTCTTCTCACACTCCAGAGGAAGTCTCTTTCTCAAGTGTGCCTCGTGTGGTGTCAAGATTGTTCAGGGTTACAGGAAGTTTTTATACATTTCATTTCTATAAAGGTTTTTACAACCTCAGTAGCTTTCTATACCTGAAGAAGGAAAAAAACAAACAAACAAAAACACACATTGACCATTCAGGCTGAGAACAACTTAATCAGTGCTATACAATTCTCTGTCCAAGCCAAAAGCCAGACATATTTTGTATTTTGGTGGAATGGGTGGGAAAACATTGTGCTGGGAGGAGCCCAGGGGACTCTGGAGAATCTGAAATCCCATTTTCTCATTGGATGTTGGGTTTTAATCATTTGGCTGGACATTTCCTCTTAATTCACTTCTAAGTTTGAATCCTGACAGTACTCTTAAACTCCATTAATGCTCTAACTCCATCTGTCTTATTTCTAATTTTTTAACTCACCCAATTATTATTATTTCCAGCCTAGACTCTGTCCTCAAGGTTTAGGAAAAATATATAATGTTAAACTATGCTCATTTATCTAAATTCCAGAAGTACATGTTATAAGTAACTATCATCCGTTCTTTTTAGTTAGCATATTATAATAGACAGGACTTCACACTTCACACAGAGAGTATATGTTCTACCAATTTAAGTTTCAGGAAATTCTTTCTCTGAGATTTTTTCTTATATGGACCTTCCAGAAGGTTCTGTGGGTCAATCTTGGTAGTATAAGGATGTGGAAGAATCAAACCTGGGCACTTTGCAGGTAAAGGCTCTTGACTACGTGGTAAAAATATAAATGAGAGTAATGGTGCAACTTGTTCTATTCATTGTTTTAATTTATTTCTTGCATTTTTATTTTTAATATTCCATTTTTCTTTACAAACAGCAGAAAAAAATTGCTGCTTTCTTTTCATTGTCTTACTTGTATATTGTTTCTTAAATAGCTCATCTGCCAATACAGAATTATATCCAAATTAGCCTTGATCTCTATTTCATAATTTGTTCTTTGGGCAAGAAATATTTATGGAATGCTCACTCTGTAAAAGGACAAAATGAAGAGCATGACAGACATGGTCCCTGCACAAATGGAGCTTATAGTTCGATGAGAAGGCAGAACATTAAACTAATAATTGCATGAATAACCCTTTAATTAGATTTATATAGTATAAAGGAAAATTATAGCATTCAATAAAGCCATAAAACAGGGCCATATAGTAAAATCTGCAAGGCCAGCAAAGCTCCCCTGAGAGGAACTTATGCTGAGACCTCAAGGGTGAATGGACCTGGCCAAGAAAATAGAAAGATAAGAGTGTCCCAGGCAGAAAACAACAACAACAACAACAAAAAAAAAACACATATAATATTGCATTTAAGAATCTAGGGAGAATCTTTATGTGAAACCATGATGTCAGTGTTTAATTATGCTACCTTTGTTAATGTTTAAATCTCTTTTTAGCATACATTATTTTTATTTTACTTTTTAATATTCCTGTTTTCTTTTCAAAGAAAAATAAAACTCTTGCTATACATTTTTTCAGTATCTTACTTATATACTGGTTATAAATATACAGTGCTGAATATACCAGTATATATACTTTACCAGTATAGCAGGCATATAGACAGTTGTTTGTGTGTATGAATATATTAAGTTTAGGTCAGAAACCTATTCTTTTCCCACACAGATGATTTCAAAATAGCCTAATAACGTCAACACAAACTCTTTTTCAGTAACCTTATCATGAAAACAAATGGGTAACTTAGAAAACAAAGACTACAGAATTTAACCACATGATTACTGGCATCCAAACCTTAAAAACACTGGACAAGACTCCCAATAACTAGCACTGTCAACCTGTAAGCCATGGGAGGATCTCCACAACCAGCGGTGCTGGCCATTCTGAGGAGTATTGGACAAATGTCCTAGCACCACGTCAGCACCTCATTTTTACCCTATCCACATCTCTCATCAAACCTCCAGAATACTCTTTCAAAGAGAAATTAATCACCCTAGACATGGCCTTGGGTGCTCCAGGACATTGTGGAAGCTTGGGTAGGGGAGGGAGAATAGTTTAATCATAAACTTTGTACATGATCTAATCGAGCATAAAAGTCCACATCTCTCAGTATCTCACTACTTCAAATATTTTTTTATTGATTAAGTTATTACATATGTATACTTATCCCCATGTTACCTCCTATCCCCCCAACTCATGCCCTCACCCCCCTGTTGTCTGTGTCCATTGGTTAGGCCTCTATGCTTACATATAAGTCCTTTGGTTGATCTCTCCCCCTTACTCCCACCCTCCCCTACCTTCCCTCTGAGGTTTGATACTTCAAATATTTTTGCCGTTATTCCAAATAGTATGTATTTTCTCATTTAAAATAGGTCTAAACATAGAATTTTTATCAAAGGTTATCATGAGAATGAAAAGAGAATATGTAAGCAAAGTTCTTAGTTCAGTATTAAATATTACTGCTATTCTTATTTTATTTATTTAATTATATTTACCCATACATTAGCTTCCTATAATGATAATTTGGGGGGAGACTAATAATTAGATTGAAAACAACCTCAATGCCATCTTTATCCAGGTCTATCCTCCATTTCAATACAACAACCTGGGAGATTTTTTAAATGTTCTTATCAAGATAACATTTACCATTTCATGTCTTACATTGCATCACATCTCAAGAAACCCACTGGAGGTGTACCTTTTTCAAAACGGGCATGACAACAGTGTCGTGTTAGGGAGAGATTTTCTAAAGTAGCTTATTCATGTATCCGAGCTTCTCCTCGGGGACAGTTTATACTGAGTCTGGCTATGTAACAGCAAATATCTATTAATTGTAGGTATATAGAACCTACAGGTTGTAAATTACAGCACCTTTTTTTAAAACAAAATTGATATATCAACACCAGAAAAATGACCGACGATTTTCATGATTGAGCCACTGAACAGTAACAGTGGGGTGACACAATAAAAAACAAAACAAAAAGAAAGCAGTAAGTATAGTTTTTTGGAGATGCATATTAAAAAGATCAAGTGATTGTGAAATTATTGCAATGGGCAGATATTAACACAATGCAAGTCATTAAGATAAGTGCAGGTTGATTTATTTAGGAGCCAAACAAACCACTGTAGAAGAAGAGACAGTAGGACTCACAGTGTATTGATTTGGCTTATTCATACAAGAAAAAGCCAGGATAGGTTACCTTATGGGCCACCTACAGTGGGATCTTGACTGTGAATGTCAGCTTAGTCTATCCTAAGAATCCTCATGAGAAGTCAGCATAGGTCTGACTGAGGTTCCTGATAAGGAGAGCAATCCTAGCTCCCACGAATCAAGACATTAACTGAGGGTGGTTGGGAGCTAAGGGACTAGAGGGTAAACTCCAAGAGATGCTCAGAGAACAAAATAAAAATTGTCTAAGCTAGAAAATTGAGAGTGAGACTGGACTCTTTTCTTCCTTTTTTTCTCCAAGAATGATTCATTTGACTTATTGTCTTGATTCTACCTCCTTAGTAGTTACCAATTCATTCTCTTTTCCAAACATTGTCATTGTCAAAATGAAGATAAACCAACATTTTCTCTCACCTGTATTTCAACAGTTATTCAATTGGACCCTTGCTATTAGATATTTTCCCCTACTACAAAAGCACTATTTCTAAATATTAAAATGGTCAAGTTGATTTTTCTGTTAATTTTCCAACTCCTTAATGCTTTTAGGATAAAGTTCCAACTACTGAGCATTAAAGCCCTTCATTCAACTTATTCTACTAAACCCCTAACCATTCAACTTTATGCAGTTGATAGATTATAGTAATTATATTTCAAAATTATGCATTGTCCACTTTCTTTTTAGCCTTTACACATTTGAAATATGTTTTCTTATCCCTCTATGTCATCATTTTGCCAGTATAACTTTCTCTTGCAAGACTTTTGACACTTCCTCCAGGAAGCCATATCATAGAACTAATAAAATTGCATTTTAATTATGTGTAACATAGATTATAGGCTCTATAAAAAGGCTGATAAAGTTTGCAAATTTTAAAAAAGTTCTCTGTCTAGGTCCTGTTAAAATCTTTCACTTGTGTTGTACTGATGTGCTGAGTCACTTCTGACTTGCATCATCCATTAGGCTATAGAGCAGCGGTTCTCAACCTGTGGGTCACGACCCCTTTGGCGGTCGAACGACCCTTTCACAGGGGTCACCTAAGACCATCCTGCATATCAGATATTTACATTACGATTCATAACAGTAGCAACATTACAGTTATGAAGTAGCAACGAAAATAATTTAATGGTTGAGTCACACCATGAGGAACTGTATTTAAAGGGCCAGAAGGTTGAGAACCACTGCTATAGAGAATACTCTGAAATCCTCAGTCTTGACTCAAATTCTCTGTAGGAGTAAAGCCTCCCAATGAGTCAAATGACCAGTCAGGTGAGCAGAATGGTGACTATGTAAGCACAGGAGGGCAAGCAGCTTTAAAGGCATGATTTTCAACTGTATTGTGCTGGAAAGTCATCTGGAATCTTGTTAAAATGCAAATTCTGTACCCTATTTTGCCCATGTCCAGAAGCCAGGCTCACGCTGGCAAGTGCAGTGGTGGTGGCGGGAGCCTCTCCCGCCTCCGTGGCAGTGCTAAGGATGTCCGACTGCTATTTTTACCAAGCACAAAGATGGGAGCACTTGAGATTCTTTCTGTGTAATAATAAGTCAATAGGGAATTTTTTGATGACCTGCTGCGGGGGGGGGCGGGGGGGGAGCGGGAGAGAGAGAGAGATGCTTAAAACAATTTGATATATAAATGCACTATCACATTTCTATGGTTAGACTTTCTGTCACTTTAGATGAAGAGGTTTAGAAGTAACAACTGCACAGAAATTTCCACTTTGTCTTTTTTCATCTACAGTCTAATAATGTTGGAAGCTAACATATCACTTAAAATGTGCAAACATTTCTGAAATCTTTATCCTTCTCTAGACATATTCATTTTCAAGTCTCCCAGTAGACGGAGGCTGCAATTAATTCTAATAAAATGGAGCAACCTCAATAGGTAACTCAACTGGGGTCACACTGCCCACAAAAGACATGCCTATTAAATTGCCCCATGTCACTTAAACATTTGTGAGAAGCAGGATACTTTGCAAAAAGTACCTTGCCATTTCTTTTATGTGTCATCACCTGCCTTCATTTTATGAATCAAATCAGGTGTTTTTCTCAAGTTGGTCAACAATTCAGAAGCCCAGAAGAAATGTGAAGTTAGATGACTCTTCAATGTGTCTGCATTGACTAATATGTTAAAATCTGATGAATGGAAGAAAAAAGAAAGAGAAAACTTTAATAATTCACTTGGCAAATATCAATGCAAATCAGATCTAATTCTTCAAGGTATTCTAGTAATAAAAACTGAAATGTCAGTCTCTGAATGATATCAGTCTTTTTTATTTATTTTTACTTTTTGGCCTGGTCACTGAGGCTTTATGCTATTCTGGTTGTGGAAAGACAGAGCCAGCTCAGGGAATAAGGGATTTGAAAGGTGGACAGGAAAATGTTACTGAAAGTTAGCCTTTGTGTGGAAATCCAGGAGATATTTTGCATCTTGAAAAATTCCTACCACCCAAAAAGTAACTAAATAAAGCATGGCAAAGTTGCTTCAAATTGCAACAAAATATAAATTACAGAATTTCACCTTAAAAGGAAAGTCATTCGAAATAGAACATGTGACATTGAGGATTTGGATGTCTGTAGGTTATGGTCAATTAGTCTGGAAACAAAAGTGGGCAATTCTCTGGATAACTCTGGAATTTGGACAGCTCAGGTTAGGAGCCATCTGGGAGAAGGCAGGTGGATTCCCCTTGTTCCCTGAAGAAAGAAGAGGTAGACACTTTTATATTTTAGCAAAGTAATTAATTGTGATAACTCTGCTGGCTAAACTTGCAATGACTTCTATAAGCCTGAATATTTACTAATAATTAAATCAGCCCACTTTTTAAAAACCTGTCCCTGTAGTATAGTGGTCAGCTTGGGCTGCCATATCAAACTACCATGGACTGGGGGCTTAAACAACAGACATTTATTTTCTCACAACTCTGCATGCTAGACGTCCATCATACGGATGTGGCATGGTCAGGTTCTGGTGAGGACTTTCTTCCTGGCTTGTATCTCACTGTGTGCTCACCTGAACTCTTCTTTGTGTGCACAGAGAGGGAAAGCAAGCAAACTCCCTGGGCTTTCTCCTTGCAAGGCACTAGTCCAGTGGTCGGCAAACCACGACTCGTGAGCCACATGCGGCTCTTTGGCCCCTTGAGTGTGGCTCTTCCACAAAATACCACGTGTGGGCGCACACGTCCAGTGCGATTGAAACTTTGTGGCCCATGTGCAGAAGTCGGTTTTTGGCCTGGGCGAGTCTATTTTGAAGAAGTGGCATTAGAAGAAGTGGGGGGTGTCGGTCGGTCAGGCAACGGAAGACACAGCGCAGGCGGGCCACAGGATACGCAGCGCGGGGGAGGTACATTGTTTTGAGGTACATTCGCTGAGGTCGACCCCTTCCAACTCTCCCATCCACACTCGTCTATCTGAAACAAGTATACAAGACGAGTGTGGATGGGAGAGTTGGAAGGGGTCGACCTCAGTGAACGTACCTCAATCAGATTGAGGATGTTTTTAGCAAAGGCCAGCTTAGGAGTACCCTAATTAAGTTAATAACAATGTACCTGCCCTAACCGGTTTGGCTCAGTGGATAGAGCGTCGGCCTGTGGACTGAAAGGTCCCAGGTTCGATTCCAGTCAAGGGCATGTACCTTGGTTGCGGGCACATCCCCAGTAGGAGGTGTGCAAGAGGCAGCTTATCGATGCTTCGCTCTCATCGATGTTACTAACTCTCTATCCCTCTCCCTTCCTCTCTGTAAAAAATCAATAAAATATATTTTAAAAAAACAATGTACCTACCTATATAGTTTAAGTTTAAAAAATTTGGCTCTCAAAAGAAATTTCAATCGTTGTACTGTTGATATTTGGCTCTGTTGACTAAAGAGTTTGCCGACCATGGCACTAGTCCCACCATGACTATTGCGCCCTCATGACCTCATCTAAAACTAATTACCTCCCAAAGGCCTGTCTCCACATACCAACACATTGAGGGTTAGGGCTGGAACATAGAAATCTCAGGAGCGGGGGGCACAATTCAGTCCATAGCCTATAGTATCTGGTCTCAAGACTCCCAGCTTATCAGTCTTGTGAGTTACTGGGTCACAGACCTGCAATAGCTCTGTTCTCACACTTCTTTAGGATTGGATACATCCTGCAGAGAAATCCTCTTTTAAGGTCAGCCATAGTCCAGAGGCCAAATGGGAACAGCATCGCCACTCTCTTGCTTGCTCCGCTCCCTGAGTCTGAATGTGCTCTCCATAGGGGAAACCTCAGGCATCCTCTCCATAATGCCTGAGGTTAGGAGGAGTAGGAGACCCAAAGCATGTCCCATTCTGTTAGTCCAGGCCGAAGGAATAATTGGTTTTAAGTGTGTGTGTGTAGCTATAACTGTCTGCCCTTGAAAGTTCTGTTACTGGTAGTTGCTGGAGGAGACAATTCCCAGGAACATTTAAGTACTCTGAGGTCTCCACAGCGGGCTGACTCAGCTGCTGGGTGTCAGAGCCTCTGCTGAGGCTAGTGTGCAATGTTGCTAAGCCTTTAAGGTGGAAAGGTCTGTTTCTTGTGGTTCTGCCAAGGAAGTGTCTGGCAGCAGCAGGAACCCATCATCTCATTCCATCGTGCTGTATAAGGGTGGGTGATTGACTGGAGGAGGTATGAAGGCTGCTACCATGGACAGCCTGTAAGCACCCCATCATGCTTGCAGTCCTAAATGGAGCTGGGCTAAGAGTTGTTTTAGCAGATCCAGAACATCCATTTTTTATCTTAGCTACTCAAGGTGGTATCCTTTTGGGTTCAAATAGATCTTAGTATCCACTAAAATATCAAGATAGGGAGCTGGTATCCTTTCTTTGGGGCTTCTATCTTATATGAGAGAGTTCCATGAGATTTAGACAACAAAAATTATTATTCAGGTCTTTTCTCCCCACTTGTACGTTACGGTTACCATTACTACTACTGCCGTCACTAGTAACAAATTCACTAGCATCAACTACTGTTGTTAATGATGAAATGCCTACTCCATGCCAGTCATGTCCAAGGTATTTGGCATTTGTAATTGTCAATTTTTTAAATATATTTTATTGATTTTTACAGAGAGGAAGGGAGAGGGGTAGAGAGTTAGAAACATCGATGAGAGAGAAACATAGATCAGCTGCTTCCTGCACTGGTGGTGTGCCCGCAACCAAGGTACATGCCCCTGACCGGAATCAAACCCAGAACCCTTCAGTCCGCAGGCTGATGCTCTATCCACTGAGTCAAACTGGTCAGGGCTATAATTGCCAATTTTTATAAGAGCTGTTAGCCAATCATCGATGAACAGTTCCATGAATTTTCAGAATTCCTTCCCAGCCCAAACCCAGAGCTCTATGGGAAATCACTTCTGAATTAAGAACTGGGTTTTAGACCATTACCCAGGGGTATTTCTGGCTTTAACCAGGGACAGCAGAATCTACCCAGTATTAATAGGGTTCCTGTATAAATTTATGTGCTTGTTGGCCTTTCAAAGGAAACCAATTAAACATACAAAAAGCAATATGAAGATTATATGTGTATATTGACACGTAAATCGCAGAAACTAAGGTACAACACTGCATTTCTGAGACCCAGTAATAGTCACAAGTCACACAGTTCTTTTTAGTAATGTTTGTCAAACTTTCTTGGAATATGTACCATCAAAATATATCTATGTATTAGTTTTCTACCTTATTGTAATAAACCACAGCAAATTATCACAAGCACAGTGGCTTAAAACAACAGAAATTTATTTTCTCACTGTTCTGGAGGCCAGAGATCCAAACCTAAGGTGTCAGCAGGGTCGCATCCCTCCAAAGGCTTTAGGGTAGGATCCTTCCTGGTCTCTTCCAGCGTCTGGTATCTCCATGTGTTTCTTGGCCTGTGACTGCATAACTCCAATCTCTGCTGGGGTCCTCACATGGCCTTCTTCTGTGTCTCTGTATCTGGGTGTCTCAAATCTCTGTTTTCTTTATCCTAATAAGCCACCAGTCTTTGGGTTTAGGTTTCACTCTAAATCCAGGATGATCTCATCTCAAGATCCTTAAGTTAAATACTCTGAAAAGATCATTTTCCCAAATAAGGTCACATTCACTGGTTCTGGGGTTAAGATTTGGACATTATTTTTGGGGTAACCACTATTCAATACACTCCAATCTGCTTTACAGGGGGAAAAATAGAAAGTAATGAAATTTGAGTGGAACAACCCAAATGACTTTTGAAAGGCAAACTTGAAAAGCTCCAAGTATTATCGTATTCAAATCAAATGTAATTAGATTTTACCTTTATTACCTATTAAGTAATCTGAGAAGAGATTTTATATACTTCACAATTCCCTGAATTTACCTATACAGACAAATATCTTTATAGAAAAAAACAACACAAAACACAGACCAAATAAGCATTGATGCTGAGAGGATAAAATTAGGAAATAGGCTAACCTAAATTTGAATTTTAGATATGATTTGCTAACTATGACTATGGCAAAATGACTTTGTTCAGCCATATAATGACCTACAAAATGGGGCAATTATGTGACTTTCTCATTATTGTTGTGGGAATCAATGAGATAATGTTCATGAGACTCTTCCCACAGTACCTGACCTATTAAGCTCTCAATAAACATAATTGCTGTTGCTGTTGTTCCATTAAAATTTCTAATGAGAAAAGGTGTTGTCTATGTGCAATGCACCAATCCGCAAGTGGCCATGCCCATACAAAAAGAAAACACAAAAGCAAAACAAAATAAACAACAGCTAACAATGATACTTTTTCATCTTTCCTTCACCCTGGTGCTTTGCAGTAAAGGAGTTTTTCTATGTCTTAACTGGGCTTGAACACAGAGAAATGATGGATCTTGTTCCTTCAAAAGTTGCTTATAATAGATGTGTTAGGTGTCCTATTTAAAACCTAATGGTTTTGCAAATGACAGGGCTTATGAAACACTAAAATTTCAGATTAAAAAGAAATATCCAACATAACTCAGAGGCAAGCAGCCAAAGTGAGTTTTGGCAAAAGGGTAGCAGAGAGGACGTTTGTCCATAGCTGGAAAACAGAAGACGAATCTGGCACAACCTTTGTGGACTTTCTTCCTGTCTGAACATTTCATCCACACAGCTGTAACCTCCTGGGACCCTTGGCTAGTGTCTCCCATAACCTTATTCTCTGGGTGCACTGAGATGTTTTTTTTTTCTCCAAGGGATGCTTTCCTGTTCCGCTTTCAATGCACAGAGGGATGTAGGATACATGGTGCAGCTGGGCAGGCAGCCAAACTGCACATTCAAAAGGCCTGTCACATGGCATCCAAAGTTTCTTTCAGCCTGGCTTTCTGCCCCCTCGTTTCTCTTTCTTAATCTCCTCTTGTGTTCTCCACTGTCTGGCACCAGGAAAATAGTCTCCATCATTTTCTTCCTTCCTTGTAAGCTCCAGCTCCAAGTTGTTCTAATCTTTAAGTCAAAGCTTCAAGAAACAGAAATCTAAGCAGCTCTCTTCTTTGGGGCATCAGTGCCAGTGGGTCTCACATGGTGCAGTGGGCAATTCCCAGCTTTGCTCCTTTGTTGCTAAATTTGACTCCTTAGTCAAATATTAGTAGAGGTTCTGTTTGAAATTGCTTCCTTCAATATTATGAACTTCGGTAATTTTCCCTTCAGAATCACCCTACCCGTAAATATGGAAAGGGGCTATTTCTGTTTGAACTTGCTTCCTTCAATATTATGAACTTCGGTAATTTTCACTTCAGAATCACCCTACCCATAAATATGGAAAGGGGCTATTGCTTCCAAAACTTTGAAGCCAAAGAGAAAAGACAGAGAAGAACATTGTAATGAATGAGTTATTGGTAAGGGGTGGGGGTGTAACATAAAGATAGAGGAGGGGACAACAAGCCAAGGCCTACAGGCAGCTTTTAAAAGTTGGACAAGGCATTAAACCTCCAGAAGGAACACTGCTCTGCTGACACTTTGATTTTAAGCCCCATGAGACCATTTTGGACTTCTCACCCCAGAACTGTAAGTGGCTTATTGTAAGCCACTAGGTTTGTGGCAATTCGTTATAGCAGTAACAGGAAATGAATGTAAGGGGTGGCATAGCCAGATATTCAGTTATGTAAAATTGGCTTGAATTTTTTGGTGGGGAAATAGATACTGAACATATGTCTGTCCAAAATAACTTGTTTGGGCATAATGGGGAATTAAGGTGGTTTGATCAATGATTTCATCACATATTTTATTACTGAGATTAATATTCAAAGAACTGTACTATGATGAAATATAATACAAAAACACACTGAAGGAAACTTTCTCTCTCTCTTTCTACCAACTACTTCAAGAACTTGTACTACTTTGGTGTAATTTTTTTAAATATCAATTATCACTGTACTGTTAGAGTACAGAAACCCCCACTAGTAGTAACATTTACATCATTTACTATGATATAGTGTCTAGATTATGTCTGTTAAACCACAACTTTTGGGATGCTGCATAACTGTTTCAGAATTAAAATTCACTCATTTTGGGTATTTGCCTTGAAATTCCTACAGAATGATAGAATGAGAGACAAAATGAAATCGCATGGATACTATTAAGTACAACATTTAAAATTCTGATCCAAAAAAAATGTTAATACCAGACCTCACTGTCAATGATCTCTGCTAGAAATGACAGTGACCTCTGCTAGTTAAGCAGTGGTTTGGTTTTAGCCTCATTTGGTGAGCATGTGGGATGTCCTAGATATCTGGTGGTATGAACCTACTATACAGATACATTACATTTTTCCCCAGTACTTGATAAAATGTAAGTTACTTGAAGGAAGAACCCATAGCTACTTTTCTTACTCCCCTTCTCCACATTATAACTAATTATACTTTGTAGAGTAGGACTATTTGTGCAGCATGAATAAAAAAGTTAATGCTGAATTCCTTAAGTAGCAGTAGCTGACATTGGTACAGCACTCAACACACACTGTGCTTCCCACCAGTGCTCAGTTGACCTCCCAGTCACAGGGGGAAGTGACTCTTGATTGCACAGCCTGGGGTGGAATCCTGGCTCTTCCACCCCCATCTGGGGGCTGTGGAGGAAATTTTCTTATCCTCCTCCAACCTCAGTTTCCTTACTTGTCTCATCAGGTCATTGTGAAGATTAAGTGAGGTGGTACCTACAATGTGCTCTCCCATGCGGCCTGGCACTTACTAAGGAGTCTATAAAGCATAGGTTGCTGCTATTCTCCATTGGTGGGGGGTGGGGGAGGGTGACGTCTAGTGGCATAAAATGACTTACCCAAAGTCTTTAATGGCAAATAGAAAAACTAGCTCAAATCCTGCTCTTTTCTATCTATACTGTGTAAATCTCTCTTCTTTTTTTTCTCTTCCCAGCACACACGTACACACACACACCACACACACACACACACACACACACACACACACACACACACACCCCTGCATCACTGCCCAGCTTCAGTTGCTGGGGAGAAGCACGGGGAACTCCACACGTCCCTGTTGGGAACATGCTAATGGCAGATGACAGCTGTGCAATGACAGAAGCTGTGTGCTTCCGGGGCCAGTCCCCTGCAGAGAGGAGCAGCTTCACATTCAGCCCTAAAAGGTGCTCAGCTTTGTCCTTCCCATGTGAGCCCGTGGCCATCTCCCTGCCACCAGCCACTGTGCTCATACAGCTGGTTTATCTGTCCTTTATAAACGCACTAACTCCAGGAAATCAGAAACCCTCCCTTGGCAGAGGAGATTTCACCAAATCACTTCCAGGCTTGAAGGAGGCAGGGCTGCCCTCACACTCCCAAGGCACAGAGCTAGAGATCAGTTTCTTGTCAAATAAAAGGCAGCCTTGAGGATTCAAATCACTTTTCTCACCCTTCTTTCCCCTGCAGCTCATTCTGCAAAGTAGGCTCTCTAATTTATGATATGATGGGGCCCACATATTGGGATAAGCACAGCATATTAGCTCGGCAGGAGCTGCCAAAAAGGACAGTAGCTTTTTTGTGCTTTAGGTTTTGAGCAGAAGAGAATTTGACAAATGGTCTATTTCCCCAGGGATGAGAAAGAGGCAAGTCTGGCTAGTCAGAGAGAAGGATGATAAAGACAAGGGGAACACAGACTGATACTCAGTTTCCCAACATCTCTCTTTACATGAAGGGAAAAGAAACGTGGTTCAAGTTGCAAATCCTGCTGCTTGCGATCCGGAATATTCTTGTCACTGAATATACAGCCGCACAGCTCCCTGAGCAGAGGCTGATCTCAAAGCCTCCTTGTCATTGCCCACACCCCTGTCCTGGCATCACTTTTCAAGGGATTTGTTTTGTATTTACAGTGTTAACACTCTGAGCAGGGAAAAGATGCCAGCCCTGTGAGCAGCAGCAACACAGTTTGGTAATTGGTTTTTAAACGCTTTTTTGCTTTAAATTGATACCGTAGGTCTTGCGTTCTTCCCTGGAGGAATTTCAATCTTTTATTTTTTTGAAGAGTGACTTTTCTTTGTCCTATGAGAATTAAGAGGCAAACTTTCAGTTTCTGGCTAAGGAAGGACTCCTATAGGAGAGACATATTATTCCACCAAGCAGGCTGCTAGAGAGGACCTGGAACCAGGGAGGGAGATCAGAGAATTGGGTTCCATTTCTGATGGCCCTTGACTGTCTTTGTGACCTTGACAGACCACTCTTTTTCTTGAACCATATCTTTTTATTTAGAAATAAAATTATAATCTAGCCTAGAGCTAGTTTCTCAAGTGTTTACACACACAGCAATGACCTAGGGGACCTTATGAAAATGCAGATTATGTTTGGCATGTCTGGGGTAGGGCCATGGAATGAATGATACCTCTACACTCACAGGTGAAGACCATGTAGCTGGTCCATGGCTCCCATTTTGAGTAGCAAGGGTCAAGAATATTGTTTTTCTGCCCTAACTGGTTTGGCTCTGGATAGAGAGTTGGCCTGCAGACTGAAGGGTCCCAGGTTCGATTCTGGTCAAGGGCATGTACCTTGGTTGTGGGCACATCCCCAGTGGGGGGTGTGCAGGAGGAGGCAGCTGATCGATGTTTCTCTCTCTTTGATGTTTCTAACTCTCTATCCCTCTCCCTTCCTCTCTGTAAAAAAATCAATAAAATATATTTGAAAGAATATTGTTTTTCCAAGTCTGGTTTACTGACCACCCAAAGTCTTGCCAGGGCTCCTTATAATACACTGTCTGAATCCAAAGTCTTCTCACCATCTTTGCTGCTAACCACTATTTCAATCCCATCATCTCTGCTGAACTACGTCTGTAGTCCCAACTTCCCTTTCCTACCTTCTCTATTCCCCACCCAGACATCAGAGTGCCCTTTTAGAAACATAAGCCAGATCTTATCAGTCCCCTGACCCCAATTAATATCCTCCAGTGACTTCCAGAGTCTTTTGGAATAAGACCCAGGGATTATTATGGCCCTTTGTGATTTAGCCACTTTGCTTGATCACTCCCATCTCCTACCATTCTCCATCCCCCACTAGCTTTACCTTAGTAGTTCTCAATTAGGATTATTTTTTTATTCCCCAAGAGATATTTGGCAATGGCTGGAGACATTTTTGGTTGTCACAACTAGGTGAATATAACTAGCTGGTGGGCAGAGGTCAGGGATACTATTAAAATCCGATAGTGCACAAGAAAGTCATAAAGAATAAAAATTTATTTAGCCCAAATATTAATGGTTCTACTGTTAAGAAACCCTCCTCTAGCTACTGGGACCTGCTTTCTTTTATTCAAGATCAACAAGCTTCTTCTGACCCTAGGGCCTTTGCAGTTGTTTTACATCCTGTGACTCAGGTATGTACACACACACACACACACACACACACACACACACACACACTTCTTTTCATCAATGAAGCCTTAGTTCAAATACTAGTGAAAGATGTTCCCAATCCTAAGGAAAGCTGTTTCCAATCACCTTAGCTCAAATAGCACACACTCTGCTACATTTTACCATTGTGCTATTTTATTTTCTTGCCCCACTGTCATTGTTTGAAAGTTTATTATGTGCTTATTTATAAGATAGTTTTATCTGTGTTACCACAGTAGAGTATAAGTCCCATGACAGTGCTCACTTTATCTTATTCAGTGCCGGATCATTGGTGATACTCCTGTACCCTAGATGGATGTCCAGGACGTATTTATTACTCAAAACTCTATGTTGAATGAATTAACAAATGAATGAGCACACAACAAAATATACTTGGGTATTTATTTTTTAAATATAGAATTCTAAGCTCCACTCCGGATTTAACACAACACAATCTCTTGGGTTTGGGGTCCAGGAATCTACACTCTACACACTGTAGAGGATGAGTTCTCCTGGGCTAGATAGTAACAACTCACTGACTCCTATGATTCATATGAGGCCCTCAATCCCCAGCCTGCACATGGATTTTGCCAGCAGACCTACTTCTCTTCTGTCCTGCTGGGAAAAGACCAGGGATCCTGTCTTTAGTTTTATTTCTGAGGGGGGGGGATGGGGAGGAAGATCCAGAGTATGGATCTGACCAGAAACCCAATGTATTTTACCTTAAAGTTGAATAGACCTGGTTTATTTCCCTTTGAAAGTTGAAGGGAGCCAGAGGGGAAATTTCCTGAGAAAATTGTAATAAAGGATAAGCAAAAACAATATGAATTTAACCTTATTATTAATAAATAATAATTAGTTATTATTATTAAACTAATAATGAGTTTCATGAGGACTTTAAAAAATTGGTGGGACATTTTTGCCCACAGCTATACCAGTGACTGTGAGATCACAGTCAACCAAAAATCTTATGAGTGATTTCGCACACAAGCCTAATGAGCCATCTATATCCTAGCTTGAATTTACATTGTTTTTTTAATGTGAGAGAAAGACTTTATATTTATCCTGTTATATGCAATCTTAGTAGGTTTGTTTTATTGTTGAGGTATGATCTTGAAATTCTTGTTACAAAAATCTAAACAAAACATCAATTTCCTGAATATCTCCCTTGAAATAAAAGATTATGGGGAATCATCTGCATAAGTCAGTTCAGAAGTATACTCACTCTTGTAGACTATTCTATCAACAAATTATGTCTAACATGTAGTAAAGTCAACGTTTGATCATTATTATTACTGTTACTCTGTGTTGTAGCTATTTTAATCAGTTTAAGTGGTTATAATCAGTAAATTTTGATTATCTTGTTCTTTTCTGGATCTCTCAAATTGACATCAGTCCTTTAATTAATTCTTTGGGAAAAGTTTTTAATCAATTATGAAACCATTTTACCATAACCCAGTTCACATATCCCATGTTGCTTACAAAAATAGGTTCTGACAGATTCTTTGCTTAAATGTTATTATATTCTGCTGCATTCCTTTAGTTGGTTGTTTGATAAATCATAATCAGTGGAACTCAGATATTTATTCAGTCTATAGTTCTGATTATTTCTCAAACTAAGCTTTCTCTGATGATATCTCATATGTCCCCAGAGACAAATTACTGATGCTTCCTGGAAAATGTATAATATACAGGTTTCCTACTAGATCCTAATAAATGCCAATTCATTTTATGGGAAAATTAGATCTTGAGAATAAGTCATTGGTGATCAACTGTAAAGTTTATTGATTTGCATTGAATGACTCTTCTGCCCTATTAGTAATATGTAAGGTCAAGGGAACTACAATATATATCTTTCTACTTTATTACTTTCTTCTTACCACCATAAACCTAATACAACTTTGGTCATTAAATAGATGATTGAAAAAATAGTCTGAATCTCTTCCTAAAACTAACCACCTTCTGAACATTCCCTGGAATGTATGTAGTTCCTTTAATTCACTAACAACAAAAACATAAAACCAATAATTAAGTAATTTGGTATTTCTTAATCAGAGAAGTCCCTAATGGTCTGCAAGCTACACTAATAATAGACAAACATGCAAATTGACCGTACCTTTGCTATGCCTTAAGCCACACCCACCAGCCAATCAGAGCAACCATATGCAAATTAACCCAACCAAGATGGTGGCCAGCATCCATGAAGCTGGAGCA
Organism: Myotis lucifugus; assembly: GCF_000147115.1. NCBI lineage: Eukaryota > Metazoa > Chordata > Mammalia > Chiroptera > Vespertilionidae > Myotis > Myotis lucifugus. The sequence goes on along the minus strand of NW_005871236.1, from coordinate 1,924,616 downwards.
AGCAGGAGGCTTGCTGCCCCAATGATGGAGGAACCAAGCTGCCACGGTGGCTCTGAGCTCCACGCAAAGCAACAAAGTTTCAATGATAGAAGGTAAATAAACCCCAGATACCTGCTTTCAGCCGACTGTGGCCACGGAGCTGGAGCGAGCAGGAGGCTTCTCTCCCGTCCGCCCTGGCCGGCTCTGAGCTCCACTCAAAGCAACAAAGTTTCAGTTATAGAAGGTAAATAAATCCCAGAATAAAAAAAAAAAGGAGAGGCTGGGAGCTTCCGTCACTGGAGGGGCTTGGCCAGCCTGAAAACAGTCCTCAGCCCCTCACCCCGGCTGGCCAAACTCCATGGGGTGAGGGTCCCCACTGGGGGGGGTTTGACCAGCCTGCAAACAGCCATCAGCCCCTCACCCAGGCTGTCCAGGCACCCAAGCGGGACCCCCAACCTGAGGGGGGGGTTTGACCAGCCTGCAAACAGCCATCAGCCCCTCACCCAGGCTGTCCAGGCACCCCAGCGGGACCCCCACCCTGATCCGGGACACCCTTCAGGACAAACCAGCCGGTCCCCACCTGTGCACCAGGCCTCTATCCCATATAATAAAAGGGTAATATGCAAATTGACCCTAACAGCAGAATGACTGGGAATGACTGGTCACTCTGACACACACTGACCACCAGGGAGCAGATGCTCAATGCAGGAGCTGTCCCCTGGTCGTCAGTGCACTCCCACAGGGGGAGCTCTGCTCAGCCACAAGCCAGGCTAACGGCTGCCAGCACAGAGGTGGTGGTAGGAGCCTCTCTTGCGTCCTCAGCAGCACTAAGGATATCCGACTGCAGCTTAGATCTGCTCCCTGCTGGTAAGTGGACATCCCCCGAGGGCTGCCAGGCTTCCAGAGAGATGTCTGACTTCCAGCTTGGGCCCAATCCCCCAGGGAGCAGGCCTAATCCAGCAGGTGCACATCCTTTGAGGGGTCCCAGACTGCAAGAGGGCATAGGCCGGGCTGAGGGACCCCCCTGAGTGCACAAATTTTTGTGCACCAGGCCTCTAGTATGAAAAAATTATTATCATCAACAACAAATATTAGATGAGTAGCCTGTATTATGTGCCATTCAGTCAGCTAGGTTCTGAATGCTATGGAGAGGAAGGTACTAAATTAAATAAAAGAAACAAGGGTCCCCTTGTCTGGGATCAGCACTAGCCTCCACCATGAATGGGCACTTTTAGGTGAAGATATAACAAGCTCTGGAAGAGACAAGCTATTGATCATGTGTACCCTTAATTATCTGGCTATAGACAGAAATAATGGTGGCATCACACAGGCTTCTTTCCTTATTTTAAAAAGAATTTATAGAAAAGCCTTTTAATGAATTATATATGAGAAAAGTTGAGAAGCTTAAACCAGCAAGAACAATGATGGTAGGTATGCAAGAAAAGTCATTAGGAATGCTTTGTATAAACCTTTATGAATATTATGCAATGCATAGGCATCTACATTCTCACTTATATCTGCATCGCGCTTGGTATATCTTTTTCAGAGAGAGATGAGGGGAATGATTTTTCTAGTAGCTCTACTCAGTGGTATAACCTGATTTGCAAAGACTTAATAGCTAAAGTTGACTAATTCCCTTTGGGACTACAGATTTAAGCAAAAGGAAGTGTGGGGACACCTCTGTTCAAAATTTATTTTAAATTATTGTATAACACTTCAACAGCAAAATTCAGTCTTAATGACTACATTGACGTGTTTTCTCTTATCCATAGAAATCCCAATACTTTCCACTACCAGTATGTAGGGATCACTTACTCTGTGCTGAAATAAAGCTGCTTTTCAGCAGTTAAACATGGCCATGCTAATGATTAGCCAACAGCAAAACACATCAGTTACAGACAAGAACTAAAAAAAAATATATGAAAAGAAAGTGAGCCTTTGGAAAAAGTCACAGAATTCTGACATTTTATAATATGACCCACTTCCCAAGTTGGGTTATCAAATAAAGTTGCATTTTGGGTAGTAGGGCTGTTTTGATCATGACTAATGCTCTCTTCTTGCCTATAGTGAGTGAGATAATCTTTTCTCATCTTTAGACTCTCTCCTCCCAAATCCCCAGACAGTAAACACGGATAATGCCATCCTGGTTCCTCCCTTTTGCCCTGAAACTGACTGCTTGTTTTCTGAATATGCCACCATGAAGAGCAGGAGTTCTGGGAAGCTGATGTCACTTTGACATCCAGGAAGTCATTCTCCTGATTGCTCTAGGCACTGCTGCAGTGTTGAGTTGCCACTGGTCATTTCCAAAGGCCAGAATCAAATCACAGAGGTGCAAAGGGTGGGGATGGCAGGGGGTGGGGAGGGACAGCCAAAGTTTATTTGTCCCAACTCCCACCATATGGAAGCTCAAGGATTTGAATTACTAATTTTTAGACTTTTAAAGTATAGCTCAACCTGGAAAAATTCTCTGCATTGTTTCTAAGAGAATGCACTTCTAGAAACCATCAACACCATCCTTTTCATGTATGAATTGCCTTTGTTGAGACAAATCAACATTCACATCTTGATTAATTAATTTTTAGCAATAAAAATATTGCATGCCAATAAGAAAAGGGAAAGGGAGAGGAGAAATATGATTATTTTACATTTTGCCTCATTTTTTACATTGATTTTTTTTACATACCACCATTGCAGAAGTGTCACAATTTTTAGGGAAAAAGAAAGAAAATGTACATTCATCTCTATAATTAAAGTTTGTTTCTTTAAGAACACAGGAAAAAGAATCATGAAAATAAAAAGATCAAATTATCATAAAGTGTCATGAATTGGAAAACTTTCAAGAGACAAGTTATTAACAAATTTTAAAAGAGGAATAGTTTACATATTCATTACATGTTAATGAGATTATTGAACCTGTGTAATATAGTCAGAAATTTAGAGGAATTGATTCCTTTATGGAATACTAAATTCCTTATGTCTTCTAGATGCACTACACATCAAAAGAAAACATGCCCATAGGTAGCACAGCAGTTGGAATGAAAAACAAATAATGAATTTTTCCTAACATTGTCAAACCTATCAAAGGATGTGTTGGATTTTATAGTGGAGCTGAGTTCAGGCTTATGTCTTTGTTTACAACCTTGTCTCATAAATCTCTGTGTTTTATAAACATTGACTTAAAATAGTAAGAATATAATCCTATGTGGTATGTAGGAGAAATGTAAAATTATATCCTGCTTACAGGGTGAAATGGTGAGGTAAGTGTAACCTTTGAAGCCAGATATCTGCATGCTGTATCATGCTTAGAAACCTGAAAACGGGCTGCAGAAATTTCCACCATTCATACAACCAGTATCAGCCAGGTAGAGAAGAAAAAGATAAGCAGAAAAGAGGGCTCTACCAAGTTCTCAATATCTGTGACTGAAGAGGCAGAGCACCCTGAGGGAGGGTGATCATTGTTATTTTCACACACAGCATTAATTTGGGATGCAGATAAATATATGATGAGTCATATCAAAGCAACTTCCTCATTGTCCATCTCAAGACAGCTTTGATTTCTTCTAAATTTATTTGCATCTATTCCCTTGTTACCCTTTAGTCATCTCTATAACTATGCCAATATCACATGATAGACCTTCACAAAGGAAGAAAACAAATGCATTTTTTGAAAAATTTTCTATGAAGAAACATTTTCCAAAATATAATTTTAATATGTATTTGCATTATATGAGAAGACTCTTCTCTGAAGTTTCAAATGAGCAGATCTACTCAGTGGTATAACCTGATTTGCATGCTGACTTTAACCCTGATATTAGAGGAAGGAGGATGACTTTGCTGTATGTATCTTCAAAACGATAAAGCAGAAAGACCAGCAGCCACTGCAGCAAAAGAGGAAAAAGAAAATATTTTTTACCTAGAGAGAGTTACAATTCTGTGAGTCATCACTACATCACCCTCACCCACCTTCTGACCCTCATTATCTACATGCCATTGCAAATGTGGGCTCAGGCAGCCATTTTGATTGGTTCACACTAGGCTGATGCTGGTGCGAAGTTGGATCTGGGAGCTAAAGATATCTAACCTGGGAAAAACAATCCAAAGTATCATTCTTCAGTTAACATACTTCATAAAGAAGTCCTAACAAATTGTACACGCTGCACATTTTCTCCTCAAATTATCCTGATGGCAAATAAAATCACTTAGTTCCTGCAGCCATGCTATCCACCCATCCCCTTTAAGAAGAAGAAACTGGCCTACTTGTGTTTAAAAAAACAAAATCTAGTACCATATGCAAGAGCAAATATGGGTCAGGAAAAAGAGAGAGTTCTAGATCATCTGTCTCACCCTACAGCATGGCACTACCTTATTCCTGCCATCCAAGCTTACAATGATATTGCTGGGCATGGGCCAACATTAACACATTTAGTTACCTACAGTGCAATCCTATGACATACCTTTCAGAGTTTCAGCCTGTTTATAAATGGCACTTTCTTTCTGTTTAGTTACTACTTTTACTTTACCCATAAAGGAAGACTGGGTTAGACATTGGCTTGAAGCCACATTTTTCCTATTCCCAGATAGATAAAGATATTTGAGGATGTTAACATTTCTCTAGTTCCTTGATGATTACAATGAAGACATAAGATTATTCTGGGTCAAATATATATATATATATATATATATATATATATATATAGATAGATAGATATAGATAGATATAGATATAGATATAGATATAGATATAGATATAGATATAGATATAGATATAGATATAGATATAGATATAGATATATAGATATAGATATATATTGGAGTTCTATAAGTTATTACTGTTCCCATTTTACAGATGAGAATACAGAAGATTAGAGCATTAAAAATAATTAAGATCTAGTCAATGACATAGATGGTACTTGAACCCACATTTTATGCTCAAACCACTATTTGGTGAGTTATAATCTTGGCAAAGCTTTACAAACTAAAATCTCCCTTCATTTGTATAGTCATGCTATGCAAACACAAAAGACTGTATTTTTTTACCTTCTTTTTTATGAAGGAAGTAAATGTACTCAAATATCTATTTTCAAAATACTTGAGGAAATGGAGGCATAGGCAGAAGAAAAAAATTTTATAAATGCATTTAGATAAAATGCTGAGATGTCTTTACCTATAATATGTAATCTACTGGTAATTTGCCTTATACAACTTCTCTCAAGATGTGATCCAAGGCTACTTACGTCAAAATCCCCAGGGTGTTTGTTAAATGGAGTTTCCTGGGGCCACCCAAGACAATAAATAAGACCCTCTGCAGACAAGCTCCAGGAATCTACATTTACAGCATACTCTCCTGGCGGTCCTTCTGCCCACTACAGGTGGAGCACAAATGCCCTAAGATCTTGTGTTGTTTCTCATCATGTTAGTATGGCAAGTAATTGACGAATGCCGCTGATTATAGGAAAATGGTAAGTTCGAGGTGCACACAGCTTGTGAATTTCCCAGTATTAGTCAATGACAGTGACATAACTTGTTTTGGAAGGTCTGGTGCATTATGAGCAGCCAATTAGTATTACAGTATACTTGGAATTCCAGAGGATGTAAAAGCTGATTGGTGTATTCAGACTGTTATAATGGATGACTAGGAAGAGAATAAACATCTTGGGGGAAACTTTTCTCACGTGGTGACCTTGTTTGCAAGCCAGCATGCCTACTACTAGGTCATAGAGTTTATTTAAAATAAATGAGCATTTTACCGAAGGTTTTGCAACGTGTGCTAATCAGAAGCTGTCTGTCAAGTTGAAGTAGCATCAGGAGGCTCAGAATAAGGGCTCTTGGGCCTTAAATGGTTTCTACCAAATACCAAACCTATTATCATGATTAGCTGTTATAGTCCTCTAAACAGCAACGTGATTAAATTGGTCATTATGAAACCCTAAAGATGCATACTTATGACAAATAAGACTCAAGTGCAAGGAGATTTCTATTTCACTGACTGGATTACATCTCATGGAGGAATCAATGTAGGAATGTTTTTAAAACCACTGTCAGCTGTGGGGAAGCTGTTTAGAAACTGGAGTCTCTTGATCTTTATGCATTTATTTTTTCTTTTTTTAAATACATTTTTATTGATTTTAGAGAGGAAGGGAGAGGGAGAGAGAGATAGAAACATCAATGATGAGAGAATCATTGATCACCTGCCTTCTGCATGCCCCCCTACTGGGGATCAAGCCTGCAACTCGAGCATGTGCCCTGACCAGGAATTGAACTGTGACCTCCTGGTTCATAGGTCGACACTCAACCACTGAAGTCTACCAGCTGGGTCATGCAAAATTCTTTTGGGCATCATCTCAACACACTTGATTTAAAAGCCTCTCCAAATTTTAATGCTGATCCTAAATGTCCATTATTTGCAACAACTTCTCTCCATTTACATTAAAGCCATAAATTATACACGGAATACTCTTCTTGGTCACTTTGTTAAATAGCAGATATCCCTAACAGAATCTTGGATTTATTCTGAGTCACTCTTACAAGCTCCAAGCCAAGTCCTCAGCTTAGATTTGATCCAATTATCATTTTAATAATAATAATCATGACTAAAAGCCAGAACAACAAAATAAGTTGGCTCTATCTAATCTATTCTACATTTAAGAATTAAGGGAAATAACTTGTGAAAAAATACATTGCCAAAATGAGGTTCCCTCCTAGAAATAAGCATACTATAAAGGACCAATATGCCTGGGCCACTGACAATAAGGATATGCCAGGCTGCATCCAGAAATTCCAGCACACAGTCAAAGGTTTTTTTCTTTAACACCATGGAGATGACAGATCATATATGAATTTAATTATTTTTTTAAAAATATATTTTATTGATTTTTTTACAGAGAGGAAGGGAGAGGGATAGAGAGTTAGAAACATCGATGAGAGAGAAACATTGACCAGCTGCCTCCTGCACACCTCCTACTGGGGATGTGCCCGCAACCAAGGTACATGCCCTTGACCGGAATCGAACCTGGGACCTTTCAGTCTGCAGGCCGACGCTCTATCCACTGAGCCAAACCGGTTTGGCTGAATTTAATTATTGATATAATACTTTTCAATAATACTATTATAGTGTCCAGTATCAAGCTTTGTCATTACTACAAACTAAAAATACTACTTACTGAATAGTGATATTTATCACATTTCCAATAACTTTTTGGAAAGAAGCTCCCTCTAGGATGTTGTATGAGGTATGATGCAAACTATAATTGAGATGGTTGATGTTTCTTTGAAACAGGAAATCACCAGGAATTTAGCCAGAATTTATTTTCTCTATTTATATTGTACACAAAATAAACTATTTACTCTTTTCCTTTTTTTCCTTTTCTTCTCTCCCTATGATTTTTTGTTTTACTTTCTTCAGTTCTATTTACCACATAATGAACTGTACTCTCATTCTCAGAACAACTCATTTAGTGTGAAAATTGAATGCTCTTTAAGGAGTGAATTGTCAGTGTTTGATATCACTGTGCCCCTCTCATTGAAAGAAATAGTATGGCTTTATTGGAGAGAAGGGAAACCATTAAGAGAAAGGGAATCAAGCTTCCTGAAGGGTGAAACAGTTCTAATTGTTTTTAAATACATTTTTGAATTGTCACAACAACATAGAAAAAAGAACAAAATAGATGATGTTGATGAAAATAAGCAAGAGCATCTGGATGACATTTTTAGTAACTCAACTATAAGAACCTTTATCAACTCAGAGCTTACAAAATATTAGCTATCTTGATAATCAAAAGTATTGTTTTTTCCAGTATCAATGAAGAAAATTTAAAAAATGTATAAAAAGGTCAATGTGTTTAAATGTGTAGTTCTCTAATTTTTAAGATCATGCCCTTTGTAAAAGGTTCATGCTAAATCTACCCACAATTAATTATTATCAAGAATGCCTTACCCTAGGCCCATTTTATTCTGTTTTGATAGCCAGTGTTTAACTTGTCCCAGAAACAAGCTTGGAAATTCACTCATTGTTTGTTGCCTTGCTATTACCTTTTTAGCTCTGCTTCTTGTTTCCATGGGCATGTGGAATCAAATTAAATGCTCTATAGAGAGAAGTAACCAGGGAGTACTTCTGTTCATTTCCCGTTCCCATCTTCTCACCCCACAGGCATGAATCTCCTAATCTCTATGGGACAGAGACTTGCAACCAGGGGAGCAATGGGCAGCAGCAGCTAATCTCTTGCTAACCCCCTGAAATCTGTCCCTAAGGCCCCCTTTTCTCTGACTCTCCAGGGAGCTGACAGTAGCCCCACCTTAGCTCACTTCTTTAACATATCATTTCTAGAGAGACAAAGCTTCCCTACCTAGGCTCTCTCCTGTTGCTTCTTCTATTCTAGGCCCTTCCGTGTTTCACTGTTCCCAGCTTTAAAAAACATACTCTGAAAATTTTAAAAAGAAAGAGAATTAACTACATCATTTTAAGTGAAATATAAACACTGAATGAAAACAAGTAATTCATATAATATGTGGGAGCACTTGAAGAAAAAATTTTATGTGGTTTTGTTATTAAAATGAAGGTATAAAGAAGTTACCTGTTGAAGCAGTTTATATATATCTGCTTTCCTTCTAGATATAAAGCTTTTGGATAAGATAGATATTCTCATATTTGTTGAGGAGAAGGGAGGATGTAGGCATTATCAAAATAGAAAGTCTTTCAGTTAGAGAGTGATTAGAGAGGATATAGGTATTTGGCTTTAGAAAAATCACAGACATACAATATCATATTGCCTTTATATACACCAAAGCTTAGGAGGAAGGTAGAGGTTCTGGCCTGTGGGAAGAATTAAGTTTGAAGATTTTTATGTATACAGTGATAGGGGAGCCATTCCATTCAATTATTTATATAAAAAGAAGTTTCATATTCAAGCATTTTCTTCTGGTTGCAAAATATACATGTATTAAAGGTCTCATATACAAAGTATTATTTTTAGATGTGGAGCAGAACTCAGTATATAGATAAAATAGTTCTTGAGACATAGTCGTATGAAAGCATAAACATGAATTCACAAATCATTAAGAAACCTTTCTGTAAATGAAATATTATAAAACTATATTCTATCTGATGAATGTTTTCCAAACTTTGAAGATATTGATCTTAATAATATTACTTATTTAGTAGATGTTTTTATTATTCTTATGTGGGCTAGAGAAGAAAAAGGGAGGGAATCTAAATGTCAGGATAATTAATCCTAGCTGACACTCTATTTCCTGAAATCTTAGTGGTTTAACACAATAAAACTATATTCCTTTATCACATTACAGTCCAATGGCATTATTCTTCTCTACTGTTTAGCTCTGACACCTAAAAGCATAGCCTCTATGTTATTTTGAAGGGGGGGAGTGGAAGAGGATAGGGAAACCACTAACTCATAATTACCTCAACACAAAAGACAGACACTTCCCTTCCACTCAATTCATTGGCCAAAACTCATTATTGTGACCCTCCCTAATGACTGAAGGCTCAGAAATATGGTGTTGACCTTTAACAAATAGCCAAATATTTCTCCAGAAAAATGGGTTTATTTGGGAACAACAAAAATGTTCAATTTGTGACATGCGCTCTAGTAGCAAACCATGCTCAAGTCAAGAGAAACAAAGTAGAGGAATGCTCTTTTACAGGGTTGGGCAGGGCTGTTGTAAACATAGTCTATTGGAGGAAACAAAGTTCAAAGTATAGTGAATTTTCATTGGCTGAGTTATTGCAGTCTTCATTGGCTGAGCTGTTACTGGGCAAGAAGGAATCTTTTCTTGAGATAGTAGCAAAGTATTACTCCCTATGGGAGACACAAGGAACATCTCTTTCTGTTGGGGTCAGTAGTGTGCTTTGAGTGAAATGTGTGGGAGAGTTTTTTCTTCTAGCCACTCTGTTTTAAATGAGGTTTCTGTTTATTAATTTTTATACTGCTCTCATTTGTGCCCAGAAAGTAGAAATGAAATGAGATACAGTAAACACAAAAATTTTCTCTGCTGAAATTGGCCCTTCCAGTTTCCACATATACTTCTATTTTCACACAAAATACCATCACCCCCTCCCAGACTCTGCATGCACCTCAAATTTCACAGACTTACCCATGAGGTCCAGATAGTTGACCTCCCAGTCCAACAAATGAGGAAATAGAAAGATAAGTTGGGGCAGAAAAATGGCGGAGGCTTAGACGGACGTGTTGGTGCTTTGTCCCGGAGCAGATAAGGGCGAGCAGCTGAAACGGGTAACAATCAGCCCGATCAAGCTAAGGAGGTTCAGCTGAGAGACAGTCTGCAGCCAGGAAAGACAGAGAACTCCTAAAAAATGGGGATGGTTAGAGATTGAGGCTGAAACCTCCCCCTGGGCGCCAGCGCAGCGGCGAGACCGCGCCATCTTGGGAAGCTGTTATCCGCATCCAGAGATCGGCTACTAACCCGGAGGCAACAACTCTCAAGCAGCGCGACTGCAAGAGCCCAGAGGAGACCTGCATCCCTCCACAGAAAGCAGATTCAAGCAACAGCGGCCTCCTGATCACCACACTCTCTGCCTGGGGAACAGTTGCTGTGTGTGAAGCCTCCCTCCACCAGCCAGAAGAGCCACCACAGCTGTGAACAGCACCCACCAGAGGCTCTACTATCAACAGAGGAGCCGCTGCTACCACAACCGCCCAAGGAGCAACCACAGCCCGAGGAGCCACTGCCACCCAGGGTCCAGCCACTGAACGACTCAACAACTAGTCATGTCAGTGAGATCAAACATGGGTAGACAAAGAAACCCCCAAAGGAAAGAAAAGGAGGACTCGCCAGAAAAGCAGCTAAGTGAGACAGAGATATGCAACATGACGGAAAAAGAATTCAGAATAAGGTTCCTAGAGTACATGCACCGGATGTTCAAGAAGCAAGAAGAAACAGATGAAAAAATCAACTACCTATGCAAGAAGCTAGAAGAAACAGATGAAAAAATCAACAACTTAAGTAAGTCCCAAGAAGAAATGAAGAGCGACATAGCTGCAATAAAAAACACCATTGAAAGTATCAACAGTAGACTGGGAGAAGCGGAGGACCGAATTAGTGAATTAGAAGACAAGGAAGCAAAACACACACAAACTGTACTGCAAATGGAGAAAAAAATTAAAAGACAGGAGGAGAGCCTAAGGGAGCTTTGGGACAACATGAAACGAAACAACATACGAATAATAGGGGTGCCAGAACAACAGAAAGATGAACATGGATTAGAAAACCTATTCAAAGAAATAATATCAGAAAACTTCCCTGAGGTGGGGAAGAAAAAAGTCACACAAGCCCAGAGAGTCCCAAACAAGGTGAACCCGAAAAGACCCACACCAAGACACATCATAATTACCATGGCAAATGTTCAGGATAAAGAGAGAATCTTACAGGCTGCAAGAGAGAGACGGAAAGTAACATACAAGGGATCTCCCATTAGATTATCAAATGATTTCTCAACAGAAACACATCAGGCCAGAAAAGAATGGACGGAAATCTACAAAGTGATGCAAAGCAAAGGACTGAATCCAAGAATACTCTATCCAGCAAGGCTATCATTCAAAATTGAAGGGGAAATAAGAAGCTTCACAGACAAAAAAGGGCTAAGGGAGTTTATCACCACCAAGCCAGCCATGCAAGAAATGCTAAAGGGACTGTTGTAAAAGAAGAAATATCAAGCTCAGAAAGAAAACAGCCACACACAAAAAAAGAAATGGCTACAAACAAGTACCTTTCAATAATAACTTTAAATGTAAATGGACTAAATGCTCCAACCAAAAGACATCGAGTGGCTGAATGGATAAAAAAACATGACCCATACATCTGCTGTCTACAAGAGAGCCACCTCATTAGAAGGGACACACACAGACTGAAAGTGAAGGGATGGAAAAATATCTTTCACGCAAATGGAAAGGAAAAGAAAGCTGGGGTAGCAATACTTATATCTGACAAAATACATCTCAAAGTGAAGGCCATAACCAGAGATAAGGAAGGCCACTTCATTATACTAAAGGGATCAATACAACAAGAAGATATAACCCTGGTAAACATATATGCACCCAATGCAGGAGCACCCACATACATAAGAAAACTTCTGGAAGATATCAGGGGAGAGATCGACAACAATACAATCATAGTAGGGGACTTTAATACACCACTGACATCACTGGATAAATCCGCAAGACAAAACCTCAGCAAAGAAACAGCAATCCTAAATGACTCACTAGATCAGATGGACTTAGTTGACATCTTCAGAACACTTCACCCCAAAGCTGCGGAATATACATTCCTCTCAGGTGCTCATGGGACATATTCAAAAATAGACCACATATTGGGTCACAAGCAAAGTCTCCACAAATTCAAGAAGATTGAAATCATAAAAAGCATCTTCGCAGACCACGATGGCATAATGTTAGAAATAAACTACAATAAAAACAACCCAAAATACTCAAACACTTGGAAGCTGAATAGCATGTTATTAAATATTGATTGGGTTACCGATGACATCAAAGAAGAAATTAAAAACATCCTGGACACTAATGACAATGAAAACACAACAATCCAAAACCTCTGGGACACAATGAAAGCAGTCCTGAGAGGAAAGTTTATAGCTCTACAGGCCTATCTCAAAAAACAAGAAAAAATGGTAGTTAATCATCTAACTCTACAACTCAAAGAATTAGAAAGAGAGCAACAAGAAAACCCCAGAGTGAGCAGAAGGAAGGAGATAATAAAGATTAGAGCAGAAATCAATGACATAGAGACCAAAAAAACAATACAGAAAATCAATGAAACCAAGAGCTGGTTCTTTGAAAGGATAAACAAGATTGACAAACCCCTAGCCAGGCTCACCAAGAAGCAAAGGGAGAGGTCCCAAATAAACCAAATCAGAAATGATAGAGGCGAAATAACAACAGACCCCACAGAAATACAAATGATTGTTAAACAATACTACGGGCAACTCTACTCCAACAAACTAGACAACCTGGAGGAAATGGACAAATTCCTAGAAAAATACAACCTTCCAAAACTCAAACAGGAAGAATCTAAAAACCTCAATAGGCCAATAACTATGGAAGAAATTGAAGCAGTCATCAGAAAGCTTCCAGCAAACAAAAGCCCAGGGCCAGACGGCTTCACAGGGGAGTTTTACCAAACATTCAAGGAAGAACTAAAACCTACCCTCCTTAGACTACTACAAAAAATTCAAGAGGAAGGAACGCTTCCAAGCTCATTCTATGAAGCCAACATCACCCTAATACCAAAACCAGGTAAAGACATCACAATGAAAGAGAATTACAGGCCAATATCCCTCATGAACATAGATGCCAAAATCCTCAACAAAATCTTAGCAAATCGGATCCAGCAGTACATCAGAAGGATCATACACCATGACCAAGTAGGATTTATCCCAGAGATGCAAGGATGGTACAACATCCGTAAATCAATAAATGTGATACATCACATAAACAAATTGAAAGAAAAAAACCACATGGTCATATCAATTGATGCAGAAAAAGCATTCGACAAAATCCAACACCCATTTTTGATAAAAACTCTCAGAAAGGTGGGAATAGAAGGATCATACCTCAACATAATAAAAGCCATATATGACAGGCCCACAGCCAACATCATACTCAATGGACAAAAACTAACACCATTTCCCCTAAGAACAGGAATAAGACAGGGATGCCCACTCTCACCACTCCTGTTCAACATAGTACTGGAAGTATTAGCCATTGCAATTAGGCAAGAAGAAGAAATAAAAGGCATCCAAATTGGAAAAGAGGAAGTAAAACTGTCCTTATTTGCAGACGACATGATATTATACATACAAAACCCTAGAGACTCCATCAAAAAGCTACTAGACTTAATACATGAATTTGGCAATGTAGCAGGATACAAAATTAACCCCAAGAAATCTGAGGCATTTCTATACACCAATAGTGAACTTTCAGAAAGAGAGATTAGAAAAACAATCCCATTTACCATCGCACCAAAAAAATTAAGATACCTAGGAATAAACTTAACTAAAGAGGTTAAAGACCTCTACTCAGAAAACTACAGGACGTTGAAAAAAGAGATAGAGGAAGACATAAACAGATGGAAGAACATACCATGTTCTTGGATTGGTAGAATCAACATCATTAAAATGTCCATACTACCCAAAGCAATCTATAAATTCAACGCACTTCCCATTAAAATACCAATGGCCTTCTTCAAAGATCTAGAACGAACTCTCCAAAAATTCATCTGGAATAAAAAAAGACCCCGAATAGCTGCAGCGATCCTGAGAAAGAACAAAGTAGGTGGGATCTCAATGCCAGATATCAAGCTGTATTACAAAGCCACTGTTCTCAAAACTGCCTGGTACTGGCACAAGAACAGACATATAGATCAGTGGAATAGAATAGAGAGTCCAGAAATTAGCCCGAACCAATATGCTCAATTAATTTTTGACAAAGGAGGCATGAACATACAATGGAGCCAAGATAGTCTCTTCAATAAATGGTGTTGGGAAAATTGGACAGATATATGCAAGAAAATGAAACTAGACCACCAACTTACACCATACACAAGAATAAACTCAAAATGGATAAAGGACTTAAATGTACGACAGGAAACCATAAAAATTCTAGAAGAATACAAAGGCATCAAAATCTCAGACATATGCCAAAACAATTTCTTCACTGATACACCTCCTAGGGCAGTTGAAACTAAAGAGAAACTGAACAAATGGGACTACATCAAAATAAAAAGCTTCTGCACAGCAAAAGAAACCATCAACAAAACAACAAGAAAACCCACCTCGTGGGAAAACATATTTGCCAACGTCATATCTGATAAGGGCTTAATCTCCAAAATTTATAGGGAACTCATACAACTTAACAAAAAGAAGATAAACAATCCAATCAAAAAATGGGCAAAGGATCTAAATAGACACCTTTCAAAAGAGGACATTCAGAAAGCCAAGAGACATATGAAAACATGCTCAAAGTCACTAATCATCCGAGAGATGCAAATCAAAACAACAATGAGGTACCATCTCACACCTGTCAGAATGGCCATCATCAACAAATCAACAAACGACAAGTGCTGGAGAGGATGCGGAGAAAAAGGAACACTTGTGCACTGCTGGAGGGAATGCAGACTGGTGCAGCCACTATGGAAGGCAGTATGGAGGTTCCTCAAAAAATTGGAAATGGAACTCCCATTTGACCCTGTGATCCCACTTCTAGGAATATATCCCAAGAAACCAGAAACACCAATCAGAAAGGATATATGCACCCCTATGTTCATAGCAGCACAATTCACCATAGCTAAGATCTGGAAACAGCCTAAGTGCCCATCAGTAGATGAATGGATTAGAAAACTGTGGTACATCTACACGATGGAATACTATGCTGCTGTTAAAAAGAAGGAACTCCTACCATTTGCAACATCATGGATGGAACTGGAGAGCATTATGCTAAGTGAAACAAGCCAGTCAATGAAGGAAAAATACCACATGATCTCACTCATTCATGGATAATAAAGACCATTACAAACTTTTGAACAATAATAGATACAGTGGCAGAGCTGCCTCAAACTGATTGTCGGACTGCAGTGGGAAGGCCAGGGAGGGTTGGGGGACAGGAGGGAGGGGAGTAAGAGATCAACCGAAGGACTTGTATGCATCCATATAACCATAACTAATGGACATAAGACACTGGGGGTTAAGGGAGGGCAGGGGCTTGTCAAGGGCGGGGGGGGAAAAAAGGACACTTATGTAATACCCTTTGTAATACTTTTAGCGAAAAAAAAAAAAAAAGATAAGTTGTCTGTCGTCTCACCTTTCTCATCACACATACACCTAATATTCAATCTGCTTACTCTGTAAGCATATAGTTTACCTCATAAGTTAACATAGTTAAGGTGACAGTGTTACCAAATATTTTACTGCTTCATTTAATAGAGCATAAGTCTAGTCCTTAACTGGCCACCAAAATTTCAGTTAGCTCACCAATTAACCACTAAGCCAATATCACATCTTATTATATTTTTTGTTACAGCAACACTGCTCCTGGTGCGGATGTTTTTAATTAACTATGATACTCAAATAACAACTACTACTACTACTACTACTACTATACACACACACACACACCAAAAAACAAAAAAACAAAAACAAAAAAAAAACCACCTCACACCCTAAATTACCCTGAATGTTTCTTATTTTCAGGCTCTCTTATAACAAATCTATTCCCCTACAGTGACCAGAATTTCCTCTGCAAAATACATGTTTGAGCATGTTAGTGAAAGCTCTTTGGCTCCAGTGCCTTCAGAACAAAGTGAATTTCCTCACTGTTGCTCACAAGACCCTTTATCTTCCAACCTTAGTCTATATATCTACCTTCATCTCCAACTACTCTCCATACATACTTGGTACTCTAATCACATGACTGCTTACTATCTATAAATATAATAAGAACTTTTACTCCTCTGTGCATTGTATATGCCAATCATTTTACCTAAGATTACCTGCCTTTCCCTACAGCCTGTATAGATCCTAGTTGCTCCTTCATGTTTGTGCTATCATTGCAATGTATGTGAACCTATACTGTTGCATGCTTTGCAATGGTTTATCTCCTTATCTCCTGAACTTCAGTATTTCATCCTCAAAGGAACTGCACTAGAAATTACTTCCATTATCATAGAGGCTTTATCCATCTTATTTCTTAACATACTGGAGTCCAAGTAGTAATCATATAATAAATATTGATTGATTGCATAAGTGAATATATGAATGAATTGACAGGGATCATTCTGACTTTTTTATCCTTACTATCAAGCTAAGCTCCCTAATCTCCTTGTACCAATAGTAAACCCCAGTAAATGTTTAACAATTCTAAAATGAATGAAAATGACCGATTCTTCTAATTGTACCTGTTCTAACTGGATGATCCAATTTATTTACATCTCCATTAATACTCTATGCCTTCCAAAAATGTAACTGTAGTCCAGACCCCTACCCTGAGTTTTATTTCCATATACCAAACTCTTTGATAAAAGTCTCCATTTATCATTTCCAAAATAAAATTGAATTCAAAACTAAATTAGTCATGTTTCCCACTCATAATCATTTTTACTCTTGAATTCCTTTTCTTTGTGAGTGGCACCACCATTCACCCAAGCCAGAAGCCTGAGTGTCATCCCAGGCTCTTCCTATTTTCCTGCTCTGCATACCCAATTTGTCACTAAATTTGTGACTTAAATAGCTCTGGGATCATTTTTATTTCTCTACCTATTTTCTAGCTTCTTATCATGCCCGTGTAGGATACCACAAAAACCCCCTAACTGGTTTTTCTCCCTATTCTGACATGCCTACCTCTCTACTACTATAAAATAATTATTCTGTAACATAAATTAGCCACATGCCATTTCTGTGTGGACACTGTCAGCAGTTCCCCATTGCCGTCATGGTAATATTACTACTATTGTCCTGCACAGAGATTGCTCTGTGGTTCACCCTTGCCTATCTGGAGACACATCCCTTGCCTGCCGTCCTTTCTGTATGACCCAAACATGGGGAGCCATACCTAACTAACCTAATAACTTACAGTCCCTAGAAGATACCATCCTCTTGTGTATTCTGCTCTTCCCTCCACATGGCTTTCTCTGACTAAATGTTAACTACTTATCCTGGAAAACCCTCCTTATACACAGCCCTCTCTGTCAATATGTGTTGACTCAATGCATGTTATCAGAAATCCTAACACTGAAGAGTACAAAACCTAAAACCAGAAAGCAGTTTGTAATTTAGCCATTAATTAATGTACCCTGCTAAATGTCATCTTAGATGTAGGGATCCTCCATAATCTTCAAGATGAGCCATCCATTTTCTTTTTTGTGTCTCAGAAAGTCAGGTTTTTATTTTGGGTTTGGGGTTGTGTGGTTTTTTTTTTTGCTTGTATTTGGGTTTTGGCAGGGCTGGCAGTAAGAAAAGGATATTGAAAAGTTTGGTTTTTCATAGCTTCATTTTTAAATAGAATCTCCAGTGACCTCTCCGACAAACTATTCATACTTTGCCTTATGCTAGATATTTTTAAAAAATGCCTTCGTGGGCAGTGATTGGTTAAGACAGAGAAAAGAGATAAGGATTCACCCACGGGAGGAGGCTGAAACAGGGAAAGACAGTGACAGGCAGATAAACAGAAAAGGAGGAAGCGGTTAAAAATAAAATATATCAGGTACCTGAGAAGTCCGGGCTGAGACAGTGAAGGAGATAAAAAGAGAAAGAGGGAAAATACAGTCTGAACTTCTGGTAATTGGAGAGGCCAGAGGAATGGGGGCTGGAGGCTCAGAGAGAGAAAGAAGAGCACAGAGAAAATGTACAATCCTGGGGAAGAGGAACTTAGGGAGAGGCTGAGAAAACTGGGAAATAACTCAGAGTATAGACAATGGGAACTTGAGACACTAAGAACCTCTTTGGTCTCACTTCTCAGTTGTTTTATTAACTTCTATACCAGAAAAATCATGGGTAATTTAAAGAATTTTTCCTCCTTTCATTTAAAATAAACAAACACTTAAATAAGGAACCCTCTGTCTTATAAGACAAAATTCAAAATCAGGGTGAATGTGCCATAGGCATCCAGATTATTTGGAAGCTCAGTTCCTAAAATAGGAAGTTAGGGAACTTGGCAAATGTCTCTCCTGAATAAGAATCATATGTCATCGTCATACTGTCTGCATTTCCTGCAATTGCTTCTCATCCCTGCTTTTCTGTCTATAAATGTTTTCTTCTTTATTCACAGTTCATCCTAGTACATCCACCAGGTGAATAAAGGTGTTATTGCCTCTCATTCACCCATGACCATTGATGAAAGTTTCGAATGTCTCAGTTCTATCCATTCTCAATCTGCAGAATGGATTCACAGTTGTAGCTGCTTTATTCTATAGCCTCTCTCTCCTTCAAAGATGAATAAAATGTGAATGTATTATGTTTCTAAATTGCCTTTTCCAAAGGAAAATATTTACCAAGAGCTTACAAGTGGTTGAGATGGTACACTTTGGACCTCCAATTCACACTTTTCTATCATTAGTGACATTTTCGTGTTAGACATCCAATCACATGTAGATGGGCTTCTTTAGATATCTCTGTGAAGTTATCCTTGTATGACTGACTGTTCAAAGAAAAATGCCATAAAAAAGAACAATGTAATTTTCATAACTGTAGTTTTACTTTGGAGATTGAGAGAAAACAAGGACTCTTGGTTAGAATTCCAATGTGCAGATGTGGAGGACTTTTGTTAAATAATGCTCTCAGAAATCAAGTCTGCATGAGAACACGGGACAATATTGACTAAAGTACAAAACAGTTCAGCAATTGACCTTCATGCTTCTCAGCAACTAGCCAATCAGAATTCATGACAAGAAGATACCGTCCAATCAGTATTCATTTCATGTGATTAATGGCCAGCTGATGTCAGAAAATAGATGGCCCAGCCAGCATGGCTGAGTGGTTGAGCGTTGACCTATGAACCAGAAGGTCACAGGTTTGATTCTCAGTCAGGGCACATGCCCAGGTTGCAGGCTTGATCCCTAGTGTGGGACTTTCAGGAGGGAGCTGATCAATGATTCTCTCTCATCATTGATGTTCCTATCTCTCTCTGCCTCTCCCTTTCTCTCTGAAATCAATAAAAACATATCTTTTAAAAAGAAAAGAAAAAGAAAATGGATGGAAGTCAGCATTGTAAAATAATGGATCAGAGTTCAATTCTACAAAGCTGCAGGGTTAACAGGCTTGGAAAATGGTTTTTGCAGCTTTAGAAAAGATACAGGTTTTTTGTTTGTTAGTTTTGTTTTTAGGAGATATTACTATCAACAGTAGGAAAGAATATAAACCCAAAACAAATGAATAGAAAAGAATTTATAGCACAATGCCTGTTGCTTCCTATTTATTGCAAAAGGCTCAGCTTTAGATAAATGTCTAATGACTTATGAGAAAGAATATTGCTAGAAAGCTGTAACATGTGTTAATTTCCAAATATATTTCTAAGAACTTAGAACAGATTATTTTAGTCCTATACTAATTTTCCTTCTGGTTGATCAGAAGCTCAATTCCTTTTTTTTCCCAAATGTTTTCTATGATGAAGCAATTTTTTATGGAACAAGTTTCATTTCACACCAGGAATACCATGCCATTTTTGGGATATAGTTTATAGAGTTCAAATGGGAAGAGAACTCAGCCTGGGACACTGGCATTATGACCCAAGGTTAAAAAACACACAAAAAAAACCACGACAAAACACTAGGAGGTACTCCCCAAAGCTCTGGTTACCACCAGTGAAATAACAATTCACTTCTGTTTTCTTCTACTGAAACTGACATTGTAAGTAACAAAATGTAGTGAGGTTTCAAAGAAAGGAAAATGACCTTTAAATTTTCTGAAGCATAAAGGCCACTTCATGCAATAAAGAGCAGCAAGAGATACGTGGCCTTAGAGGTGAGTGAGATGATTCAGATTAAGGGATAAAAGGAGAACACAGCTGGGACCTTGGGGCTTGTCCTTTCTGAAGTCATAAGGACCAAGGTCTCCTTGAGATGGAAGATACAGGTGGATGAACCTCAAAAGACTCGGTACAGATAATAACCAAAGGTCTCCATAATTATTCAAAGTATTCTAAGAGTTTTAAAATGGGTCAGCCAACATGCTGTATTCCAGTATTTTTCATTATGCTTTTATAAAACCAGGATTGAAGGGAATATATGTGAAAATTAATGTGGAAATGTTTCCTACAGTATAATACTCTCAAAGTAAAAATTAAGACATTTTTTCTACACAGAAAGAAACACAAACTTCCATCTGAGAGATAACTATAAGGCTTATTTTTCTTTGATATAGGAAAAAAAACTTAAGAAAGTGCAAAGAATTATCTATTCAGAAGTTCAGGGAACTGTGAAAATTTTCCAAATTATAAAACGATTTCTGCAACTAAATTCAATAGGAGAAAATAGTTACAATCTCTTTTTTTAGTACTGTTATGCGATTCCAAATGATAATGAATTTATAGTTTAAATGAAATGACCATTTCTTAAGGGGGAAATTAATTGGCAAAGGAGTAATAGTCTGAAAACTTAAGAATATTTTTCTACATATCAAATCCCCTCCCAATTCTAGAATAAACTCTAGGAGTAAACAGGGTGTCAAATATTTTGTATGACAAATTTATCTTAAATTAAGGTTCAGTGTATTGCAGATACTAAATCTTACTGAAGTTAAAATACAAGTTGGTTTTAGAACCAATGAATACATTAATTTAACATAATAAAATATGTAACAAAAATAGTAAACAAAGATGCTAATGATGAAAGGGTATCTTTAAACAGAAAAATCAGAAGCCTCACTAAAGGCACTTGAATCTCTTCAAAGCCTATTTGTACTTAGAATTATTTTTTTTTCTTTTTTAAATATATTTTTTATTGATTAAGATATTACATATGTGTCCTTATACCCACGTTACCCCCTACCCCCCCCCCCTCATGCCCTCACCCCCCCGTTGTCCATGTCCATTGGTTAGACCTATATGCTTGCATGTAAGTCCTTTGGTTGATCTTTCCCCCTTACCCCCACCCTCCCCTACCTTCCCTCCAAGGCCCGACAGTCCAATCAATGCCTCTCCGTCTCTGGATCAGTCCTTGTTCATCAGTTTATGATGTTCATTATATTCCACAAATGAGTGAGATCATGTGGTATTTATCCTTCTCTGACTGGCTTATTTCACTTAGCATAATGCTCTCTAGTTCCATCCATGCTGTGGCAAATGGTAAGAGTTCCTTTTTCTTCTTCCTCTTCTTAAAGAATACCTTTCAGCATTTCATATAATGCTGGTTTGGTGGTGATGAACTCCTTTAGCTTTTTCTTATCTGTGAAGCACTTTATCTGACCTTCAATTCTGAATGATAGCTTTGCTGGATAAAGTAATCTTGGTTGTAGGTTCTTGCTATTCATCACTTTGAATATTTCTTGCCACTCTCTTCTAGCCTGCATGGTTTCTTTTGAGAAATCAGCTGACAGTCGTATGGGTACTCCCTTGTAGGTAACTGACTTTTTTTCTCTTGCTGCTTTTAAGATTCTCTCTTTGTCTTTTGCTCTTGGCATTTTAATTATGATGTCTCTTGGTGTGGTCTTCTTTGGATTCCTTTTGTTTGGGGTTCTCTGCGCTTCCTGGACTTGGAGATCTATTTCTTTCACCAGGTAGGGGAAGTTTTCTGTCATGATTTCTTCAAATAGGTTTTCAATATCTTGCCCTCTCTCTTCTTCTGGTACCCCTATAATTCTGATGTTGGTACGCTTGAAGTTGTCCCAGAGGCTCCTTACACTATCTTTGTATTTTTGGATTCTTTTTTCATTTTGCTTTTCCGGTTGGGTGTTTTTTTCTTCTTCGTATTTCAAATCTTTGACTTGATTCTTGCGATCCTCTGGTCTGCTGTTGGGAGTCTGTATAATATTCTTTATTTCAGTCAGTGTATGCTTAATTTCTAGTTGGTCCTTTATCACAACATCGAGGGTCTCACTAGATTTCTTGAGGATCTCACTACATTTATCGGCGGTTTCCATAAAATTCTTGAAAAATCTTAGAAACATGGTTTTGAACTCTATATCCAGTTGTTTGCTGTCCTCCATTTCTGTCATTTGTGACCTGTTTCTTTGTCTTCGCATTTTGTCTGCTTCCCTGTGTTGGTAGAGTGGTTTTGTGTGCTAGGTGTCCTACAGGGCCCAGTGGCTCAGCCTCCCCAGTTACCTGAGGTGGACACTCTTGGTGCACCCCCTTGTGGGCTTTGTGCACAGTCTTGTTGTAGTTATGCCTTGATTGTTTTAGGTGTCACTGGGAGGAATTGACCTCCAGGCCAATTGGAAGTGAGAATCAGCTGTGTCTGCAGTGGGAGAACTTCTGTGCTGAAGACACCCTTCTGGGGCAAGACTTGCTTCAGTGGGGCTTTGGTGCTCACTGAGTCTGCCCCCTGAGTGTGTTCCTTATGAATCTGAGGAGTTGTAATCTGGATGGTCCCACTCTGACCACTGGGTACACTGGCTCTTGGATCTAAGGAGGTGCTAATTAAGCCTCTTCCTGAGGTTACCCAGCAGGAGCTACGAAGAGATATGCAGATTCTCCTTCCTTTTTGTGGGGTTTGGGGGTGCCCAGATGAGGCCCAGCTGTGAAGCAATGCAAGCCGCTGTGAAGCCTTGGGCCTTCTCTTGGAAGTTCTGGGTCTGTCTGGCCCAGCTGCAATTTGTTAGGTAATTTTCAGGTTGCAAAGGACCCGGGCATTCATATGCAAAAGCCTTTGCAGCAGCTTGGATGGGGGCGGGGTCTCGGAATCAACAGGGCGGAGAAGGCAGCTATGGTTGATTCTCAGCCCTGCCCTAAGGGGCCGCGCGTCTCAGTGTCCGGGTAATTGCTGCCAGCACCTCTGAGGGAAAGCCGCCCTCAAGTTCCGAGTTCTGCCTGCTGCCAGACCGTCCAGTTTCTCCCCGTATGAGCCCTGGGACCCCAGAGATTTCCCGGAACCGGAGTTCAGAGCAGTCGGGAGCTTGTGACTCCCTCCCGATTCAAAAAGACAGCCGTGTCCTCAGGTGCCCGCCCCTTTCCGAGAGCGCCGGAGCCTCCATACCTCTGCACTTTACTTTCGTACCTCCTCTGAGTCTGTGTGCACTTCTCTTTCCTTCTAGTTGTAGAATTTCCACTCAGCCAGCCTTCCTGTGGTTCTGGATGATGACCGTTCTGTCTTTTAGTTGTATTTTTGAAGTTGTTGTTGGAGGCAGCAATTTCCAGTGTTTTCCTATGCCGCCATCTTGGTTTCTCTGTACTTAGAATTATTTATCAAAAAGATAGTAAATACCTGTTGTATGGAGAGCTTAACATTTGAACTAATTGAGAATACACCATGTTTAGAAGGAATAATCTCTGTCCCTTCTTTATCTATGTAGAGGTGAGAAATCTGTTGTACTGTGATCAAAATTATTATTCATGGAATCACAGTACTTAAAGAAACTTTATTGTTTATGCTATTGGATATTTTAGGAATAGAGATCTGTTAATCTCCTTTGGAAGCTCATTCCAAGATTATATCAAAAAACAATGTTCTAAACCTCTAATCAGGATAATAGCCACTATCTAATTTCTGTTCATATTCCCAGGCCCAAAGGTATTTATAAAGAAAATCATAGAGCCACCAATTCCATGCTTTCTAAAATCAACTCACTCCTTGCAGCTACTAGGAATGCTTATATCTAACTCTTTCTGCATATCTCATATACATTCCATAATGGATATAACAAGAGCTTTTCATTCTTTTCAAGTGTATAAATTCTACAATATTCCTGGCTTCTTCTCACTTCCTTCTGCTAGATTTCATCTAGCATTTTCATTTTTTTTTCCTCTTCAAATTATCCCTTCTAAAACAAATACTAGTACAAGGTAAACATTTTCTAGGATTGATGGATGAGGTCCAATATGACCAACTACCCAACTATTTTATTTTTTCTCTGTCCATCTGTGTGCTCTTTTATCCTGTCTCCTAAATAGTCTGTTTCTTTAACCCTGGTATATCGATCTTATTTTGCCTTTTCAGTATCTCTCTATGCATTCTTAACTCTCTGCCTTAGATGCATGGCTCAGTATTAACTTTTTTTTTTCTATTTTACAGTGTCACCCTCTCTACCAATAAACAATTTTCTTCTTTTGGACCATATTTTTCAAAACAGTAGACTTTTTTTCCTTAGTCACATTTTTTTACTTTTAGTTGAATTTGGCAATCACCAGTTTGTAACTAATTGCAAAATGAAATGGTCTTGGCATGATATCAATTCTCTTTGTTTCATGATAGCCTTCTAAAGGCCACTTGTAGGCTCTATTTCTTTTCTTGCTTTTCTTCTTATCCTTCTTTTTCTTTCTTTTTCCTTTCTGATGACTCCTCTTTTTTCTTCACTGACTCTTTTTCATCTATGAAATGGGATGAGATTTGGGTTTTTTTGTTTTGTTTTGTTTTGTTTTACCTTGTATGAGTTCTTCAAAGGATAGAATTTATTTACCTAGTAGAAATCCTATATAATAAAAGGCTAATATGCAAATTTACTGAATGGCAGAATGACCAGTCGCTGTGACTTGCACTGATCACCAGGGGGCAGACGCTCAACACAGAGGCTGCCCCCTGGTGGTCAGTGCGCTCCCACAAGGGGAGAACCACTAGGCCAGAAGCCAGGCTCATGGCCAGAAGTCCTGTGTGGAGTGGGCCTACACTGGCAGTCAGACATCCCCTGAGGGCTCCTGGACTGCGAGAGGGTGCAGGCCTGGCTGAGGGACCCCCTCCCCCCCAGTGCATGAATTTTGTGCACCGGGCCTCTAGTACTATTAATAATATTCCAGTGTGGTTCAGTGATTGAGCATCAACCTGGTCAGGGCACATGCCGAGGTTGCAGACTCAATCACTAGTAGGAGGCGTGCACGAGGCAGCTGATCAATGATTCTCTCTCATCATTGATGTTTCTATCTCTCTCTCCCTCTCCCTTCCTCTCTGAAATCAAGGAAAATATATAAAATAATGATAATAATGGATTTTGAGTTTATTTCCTCACAATTTGTTATTATAATAAAAGGAATAAAATGTCTTGCTTAGCACCATTGCTTTCCAAAATTTCATAATAAACTATTGGTAAGTCATTTTTTTTTCATATGATGGGAATATTACTGGATTAGAATGTAAAAGACGCTGGTGATTTAGCCTCACTGACTGTGAGTTTCCTTATCTGCAAATGAGGATTAAAATCACTGCCTCCTTCATTGTTGTGATAATCAAATGACAGATTGTACATAAAAGCACCTTGTAAATGTGAAAGCACTGTTGTGATCCATCCTATATTCTTACTGAGAGCCAATGTTAAATATATCCACATATTATCCAAGTGGTCTTTTACTTTTTTCATTTATAGGAGGCATAGTTTTTGCCTTTGCTATGGGGAAAAAAAAATTACTGTAACTTTTTTGCCTTAAGACAGAAGATTGTGTCTCTTCAAATTCCTTCCAACCCCCAGAGCTTTGTCCTTGGGGATTTCACCTTCCATGACTACTCAAAAATAATAGCTATTGAGTGTGTCATAACATCTACCAATTTCTTAAATAACCTAGGGTGAATTTAATTCATTCTGCTCCTCAAGGATATGAAAACATCTTCTATTTTAGTTTGTCACACATTCCTTCATTTATAACTGGAACTTGCTCCAGTCAACTATTCATATTTAAGCTTGAAAGAGATATAGATGAAGGGAGAGAGGGAGGAGGAGAGTGAAAAAAAGAGGGGGGAAGAGAAAGAGGGAGAGGGAGAGAGACAAAAGAAACTACAGAACTTATTAATGATAACATGAAAGAGAGTGGAAAATTAAAGTTTCTTATAAGGTTTCAAACTGTAGTGACTGGGTTTATTAGTTAGGATTCTCCAGAAAAACAAAAACAAGGAACTGGATTCATATAAGGGTTTTGCTCCCACAGTTATGGAAGCTGAGAAATATCATGTACTTCTAGCCTGAATCTAAAGGCCTAAGAACCAAGAAAGCTGATGGTGTAAATTTCCATCTGAGTAAAGGAGAAGGGTGATGTCCCACCTTAGGCAGGCCAAATTCCCTCTTACTCCATCCTTCTCTTCTACTGAGGTCTTCAATTAATAGGATGAGGCCTATCTACATTAGGGAGGATGACCTCCTTCACTAGGTCTACCAATTCAAATGTTAATCTCATCCAGAAACATCCTTATGGATATACCCAGAATAATGTTTGACCAAAAGTCTGGCACCCCTGTTTCCTAGTCAAGTTGACACATATAATTAACCATCACACTGAGAGAAATGGTGAAATAAAGAACCCAGAAGAAAAGTTGCTTTGGAAAGAAGGGACTATTGGTACCTGCTGTTTGAGTTTCATGTAGACAGACATGTGAAGAAGGCTATATAGATGGTAGGCTAGGACTCAGAAAAAAAGATAAGGATTAGAAATGTAGACTTGTGATTAATTTACATAAAAGGCATTAGTCAAGAACTTTTAAGAAATCAATAACATAGTCTGGATGATGACCAAGAAAAAGTCAACAGTCTGGTGGTTTACACATCTCTATGGTTAGAAAAGTTGGAGGATAACTTGGTAGAGACAGAAGCACAGAGATCAAGAGAATGGTTTTTATTCTTGAGTAAGGCATCTTTATTCACTGTCTCTATATCATCACTTCCTATCTCTCTTACTTTCTTGAAGTTTCATTAATCAAATTCCTCATTTCATAGATTGACAAGTTGGTTTCTCAGAAAATATCATATTCTTTGTCCCTTTGCTTTCTCCTTTTGTCTTCTAAATGCAATAATCCCCCAAAGCTCTCTCTTCAGTCCTCTGCTTCAGTCATCTTTGTAAATCAGAAAAATGAAAACTTATATAGTAACCTCTTTCAAAACCTATATTTACAATAAACTGGCCAAAAAGCTCACCTGGATGTCTCTCATGTTTATATCCCAAGCACAAAGTATCCTAAACAGAACCCACAGTCTTCCAATAAAATATTTCTAATGCCTTAAGAATAATCCAAGATGCCCAGGTTGTAAATCTTGAAAACAACATTGATTTGTTTCTCTACCCAGCCCTTTACTGTCCCCCATTTCCAACATCAAATCCTATCAATTCTACCTACAGAACATCCTCCAAATTGTTGATGTAATAACATCCATATCTGTAGAGAAATTTTGTAAGAGTTGATTACCCTGTGAGGTTACTTTCCATAGAACCTCCTTTTTTCATTAATAAATGTCATACCTTTTGTATTATTACTGTCACCAACACCATTCTAATTCAATACCTCTTTGTTACTTAAGAATGGTATTAACCTTCCACATTTTTGCCTCTAATCTGTCCTTGCTCCAAATTAATCTTTCTAAAGTACAATTTAAAGCATGTCATTTCAATACTCCAAAATGTTTAATTGCTTTTTATTACCCATTGAATGAAATTCAAACTCCTTAAAATAATATTTTATACCATCCACCATCTGGTGATATTTCAAATTTCTAGACTTAGCTTCCATTTCTCCCTTCCAGAGATTCATGGCTGCATTCAAACTATATGTTCTTTGCCTGTCTCTTTCAGCCTCTTTGTTCATTCTATTCTTGCCAGTAATATCCTTCCTACTCACCCTTCTCTGTGAAGCTTTTGTTAATTGCTCCAGTAGAAAGTAATGTATAATACAAAATGTTTTGGGCTTTATGGTAAGTAGATTATATACATTATCATGCAAATTCTCCCAATAACTCTATCACATATTTACTGTTTTCTAAATTTACCAATGAATAAGCTGGTGTTTATGTGGATTTTTAAAATAAGCTCAAAATAACATAACATAACTCAGCATTCCATATTTGACTGACCTTAAAGTCAGTGCTTTTAACCTTAATCCAAATATTTTTAGAAGCCATAATAATAGGTGAAATGTTTTAACAATGACATATTAAATGCTTATACTGTATATTCTTAGTCTGGTTTATCAAAGTATAATTTACATATAATATTCACCCTTTTTAGTGTATAGTTCTATTAATTTGGCATTTTTACCTTTATTTTTCCAAAGTTCTCTTTTAGAATCAAGTGATTTAGTTTTGCAGTTTTCCTTAGTAGTTTAATTTCATTTTAACATCTTTTGGCTTTCCTCTTACCCTATATTTATTTGGAAATGATGAATGTTGTCCACATTGTTCCTAGTAACTTTCCAAACTGGTTTTTATGAACTAGAAGAATTTGATCATAGAATGAGAAGCTAAGTATATAATTATAACCAGAAATCATAGTTGTTGGATGTTTTCTTTTCCCATTAGAGCTTACTTATTAGGGTCCTAAGCCTAAAGAAATGTATATTCTTGAAAATAATTTTCTTCATCTTTATCTAATGAATGTACAGAATTGGTGGGATTTATATTATTATATAGCCACAACAAACTAAGAAAATTTGCCATCTCAAATGATAAGTCAGTGCAATTCAGATTGAAATCATAGGGGGAAATGTAAGTATGAAATTCATTTTTTTCAAATGCTGCATTTCTGCTAAACTTGTACAAATAATTGATCTATCTATTTATTAATTCAATAAGGATTTATTGATAACCTTCTATGTGAAACATTATAAAACTTTATCTTATGCAGGCTACCATATAATAGGTATTCTAATTGCCTAATTTATATGTAGTATGCAAAGGAAATCCCCAGGATGATAATGACTTTGACAAAAGTTAATGGCTAAATTAAAGTGTTGGAGTCACCAAAAGAGAATTTTTGAAAATTTTCATTTTTTATTAACTTTTAGAAAAAGCTAAGAAGAGAATATCTTGCATGTTATTCATGATCAGCAGCAATTAAATAATAATTAGGAAAACACGAGTTGATGCTGAGAATGATTTTAAAGCTTAAGTAGTATTAGGTCAGTCAGTGCATTAGAAATAAGAGGACCAGATTTCATATGAAAGCAACAGTCCTTTTACTAATGTGAAGGAAAATGAGCAAGTATTCACCCTTAGGGCCTTTGAAGATAAGATAAAGCACTTTTAAAGAGCTTTATTATGGAGTGACATCAGAAGAATGGTAGTGTGAGAGATCCCCTTCAAGTCTGAACAATTTGAACAGCTATAATTCAACAAAGGATTCCCTGCTCAATGCACAAACACGTCTGAGAGATCCGCTTATTGAAACATCTAAAGGTGGACAAGCTGGAGCAAACAGGGGAGGCAAGTAGGGAGAAGAGCTCAAAGAAGCCATAAACACAGTGCTACAGCCTGGAGCTCACTGCAGGGCTCAGCCCAGAAACAGGAGGAATCAGGTTGTCACTAAAATTCCCTTCAGCTGGGAAGAGCAAAAGGGTTTAGTAAGCATTCCTGCAGGAGTGGGCAGTAAAAGCTGAGGCTGAGCCCAGTGACCTGGGCAAGGACGATGCACAGAGGTGTGGCATGGTTGCCTGGCAATCATTACAAAGAAACAAAGCTATGGAACCTGGCTGCCTTCTCTTAACCTCCCAGAGCTTGCCTCCGCTTACCCTTTGTGTCTGCTTGCTGAGCATATTATCCTCAAACCTGAGAACTGGTACTACAGAAACATTTTTTCCCTGAGTGAAGGGCACACAGTGTGACTGAACCCAGGGGTGGGTGGAGGCACAGGAGGCATTCTGCAGAGATCTTCTGGTTGCTATTGTAGGGAGGACAAAGCAACAAAGGAAGTGGCGAGGTTCCCCAGCTCACTCCACATCCACAAATCCAGGTTATAGTACTGTTGGTGCCTGGGATTTGGAGGCCCATCACCCACTGTGTTCCCTGTGGGATTAGTCCCTTGGGACTGGAACAACCAGATCACAGGGGTGGTGCCCACCTTCCCAGGGAACACAGACCATTTTCTACCACCACAAGAAGATCTGAAAAGCCAGAGAAGTGCAAGAGAGCTTAAAGAAAACTTGTGATTTAGCGCCACCTACTGGAAAACAATAGAAACACTTCTCATCAATCTACTAGAAAAGTGCCACTCATAACATTAGATGCCTAGACAGAGAAGAATCCATCAAATACCAAGAATAACCAAGGTAACAAGGCAGCTTAGAAAGAAAATGAAAAGTAAACTAAAACTAAAAGACATAGAAATATAAGACTTAAATGACAGAGAATTCAAGATTGCAACACTGAAAAAAATCAATAAGATGCAAGAAAACACTGGCAGTTTAATGAACTCAGAACGCAAATCAATGAACAAAATGAGTACTTTACCAAAAATATTGAAACTTTTAAAAATGAACAAATAGAAATTCTGGAGATGAAGAACTCAAGAAAAGAGATCAACAATTACTTATCAAGCATAGGAAATAGAGCTGACCAGAAGGAGGAAAGAATTAGTGATATTGAAGATATAAATCTGAAAAATATGCAGAAGGGAGAAGAGAGAGATTTGAGCATATTTTTAAAAATGAAAGAACTCTTTGAGGACTATCTACCTCCATCAGAAAGAGCAATATAAGGATAATAGGCATACCAAAAGAAGAGGGGGAGAAAGGAATTAAGAGTCTCTTCAAACAAATAGTTGACAAGAACTTTCCTAATCTATGGAAAGAGCTAGATCCTTGAATCCAAGAAGCAAACAGGATATCTAACTACCTCAATCCAAAAAGGCCTTCTCCAAGGCACATTATATTAAAACTGTCAAAAGTTTCCCGGCAGGAGTGGCTCAGTGGTTGAACATCAACCTATGAACCAAAAGGGCACTGGTTCAATTCCCAGATAGAACAATCCCAGGACGAGGCATGTAGGAGACAACTGATCAATGTTTCTATCTCTCTATCCATCTCCCCTCCCCTCTTTCTAAAAATCAATCAAAGCATATTTTTTAAAAAAAGAGATTCATGTTTAACATTAAGGAGAATAAACCCTTTAAATCAACAGTCAAAATTAATGACAAAGGAAGAATTCTGAAGGCAAACAGGGAAAGAAAGAAAGTAACCTATAAAGGAAAGCCCATTAGGTTATCATCAGACTTCTCAGCAGAAACTCAACAAACCAGAAGAGAGTGAAACCAAATATTCAAACTATTGAAAGAGAGAAATTACCAACCAAGAATAATATATCCAGAAAAGTTATCCTTTAGAAATGAAGGAAAAATAAAGACCTTTCCAGACATACAGAAGCTGGGGGAATTTATCACCAAAAGACCTTATTGCAGGATATACTCAAGGGGTTATTCTACCTGAAACAAAGAACAAATGGTCACAAAACTACAAGTAAGATCACCAACAAACTTGCAGCATAAATAGGGATAACTTGTGACAACAAAAACCAAGTGATAGGGGATAAGGGTCTGAATTTGCAAAGGAGGATGGAGATCAGACCCATTCAAAAGAAAAAAAGACTACTGTATATATGAAACTTTCTTTTTCATGAACTTAATGCTAACACACACAAAAAAAACACACCAAAAAACTGAGACACATAACTTACAAAAAGAGGGAAAAAGTATGGAATACCACCAAACAAAAACAATAGACAGAAACACAAAGGAAAAGAGCCAGTGGAGGCACAGAACTACCAGAAAATAATATAAAATGTTTATAGGACATCCTTATAGCATCAATAATTACCCTAGATGTGAATGGACTGAATTCACCGATGAAAAGGCATAGAGTAGCAGATTGGATAAAAAATAAAACGTAACTATATGCTGCCTTCAGGAGACATATCTAAGTTGCAAAGACAAAGATAGACTCAAAGTAAAAGGGTGGGAAATGATTCTCCAAGCAAATAGCTTCCACAGAAAAGCAGGTATAGCTATACTTATATCTAACAAAATAGATTTCAAGATACCAAAGGTAACAAGAGACACAGATGGACATTTTAAAATGATAACTGGGACACTACATCAAGAAGACATAACACCTCTTAATGTACATGCACCCAATCCCAATCAGGGAACACCGAACTATGTAAAGCAACTACCAATAGAACTATGGGGAGAAACTGACAAAAATACAATCATAGTAGGGAGTCTACTCCATTGACAGCTCAAGATAGATCATCTAAACAGAAAATCAATAAAGAAATATTGGCCTTAAATGACACATTAGGCCAAATGGACATAATTGACATTTACAGTCTTTCATCCCAGGCCATCAGATTATACATTTTTCTCCAGTGCACATGGAACATTTTCAAGGATAGTCCATATGTTGGGTCACAAAACTAGTACCAACAAATTTAAGAAGATTGAAATCATACCAAGCATATTCTCTGATTATAATGCTTTAAATTAGAAATCAACTACTAAAAGAAAGTTTTTAAAAAAACACAAATATGTGGAAACTAAACAACATACTTCTAAAAAATGACTGCGTCAAAGAAGAAATAAAAGATGAGATGAAAAGATATAGAGACAAATAAGGATGGCAATACAACATATCAAAACTTCTAGGATGCAGTGAAAGTCATTATATGTTTATATAATTACAGGCCTATCTCAAGAAACAAAAAAATTTTCAAATAAACAACCTGATATTACATCTTAAGAACTTGAAAAATAAGTATAAATGAAGCCCAAAGTCAGCAGAATAGAGGAAATAAAAATTAGAACAGAATTGAATAAAATAGAGAACAAAAAGACTATATAAAAAATAATACAACAAAGAGCTGGTTCCTTGAAAAGGATAATAAAATTGACAAACCCCTGGCTAGACACACTAAGGGGAAAAAAGGAAGACTCTTATAAATAAAATAGAAGTTACCACAGACATCATAGAAATACAAAGGATCATACTATAATACCATGAAAGACTATATGCCACCAAATTCAATAACCTAGAAAAATAGATAAGCTCCTAAAATGTATAACCTTTCTAGACTGAGTCATGAAGAATTGGAAAAATTGAAATAGACTGATAAACAGTGAGGAAGTTGAATCAAACATCAAAAACCTCTTACAAATAAAAGTCCAGGACCAGATGGCTTCACTAGTGAATTCTACCAAACATTCAAAGAAGATTTACTACCTATGCTTCTCAAACTCTCCAAGAAAAATTGAAGAAGAGGCAGTACTTTCTAACACATTTTATGAAGTCAACATGCCCCTGATACCAAAACCAGGCAAGTATAACACAATAAAAGAAAACCAAAGACCAATATCTCTGATGAATACAGATGCAAAAAATCCTAAACAAAATACTAGCAAATAGAATACAACAATACATTAAGAAAATAATACATCACAATTAAGTGAGTTTCATTCTAGAGGCACAAAAATGGTTCAACATATGCAATTCAATTTTGTAAATTTTACATAAATAAGTAACCTATTACTGTCCCCAGGATTAACACTGCTGTAAATTATTTTGCTGATCAGTTTTTGAAAATTTGATGTTTCTTGCCTGCCTTCTTAAGAAAATGTGATATGTAAACAAATATATAAATATATAATTTCCAAGGAAACACATACAACTTGATCAATGTAATACACCACATTAATAAAGCAAAGGATAAAAATCATATGATCTTATCAATGGGTAAGAAAAGGCATTTGATAATATACATTATCAATTTATGATTAAAACACTCAATAAAGTAGGTATAGAAGAAAAGTACCTCAACATAATAAAGGCCCTCCGCTAATGTCATACTCAAAAGGTGAAACACTGAAAGCTTTTTCTTTAAAATTAGGAACAAGACAAGGATGTCCACTCTCACCACTCTTATTCAGCATAGTACTGGAAGTCCTAGCCAGAGCAATCAGGCAAGAGAAAGAAATAAAAAGCATCCAAATTGGGAATGAAGTAAAAGTGTCACTTTTTGCAGATGACATGATTCTTTATATAGAAAACCTTAAAGACTCCACCAAAAAACTATTAGGAACAATAAAAAATACAGTGAAGTTGCAGGATACAAAATTAATGTACAAAAATCCACTGCATTCCTATATACTAACAATGAAATTTCAGAAAAATAAATGAAAAATAAAAAACAAACAAAAAATTGATTTTGCAATTGCAACACAAATACTAAAATACCTAAGAATAAACTTAACAAAGGAAGTGAAGGACCTATATACTGAAAACTACAACTCATTATTAAAAGAGATTGAAAAAGACACAATGAATTGGGAACATATTTCATGTTCATGGATTGGAAGAATCGACATAGTTAACATGGCTGTATTACCCAAAGTAATATAAAGATTTAATGTAATCCCCATCAAAATATCTATGACATTTTTAAATAAGACTAAAAAATCATCAAATTTGTATGGAGAACTACAAAAGACCCCAAATAGCCAAAGTTATTCTCAGAAAAAAAGAATGAAGCTGGAGCCATCACACTACCTGACTTTAACTTATACTACAGAGTAATGATAATCAAAAAAGCATGGTATTGGCAGGAAAACAGACACACAGACAAATGGAACAGAATTGAGAGCCCAGAAATAAATCACATGTGTATGCGCAAATACTTTTTAAGATTGATTTTAAAGAGAGATAAAGGGAAAGAGAGCGAGAGAAACATCAATGTGAGAGAAATACATCGATGGATTGCCTCCCATTCATGCCCCAACCTGGGATTAATTCCACAACTTAGGCAAATGCCATGATTGGGATTCAAACCTGCGACCTTCCAGTGCAAGGGTCAATGCTCTAATCAACTGAGACACAGTAGCCAGGGCTATGGGCAAATAATTTTTGACAAAGGAGCCAAAAACATACAAAGGAGAAAAGAAAATCTCTTCAATAAATGGTGCTGGGAAAATAGGAAAGCCACATGCAAAAGAATGAAACTAGACTTCGGTTTGTCTTCACATACAAAAATTAATTCAAATGGATCAAAGACCTGAATATAAGATCTGAAAAAATAAGTTACATAGAAGAAAACATAAGTATTGAACTTATTGACCTTGGCTTAGAAAAGATTTTATGAATTCTACCCCAAAAGCAAGGGAAGTAAAGGCAAAAAGAAATGAATGGGACTATATTAAACTAAGAAGCTTTTGCATAGCAAAAGACTCTGCCAACAAAACAAATAGTCAAGCAACCCAATGGGAGAAGATATTTGTAAACAACAGCTCCCACAAGGGGTTAATATCCAAAATATATAAAGAACAGATACAACTCAACACAAAATAAACAAACAATCGGGTTAAAAAATGGACATGCCATCTTGGCCACTGACATGCCATCCAGGCTGAGGAAGACCCGGAAACATGGGGCCATGGGCACATCAGCAAGTACAGTTAAGTGCCTGCGATGCCAAGGTAATGCTGGTGGCTTGCACATCACAGGATCAACTTCGACAATATCATCCAGGTGACTTTGGGAAAGTTGGTATGAAGCATTACCACTTAAAGAGGAACCAGAGCTTCTACCTAACTGTCAACCTTGGTAAACTGTGGACCTTGGTCAGTGAGCAGATGTGGGTAAATGCTGCCAAACACAAGACTGGAGCTGCTCCTATCATTCATTCTGGGGAAGGGAACGCTCCGAAAGCAGCCTGTCATTGTGAAGGCCAAGTTCTTCAGCAGAAGATCTGAGGAGAAGATTAAGGGTGTTGGCAGGGCCTGCATCCTGGTAGCTTGAAGCCACATGGAGGGAAGTTCATTAAATATTCACAAGTGATTTTTTCTTCTGGTCTGATTGTAGATTCCTTGGCACCTCTACCAACCTACCCGTGCCGCACAAACTTGCCTAACAGGTTTTAGGAGTTTAGGGTATCAGGGCTGGGTTCTTCTGCCAACTCCCCTGAGAAAGAAAGTATGCAAGAGATAGCACCAACACTTATAGGCCTTGGTTCATTACCTGACTTGAACTTTTCATTTATAAAGTTAGAATGATACCTGTTGGTGACACATATATGTGTGTACATATAAATAAAAAAATAGTTGAAAGGCCAAAAAAAAAAATGAGCAGAGGACCTGAACAGACACTTTGCCCAAGAAGACATACAAATGGCCATCAGATATATGAAAAGGTGCTCAACTTCACTAGCTATCAGGGAAATGCAAATCAAAACTTCAATGAAATACCAGCTCACATCTGTTAGAATGCTATTATCAAGACACGTAATAACAAATGTTGGAGAGGTTGGTGAGAAAAAGGAACCCTCATTCACTGCTAGTGGGAATGTAAACTGGTATAGCCACTAGCCACTATGGAAAACAGTATGGAGGTTCCTCAAAAAATTAAGAATAGAATTGTCATATGACCCAGCAATCCCTCTCCTGGGTATCTACCAGAAAAATTTGAAAACATTTATCCACAAAGTTATATGCATCTCTAATTTCATTGCAGCATTATTTATGGTGGCCAAACATGGAGACAACCAAAGGTGACTGTATAAATATGTGGTACATATATACAATGGAACATTACTCAGCCACAGAAAGAAGATGAAACACTGCCATTTGTGACAACATGGATGGACCTTAAGAATATTATGCTAAGCAAAATAAGTCATCAGAAAAAGCTAAGAATCATTTGAGTTCACTCACATGTAGGATGTAACACTGAAAGTCATAGATACAGACAATAGTATGGTGATTATCAGAGGGGAGGGTTTGGGGAGTAGTAAAGGGCAAAGGGGACCAAATATATGGTGACGAAAGATTCCTTGATTTTGGGTGGTAGACACACAATGCAGTATACTGATTGTGTATCATAGAAATGTACACTTGAAACCTATATAATCTTATTAACCAATGTCACCCCAATAAATTTAATTTAGAAGAATAAATTCAGGCTAAGTAGAAAAAATAAAGAACTTTATTATGAAGTTCTAAACAATAGTTTTGCCTGCCATTACAGTCTAAATATGTCATTGTCCTAGTTTAGAAAACCATACGGGTTTTGACCTCTTGGTTTATTTTGAAATTTTGTATAAAACAAACAAAAATATATAGAGGTATATTCCATCATAATACATTTTTCATCAACATTGTATAGGCATAATTTTGAATTTTTAAAATGAAGAGTAAGAAACTTATTCTGCAGCTCTTTCCTGACTTCACGCTCACTGCTCCAGAGCTTCCCCTTCAGGGCATATACCATAGGATTCATTCTCATGCCTTAGAATTATCTGAGTATACCCTTGGATTTTCTGGCCCTGGCATGCCATGGAGAGGTTGAATGAACTTTCCCCATTATGCCTCCTTCCTCTCTCCCATTTTCAACTCCCATAACATCATTACAATAAAAAGGGGTTAAATGGTGATTGCTATAAAAACCCCATAATATATATAGATAATAGGTCTTATGACAACACATATGTCACAGAATTCAGAAGAGGAAGGGTTTTGTCATATACTCCACCTGCTGAAACCAGCAGAACCAAAATTATCTCTTTTAATAAGTAGGTAAATATCCTATTTTTAAAGAATTTTTGCGAGTACCAAGTGTCATATTCTCACCATAACAATCTGAGTTTTAACACCCCAAATAAATTTCTATATATATCTGTGATATATACATTCAAATGCACAGCTAAAATATTCAAATATACATAAGTCAAAGCAAGAACTTCTTTGTTCTAATCTAAAAGTACCTCATTAGCACAGATGTTCAAGATAGCCCCAAATACAATGATGTCCAAGGGCATGAAAGGGCACTTATTTCTTTAGACTAATAAATGGATTCATGCAAATTAGTGTGTGAACTTGAAGATACTTTTATGACAAATTGATTGGTACACACATGCTGCCAAAGGGAAATCACCAGCTAGGCAGTATTTTTTATTATTATTATTATTATTATTATTATTATTATTTTCATTGCTATAATTATTGCCAAAACCATGAGACCTTAAAACTTTCTGGATGGAAGTCTTGTGATGGAAAAACAATCTACCCTAGTGTTTGTTCTGTGGACTTGAAATTACTTTTCAACCTTTTCTTCTTATTTATCCAACTCATTTCAAAAGATGAAACACCTATTTCAAGGTGAGACAGAGGCTTCTTGAAGAAAAAAAAATTATTTAGGATAGTCTTATCATTTTCTGTTCATTCTCCTGATCCTTTCTTTTCTTCTGCCAGTTTCCCTAGTTTAATTTGTCTTACTCATTTCTATCCTTTCACCCTCAATGCTTCTTTTCTCTTGGTGTCTCATCTTCCAACCTCTCAGAAGAATTGTCAATAATCAGTCACACATTTACTCTTTTATTCCTTTTTGTTACTCCTTTAAAACATACCTATGAAAAATGCTTCAGAGAAGCCATGGTACCCTTTACTGTAACTGAAGGGATGACAGTAAAAACATACATATTTGAGGGCTTTAGAGAAGCAGTATGGTGGTTAAAAGGACACATTTTGGAAACAGATATTTTGTATTTGAACCCAGGCATTGCCATTTACTAGCTATGACAAAGCTAGTTCATTTATTCACTACTCTGAGCCAATATTACAAAGGAGTAATCATATCTAGCTTACTGGATGATTGAGATAGTGATATAAAGCATCTAATAAAATGTCAAGAATATAAAAGGCTTTATACAAAGCAGAAATATCAAGATAGTGGTGAAGGTGGTAGCAATGGTGGAGACAGTCTTGATGGTGGTGATTAGACATGAGCTTTCAGTCTCTTTGCCAGAAGGGGTAGTCAGCTTCATCCATTTGGATTGCATGTCCTTGGTTATTATTTGTGCATTTAAAAGCAGAGAAAGGAGTGCTCTGCTATAGTGGTTGTACTTAAGCCTAAGTGTTATGGTCAGACTTAAATCTCCTCATGTCCCCAGAGATAGATTTACTTTACTCAGACACATTTTTGTACATGCTTCCCAGTGTACACAAGAATGTAATCCTTCAAACATATATTTAGAAAAATAAATTGCTGAACTGTAGGACATGCATATCTTTAACTTTATGAGATAATTGAGATAATCCCAAAGCTTTTCCTAATTAGGTTGTATTGGTTAGGATTTGGTTAAGTGTTGTGAGTAATAAAAAATCCAGAATCACAGTGGCTTAAACCCATGCATTTTTAAATTGATTGAGAGAGAGAGAGAGAGAGAGAGAGAGAGAGAGAGATTGATTTGTTGTTCCACTTATTTATGCATTCATTGGTTGCTTCTTGTATGTGCCCTATCAGGAGATCAAACCCTGTTTCTCTACACACCTGTCACAATTAAAATTGTCAGACCTTTTATAGTTGGTAAAAATAGATGTTAACTATTACACCATTTAAAAAATCGTGTCTGAAAACACTAAAGTTTTATCATTTCATATGTCTATTAGTCATTTGGATTTTCTTATCTATGAATTAATTGCCTCTCCGTATCGTTCCCCTTTTGTTTCTTATTGATTTTATGAGTTTTGTATTTATTCTGAATAATAACCTTTCATCAGTTATATAAATTGCAAATTTCAAAAACAGAAAACTATTGTCAGTGCCTTAGCTTTTTATTTCTTCAAAATGTTTGCTAAAAAGGAAGGTTTTTTAGTTTAGACCCAAACATTTTTAGAAGCTTTCAAATTCACCCTCATATTATAATTTGCCACCCCTGAGGAAAAAAAATGAGTATTTTAGGGCAATTGTCAAAGGAATCTTTAATTTTTAGCAATAGTGGTATCATTAGAACAAGTGTATGGATTCACAAGCGACTGATTTCAAGCAAGCAGCCATTGGATGAATTGTACATCTATGCACCCCCAATCATATTATTTAATAGCTGCACTTATACATTATTTCTGGACTGCTTGTTTCATGAGCCATGGGGATCTATGGCCTCCCACAACCAAGTTTTCCAAAACTTTTTAAAATGGAAAATAATAATACATTTAAGAAAAAATATTTAAATACATAAATAAACTATGCCCTCCTCTCATCATATCACTCAGTAGCAATTCAGTCCCTGGTTAATGTATTACTTCTAATTTATTGCAAATTTATTAAACCTTAGTAGCTCAGAAACCTCATAGCTTATGGATGATCCTTTAATTAGTGGAATTAAAGGATGATACTGTTTCCTTTGATTAATTGGCACATGTGGAGACTGGATGCCCTCTGAGGCCTTTCATTTGCATATTAAGTTACCACATATCAATGTGCTGAAACGCAAAGGGCCTGGAGCTCCATCTACCCATGTGAACACAATGTCCTGTGGATCTAATTAAAGCACTCTGCTCTTCCCATTTTCACTTTCTACCCACTTTGGCACAGTTTTCCAAGGAATAACCTAAAAGTTATAAAAAAGGACTAAACCATTCATATACATGCAATTTTCCATTTTTAAATTATTTTTACATATATCATCCCATTTAACTCTCTCAAAAGCCCTCTTGAGGACATACAACTTTATTTCCATTTTATAAATAGATAGTGAGATTGGTAGGCCTCCCGATTTACAAGATAGTAATTGATCAAGCTGGGACTGGCATCTGTATCTTCTTTCTCCAAGGTCAGAGCTATCTTCACTATGCCATGTTGGGTCATTAGAGAATTATCTCAAATTGTATAATAAAAGACATGAAGAAAATGTTACTCTTCCAGTACTGGTCACATTCTGTACAAAGTACCATTATACTCATGGCTTTTAGGGAAAAGGAAAGGTTAAATGGAATTAGTAAAAAGAGAGTTTAAGCAAACTAAGGGGGGAATGGTGTTCAATAAGAGCCAGTACGCAGGGAAAATAGCTTCTATATTCTTCACTTTGCTCCTTCATTGCAATGTTAATTCAGATGTCATACATTCAAGCATGTTGTTGGGCAAATGGATCATTTAGGTCTCTTTGATGCTTTTCTGTGGTTTTAAAAAACAAACATAGCACATCATATTACTGGGTCAAAGAAATGTGCAGGCACATGTCAGAGCCTAGACACAAGTAAAGGAGTTATTTTAGACAACAGATGGTTCCAATTGCCAAAAGCTATGCAGCCATCTTCTGGGCACCTGTCACAAAGCATATTATCTTAGCTGGGTAGAAGCAAGCGAGTATATTTGGAAGGATTTTATAAAGGTTTTGAAGGACCCTCTTGGTATAAATGCCTATTGTTGTTGCCAGTGTTATTTAAGAACATCAGGAGGGAGGCATTTCAAAATAGAAGTTCAGCTTCTATTCCCAGAAGCCCTTCTAAACCCAGCACTGCTGTGCTCTTTAAGCAATCTGTGAAACTGGCCTCCAGGAAGGGAGTGAGGGAAAAGGCTGAGCTGCCCCACATGGTATTGTTTCCTAGCTCAGAGAATTGGTTGGAGGGCTGATTCTCTGTTTCCTTGCTTCTCATCTGGTCCTATTGCCAGAGGCGAGGCCCCTTCCTTGGGAGTATGGAGGCAAAGCTAGATCAACTCCCCCAATAGTGATAACACTGTATGAATACGCTTCCAGCCAGACTTGTCTGAGAGGGAAAAAGAAAACTTGTGCTTTTTCTTTTCTTTTTTTTTTTAATGTTTCTCATTGTGAATTCTAAAGGAAGCCCCTAA
Source organism: Myotis lucifugus (assembly GCF_000147115.1). Classification (NCBI taxonomy): domain Eukaryota; kingdom Metazoa; phylum Chordata; class Mammalia; order Chiroptera; family Vespertilionidae; genus Myotis; species Myotis lucifugus. The sequence goes on along the minus strand of NW_005871236.1, from coordinate 1,882,664 downwards.
CCTGAAGCGATAGCCCTATCCTGGGAAGAGGTGGGTCTCTAACCGCTGAGAGATGCATGGAGAGAAACTGGCATAGTCTCCAGTTTCTCCATAAGATAAAATTGTGTGAAGGTGGCTAGGCTGCTGCGAGTTAGTGCTTCCTCTATCATCTTCCACAGCCTGGTCTGATAGTAGGAGTTTGGAGACAACGCATCTGCATAGAAATGACAATATGAGATCTTAAGAGAAAAACCCTGTTGCTTAATGGCCTATATCTAGCTTTTCTCCACCACTGCTCCTCTCTCAGCTTCCCTCTAAAATAGCACTTGCCTCTTGGTGATGCCAGCTCCCTCACCTCGTTAAGCTGCTGCTGCAAAGGAGACCCGGGGATTGATGGCAGACAGGCTTAATGTGGCTCGCATGGAGCAGTCAAGTTTGGCGTGTGGGAGGCTGCTGGGAAAATATTCCCGCAGGCTCAGGCACATCAGCTGATTGAAGTTGCTAGGAACTGACAGCTAATAGGGGTGCCTTCTTTGATAGTTATTTCATTTTTGGTCCAGCTGGATTTAAAAAAAAAATTCTCCATGGGAAAAATTTTTAATGATTTCTTTCTGTTTGTTTGGCTTTTACTAACCTTTGATTCTAGGGTATTCCAGAGGCATTATCTTAGCAGGCATTATATTGTCTGATTAAAACCTCGATTGATGCCTCTTTAGGTCCTTCCTGCAGTTAGTGAATATGCCAGACGCCAGCATGTAGCTGGAAAGCAATGCCACCCACATGCATGAGATTCCGTTAAAGTGACTGAAAGCTTGCGGGTGTTGGAGAATACCAGAGGAAAAGCTGGCTGAAATACACCTGCTGAAAAATTAAATGCTGATTTGGGGGGCCTAAAGGATCCCAACATGTAGCATTTTACTTTGGAAAAACAAAGAGTAGAACTGGAATTTCAGGGGAGTACCAGGCCCCAGCCTACTCTCCCTGCATTTGGACCCGTAAAGAAAATTCACCTTTTGGAATTCAGCTAGAATATAAAATGCCAACGTTTGCTAGGCCTGCCATAACGAAGTGCCATGGACTGAGTTTATTGTTTAAATTTCTTTAGCGATAGAAGGTTCTTGTCTCACAGTCATGAGGGTTTGCGGTCTCAGATCAAGGTGTCGGCAGGACTAGTTCGTTGAGGGCTGTGAGGGAAGGATAGGTTCCAGGCCTCTCTCCTTGGCTTGCAGACAGCCATCTGCTCTCTGTGTCTTCACACTGTCGCCCCTCTGCATGTTCTGTGTCCAAATATCCTCATTTTAGGACACCAAACATATTGGATTAGGGGCCATCACAATTATTTTAACTTAATTACTTCTTAAAAGACCGAATTTCCAAATACAGTCATATTCTGAGATGCTGGGTGTTAGTACTTCAACATGAATTTTCTGGGGTTCGGGAGTGGAGGTGGGTAGGATGGAACATGAGACAATTCAATCTCTAACAGTGAGGGACACAAATATTCATTTTGGAATTGGGTATGTTCAGCCAATCAGCATGGCCTAGACCCTGAAACACCATTCCCATGTAGAATCTCTTTCTATTCCTGTTGCCACCAAAGTGTTTCATGTTCTCTCTTTCCATGAGTGGGGGACTTATCATTCATTGTCAGGTCATTGGAGTCCCGTGGCATTCTGCACAAATTCCAAACTAGATTAAGACAATGAATTCAAAGTAGCCCTGGCTAGTTTGGTTCAGTGGTTAGAGCATTGGCCTACAGACTGAAGGGTGTTGGGTTCAATTCCCAGTCAAGGGCATGTACCTTGGTTGTAGGTTCAATCCTCAGCCAGGGGTCGAGGCACTTGTGGGAGATAGACAATCAGTGGGTTTCTCTCACGCTGATGTTCTCTCTCTCCCCCCTCCTGTCTCCCTTCCATTCTCTGTAAAAATCAATAGAAAAAAAATATCCTCAGGTGAGGATTTAAATAAATAAATAAATAAATATAGCAAAAGCAATAGTAATAGCAATAATAAAATTATAATCACAGTTGCCTTTTAGTTAGTGTTTAATACCAAATGCCTCCATGTATTCTCTTTTAGGTCTTATTACAAAGGTATGAGGTAGACACAATTATTACCCCAATAGAGGCCCAGTGCACAAAATTCGTGCACTCGTGGGGGTTCCTCAGCCCAGCCTGCGCCCTCTCGCAGTCCAGGAGCCCTCGGGGGATGTTCGACTGACAGCTTAGGCCCACTCCCCTAAGCCGGCAGTCAGACATCCTTAGTGCTGATGCAGAGGCGGGAGAGGCTCCTGCCACCACCGCTGCACTCGCCAGCTGTGAGCCCAGCTCAGAGCTTCTGGCTGAGCAGCACTCCCCCTGTGGGAGCACACTGACCACCAGGAGGCAGCTCCTGCATTGAGCATCTTCCCCCTGGTGGTCAGTGTGTGTCATAGCGACGGGTCATTCTGCCATTTGGTCAATTTGCATGTTAGCCTTTTATTATATAAGAATATTTAGATGCGGTAACTAGGGTACAGGGAGGCTAAGCAGCTGGGTCAAGTTCAAAGGTTAGTTAGATGGAAAGCTATATTCTGCCTAAAACCAGTGCCCATGCTCTTAACTACTATACTACATTATATGGAACCAAATATTTCCTAAGTCAGGCTTTTAAGGCTGTCTTTTAATGATAAAATCTTATTTTTCCAACCAATCTCTGATACTGCTCTCTATTATATGGCACCAATATACAAGATATAAGTTGAGGAGAGGGATAAAGAACATTACCCAGACTGTCGCCCCATTTCCACTTTTTGGAGTGTCCACCAGATTGAAAACAACAGCCATGAATCATGCCTAACATCCCTGCACTTTTGGACTCTCTGCCTTATACCCTGTCTCATCTGTTCTGATTTCCTTCTCCTCCCTACAAGCCTTATATTCCTATTTTTCTGCTCAAGAATTTGGGCCTAAAATCCATAATGACTTGCCCAATGAATTGTATGAAGTCCCTGGACTAGATTATTAGTGGCATTTAGTTATAGTGATAAAGAAAAAGCTAGGCCTATAAAAACATAGAATATTGTAGATTATTGTTAAGGAGAATAGAAACATCTAGATCAGGAGACAATTCTGGAACCTGTGCTTAAATGCAGGATGTGGTTTGCTGACAAAGGAGAGGAAACAACAATTATGAGGCACCCCTCCAGGTATAACACTGAGTGCTCAGCGTGGGCCTTATCATTTATTCACAAACATGGCCTATGGGGAGCCTTGCACACCTCCTGGTCTCACTTCCACCAGCTTCCCCTGACAATAGGAATGCCCAGAAATTTATCACATTCAAAGGGAAAAGTTGTATCATTTAGAGACAAAAATAAGAAAAGCTCTTAACGCTTCACTTGCTGAATCCTCTGCAGAAAAACAGCCTTTGCAGCCACCCGTCTGCAGGAACACATCCTGCTATGGAATATTATCTTCTCATCCTCTCTGCCATATGTTCAGACAATCTGTGTTTCACGGTCTATATTAATGCACTGAGTCAGAGGCAGTGGGGTTCACTGGGCTAAGCACAGCCTGGAAAATTAAGGGGTGTGAGTTCTAATTCCGTCCTCATTCCCTCCAGCTTGTTGGCTGACCTTCAGGGAAGTTACATCAACCTCATGTTGCCCTCCATTTCCTCCTCACTTATCACACATGACTTACAATAGCTGAGCAAATTGAAGAGAAATACTCGCAATGCCAGCATAGAATTTCACAAACATCTTTGAAGCTTTTAAATGCCCACCATTTGAAAATACTGTTCTGAACCTATTACAGATCCTTTAAAAAATGATCTCTACCTTTTAATCATGTGTAATATAGTTGGAAAATAAAACATATGTATAAGATTTGTTAAAATCAATATCTAAATACTTAGTCATTTTCCCTCTAAAATTTAAAGTTATATTAAGAAGACATTAAGAAAGACATTGCCGCCCTAGCCGGTTTGACTCAGTGGATAGAGCCTGTGGACTGAAGGGTCCCAGGTTCAATTCTTGTCAAAGGCACATGCCTCGGTTGTGGGTTCGATCCCCAGTGGGGAGCCTGCAGGAGGCAGCTGATCAATGATTCTCTCTCATCATTGATGGGAACTGTGAGGTTTAGGAGGCATGTTTTTGAAAGCTCTCTTGCGTAAGAGAGCCACACGTCTCCCAGAAAAAGGTACAAATTTGTCTTACTCTAAACACTAAAACTACAAGGATAGTACCAGGTCTTTGAGATGGAAACAAAGAGATCATTAAATTCATTGAAACTATACCACAAAGGCATTTGAGGCGGGCATGGAAAATACAAATTCCTCAGCTCTTTTGTCTGGGCATAAGAACTCACAGTAGTGACATACTTGTCATATAATGGCAAGAAAACTGGTAAATTATTGTCCCCAATGTCCCTTTAAGGGCCAGGTGGTTCCATCCAGTTGCCACAGTGTATTGGGGTTTAGGTTTTCCCAAAGAAGATATGAAAAGTAAAAAGTACCCGGTTGGTGTGGCTCAATGGTTGTGCATCGACCTATGAACCAGGAGGTCATGGTCTGACTCTGATTTGGGTACATACTCTGGGTTGTGGGCTAGATCTCCAGTAGGGGGCATGCAGGAGGCAGCTGATCAAATGATTCTTTCTCATCAATGATGTAACTCTCTCCCCATCTCCCGTCCTCTCTAAAATAAAAAATACATTTAAAAAAAATAAAAAGTAAATATATTGGTGATGGGAACTCAAGATAGTCAGGATTATCTTGGGGCCAGGATAGAATTGGTAAGGTATTGCTGAATGTTAGATTTAGTCTATGCTCAGACAAAGTGCTCAGGGTAAAAGTTTTCTAAACAAATAGGCTCTGTTTTCCAATATAAGCCATGTGTGCAGTGGTTGTAGCCCCTATAGTGAGGAGCCAACTCCTGTGTCTGTCATAAGGAGTTTCCTGCTTATCTGATATGCATACTGACCCCTGATGGGCACTAGATTTCTTAAAATACAAATACCATACTTTTCATATTTATTATGAGTACTCTTAACTTACGTAAATTATTCACTTAATTTGAGTTAAATTTCTATAAGATATTCACAAAGAGGAACAGAGGTAGCATCAGAGTATGCTCAAACAAAATTGGACAAATGTAATTGTTTAAGGTATTAATTTTGACCATAAATGGTTATTGAGGGTAAATTTGGACTTGGATTCTCAAAAACAAACAAACAAGCAAACAAACAAACAAAAAATCCAATAAAAGTGGACTTCCAAGTTCAAGACTTATGGCATCTGAAAAATTTTGGACTGACTTCTTCAGGAAGAATTCCGGTAAGAGGGAAATTGGGGCTGAAAGGAAGGGTATCTTAAACCTAAGAAACCTTTGAACATCCCTAATGTGCTAGAGTTAAATGTCCACTGATATATTTTATTGGGAAGTAGTTAAAGTATTGTAAAGCTTTTAACTGTAAGTCCCCAACTTTCCCTTTTCCTTATTGCCTTGTGGATTTCTTCTTTCTTGGAAACAAGCTGACAGGAATCTAAATCCAAATCTTCAGTGAATTATTTTCTACATGATAAGTCTCCACTTATCTCCACTTGTCTCCACTTTCAAGAGATATATCTTTAGAACATAAGTATCTTCTACCAAAAAGTAGGTCTCATCTAAGAACAGATGTGGGCAACAAACTGGATGTCATGAGTCAATTGAAAAATGTGGTGCAGATAATAGTAACTTTAATGGGGTAGATATTCAACAGTGTCAATCCGGCAAGCCAAAATATTTCTTCCTTGTGTATTCAGGTTATTTGGAAATGACTACTTGGGCTATAATAGAAGCTTCTCTCTTTCATGATTGTTTTTCCAGAAAGATACAATCACTGATTCTTAGGTAGGAGGCCTGCTAGATGAGATCTGGCTTGCAGAACTCTGTGAGCAAATTCAGGCCCCAACACCTGATCTCAGGTACCCCAGTACTTTGCCCAGTCTCCTCCTTCAGTCAGATTTTAAATTTTCTACTTTAGCTCTATGGAAATAATAATCATGGAAGAGGTCATAAGCTCTTTCATAAAGTTGTTACAGAGGGTAGTATGTCTCTAAGTGAGGTTCTAGACATGGAAAGGTATCATGGTAGCCTACATTTGAACTGGGTTACACCCTGGTGACCATGATGACATTTAAGTTTTTCTCCTTGATAGTAGCTTGACTTTTCTAATAAAACTCTGGGTGGGGGAAAGATCTGATACTGGCATAATGAGAGCTGTGGGGTTATTAATGCACAGGACCTCACTCCTTTCACCTATGCAAATAGCTAAGTGAGGGGGATCACTGACCTTCCCAGGATCAAAAACATTCATTTTGGAGATCTGTTCTGGAGGTCGCTCCAGAGTCACAGAGGTTCCTTTACCAGCCAAGCAGGTGAGATGCAGGTGTCATAATGCAGCAATCAGGAAGACTTTTATTTGCTGTTGTTCAAAGTACCTGGCTATTCTGACTTCTGCTTCAGACCTCCACTTAGATAGCATTTCCTCGAAAATGTTTTTATCTAATAATACACACAGACAGAGCTACCTGCTGGCTTAGCACCATTTTTACCCCCATCAGCAGTTACTACAATGACTTGTTTAAATATCTGTCCTCTATACCCAACTATAAGCTCTCTGGGGGCAAGTATCCTACTGATTTTGTTGACTGTTGTACCCTTAGCACTAAGGACAGTGTCTGGTATGTACTAGATGCTTAATAAATATCTGTAAATGAATGGTTTGAAGGAATGAATGAAGTTTGATACCACCTCTATTTTCATGGGATGTGAACAAGGTCTGCTGAGATATTTTGTAAAGAAGTTATTAGGACTAAATTAAGAGCATGGGTAAAACAATTATAATTTGGAGAAACATAAAAAACAGCCAAAGAAATCCTATTCAGGATGCAAGCATCGACCATGAGGTCAATGTACCAAGATATAAGAGAAAATATCAGAAACATTTGGAAGCAAACTGGTTGAAGCAAAGTCAAGAACAAAAGGCCTAGCCTAAGTTACCAAGGATTACATGGACCCACAGGGTCAGGAGCCAGTAGACACCAATCTGGAAACAGGATATGGTGCATTTAGGAGGAAATAATTATCAAGCTACTTTAAAAAATTGATCCAGCGTCTTCCTCTTTGATCAGAGACTATCAAAAAGGTAGCATCTAATAAATGCTGAGCTCTGGAAAGAGAATGCCTTTTCTCTGTCAGCCATCTTAAAATCACATGTTTGGTTAAGAACACATTCCCACCCTAGCCGGTTTGGCTCAGTAGATAAGCATCAGCCTGCAGAATGAAGGGTCCTGGGTTTGATTTGGGTCAAGGGTACATGCCTGAGTTGTGGTCTGATCCCCAGGGGGCGTGCAGGAGGCAGCCAATCAGTGGTTCTCTCTCATTATTGATGTTTCTATCTCTCTCTTCCTCTCTGAAATCAATAAAAATGTATTTAAAAACACACACACATTGCCCTTTCATTCTAGTCTATATTTGGCCCCAATATTGAAAGAGCTTGGCTTTAGTACTTCTGAGTGTTCTATCTCAGTGCTGTGGCTGATGAATACAAGAACAATGCATCAGATTCTTGCATTCTTATCAGTCCTCTTTCTCTCTGCATTTGTGAGGTGCTTTCCAACTTCCCTGGCCCCTTACTAAAAAAGTAACTTGGTTACTTTTGCACAAGGATACTACCATGGGAAGGAAGAACTTGTTTTTTTCTTGTTCCCCATGGTAATTTCCTGTGGTTGTATATCTGGAGGAGCAGACAGGTCAATTTCATCCCATCAATAGGAGCTCACAGAGCTAAGTACATGAAAACCCAAGGGTGGAGAAGTGGAGGCAGGGCACTTCAGGGCACTGTCATTCAATAAAATCTTGTCTATGTACTATGATTTATTACTTAGGAGGATAAGATGAATATATTTAAGAATTCACCTAATTTCAACTCATTTTTATATCATATTGATTTTCTTCTTTATTCTGTTAACATGGTAAATTTCATTGATTAATTTTAAAGTTAAACTAACTTTGTGTTTCTGAGAAAAAACATCTAGCTTTGTTTGAAATGTTATCTATGATATTATATATGATTTTGATGAGCTAATACTTTATTTCTGCATCTACATTTACAAGATAAAATCAGCTTATTATTTTCCTTTCTTGCAGTTCCTTGTCAGGCTTTGTTATCAAAGTTATAATGACTTTAAAGAAAATTATTTTGGAAATGTTTCCCCCTTTTTTTATTCTCTGAAAGTTTTTTCTTTCGTTTTTTTCCCCCCTGCTTAAGTGTTTGAAAGGGTTCATCAATGAAGGGCCTGCAGTTCATTCTGTGGGAAGATTTTAATTATGCATTAATTTCTTCAGTAGCTATTGGGCTATTTAGAATTTTTTATTCTTCTTTTGACAATTCTGGGAAATGGTTTTTCAAGAGATACATTAATTTCATCCAGAGTTTCAAATATATTGGCACTGAGTTGTTTACATGTTATATATATATATAATTTATCTTTATTGTTCAAAGCATTACAAATGCCTCTTCCCTTCCATTGACCCCCCAAATTTCATATTTCTTTAATGTCTACAAATTCTGTAGTATTGTACACCTTTTTGTTCCTGATATTCAGAAGTTTTGGTGGTTTTCTTTTTGATAATACTTTTACATGGGGTTTATCAATTTTATTAGTCTTTTTAAAGAACTTATATTTGGCTATGTTTATTTTCTTTTATTTTTACAAATATTTATTGTTGAAAGTATTACATATGTCCCCTGTTTGTCCCCATTGACCTCTTCTAGCCTGCCCCCACCTTCTGCTTCAGCACTCTATTGTCTGTGTCCATGGGTTATGCATATATGCCTGTAAGTTCTTTGGATGATCTCTTCCCACCTACCCAACCTTCCCTGCCTTCCTTCTGAGATTCTGCAGTCTGTTCTATGCTTCCATGTCTGTGGATCTATTTTGTTCATCAGTTTATTTTATTCATTAGATTTCACATATGAGTGAGATTGTGTGATACTTGTCTTTCTCTGACTGGCTTATTTCACTTAGCATAATATTCTCCAGGTCCCTCTATGCTGTCTCAAAGGATAAGAGATCCTTCTTTTTTACTGCTGCATAGTATTTCATGGTGTAAATGGAATACTATGCAGCAGTATTTTATCTACTCATCTTCTGATGAGCCTTTGGGCTGTCTCCAGATCTTAGCCATTGCAAATTGTGCTGCTATGAACATAAGGGTTCATACACTCTTTCTGATTTGGTGTTTCAGGTTTCTTAGGATATATTCCTAAAAGTGGGATTACTGAGTCAAATGGAAGTTCCATATTTAACAAATCAACAAATGACAAGTGCTGGCGAGGATGTGGAAAAATGGGAAATCTAGTACCTGCTGGTGGGAATGCAGACTGGTCAGCCATTATGGAAAATAACATGGAGTTTCCTCAAAAGTTTACTTTCTTTATATTATACTAGAGGCCCGGTGCACGACATTCATACACTGGGGTGGGGGGGAATCCCCTCAGCCCGGCCTACATCCTTTTGCAGTCTGGAAGCCCTTGGGGGATGTACAACTGATGACTTAGGCCTGCTTCCCCGAGTGAGCAGGCCTAAGATGCAGTTGGACATCCTTACCGCTGCCGTGGAGGCAAGCTGCTGAGCTTGCCAGCTGTCAGCCCAGCTTGTGGCTGAGAAGCACTCCCCCTGGTGCACTGACCACCAGGAGGTAGCTCCTGCATTGAGCGTCTGCCCCCTGGTGGTCAGTGCATGTCATAGTGACCGGTCGTTCTGCTGTTTGGTCAATTTGCATATTACCCTTTTATTATATAGGATTTGCCCTTGTTTTACTAATTTTTACCTTTCATTATTTCTTTCCTTTATTTGGGTATTATTTGCCATTCATTTGATAGTTTCTTGAAATAGATTATTATACCATTTCTGGCCTTTTAAATTTTTCAAATATAAATAAATATATAAATGTACTTCAAACTATACCCCTCAAGTTTTGACATGTCTTATTTTTATTGTTATACTGTTAAATATTTTAAATTTCCATTGTAATTTTTTTGTAGTAAGGCTTATTTAGAAAGATGTTGCTTAATTTGAGATATTTATTTTTTATCTAGTTACATTTTTATGATTGATTCTTAGCTTAATTTCACTGTGGTCAGAAAACATACTCTCTGAAAGATTCCAATCCTTAGAAAGTTATTCAGTCATGCTTTATGGCTCAGGATGTGGTAAATTTTGGTAAATGTACCAGGCACAGGAAAAAAAGACACGTCTTATGCTGTGGTTGTGTGGAGTGTTTTATATAGATTAGTCAGATTACTATTAAATTAAGCTTTTCAAATCTTCCATATACTTATTTATTTTGTCTTTTTATTTTATTAGCTACTGTAAAATATGTGTTGAATATTCTATTTTGTGGATTTTTCTATTTCTCCCTTTGTTTCTGACAATTTTTGCTTTATATATTTTAGACTATGCATTTAGGTGTATTCAAATTTAGGATCATCTATATTCTGCTTATTATTTATTATTATGAAATGTCTCTCTTATCTTCAATAGTAACCCCTGACTTAGTTTTATTTTTTTATTTTTTAATTCTTGTATAGCTACATTAACTTTATTTTATTTAATGTTTGCATGGTATGCTTTTTTTTAACTTTCAAAGTTTTTGTGTTTTTATATTTAAGATGTGCTTTTTTGATTCCACATATCATTTGATATCTAGTCTGACAACATATCTTTTAATTACAATATTTCATGTATTTATATTTAAGATAATTATTTGACATTTTATACCATTATATTATTAGTTTTCTCTTTGTCTCATCTATTTTTCTCCATTTATATTTTCATTTAAATTCATCATGTATTTTAAAAATTATTCCATATTTGTAAGTTTGTTCATTATATACTTTTTTAAAAAAATATATTTTATTGAGTTTTTACAGAGAGGAAGAGAAGGGGATAGAGAGTTAGAAACATGGATGAGAGAGAAACATCCATCAGCCGCCTCCTGCACAACCACTACTGGGGATGTGCCCGTAACCAAGGTACATGCCCTTGACCGGAATCGAACCTGGGACCTTTCAGTCCGCAGGCCGACGCTCTATCCACTGAGCCAAACTGGTTACGGCTCATTATATACTTTTAAAAATTATTATTTAATGGTTACCATGAAGACTGCAACTTGCATACTTGACTTATTAGTTTACTTTAAATTAATACTTTTACCACTTCCAAGATGAAGCAACCCTTCACCTCCATTTATTCACCTCCCACTTTTATTTTTTAGCATATTTTAGTGCAACATATATCTTAAAATAGTGTGAGATTCTATTATTGTTTTTAAATGTAGATATTCAGTTTTCCAGACCACATTTTTTTTCTTTAAGGTGCTCTTTATGTATTCTGCATTACTGTGCTTCTATGTGGAATCATTTGCGTTCTGTTTGAAGAACGTTTGTGTGTGTGTGTGTGTGTGTGTGTGTGTGTGTGTTTAATATTTAGTCTAGTTTTCCTGCTAATAAATATTCCGTGTAATTTTCATTGCTTAGTATTATGACAATGACAAAATCTCTGCTTAGATGTTTTAGCCTCTTAGCAGCTCTTGTTGTTTTTTACTCATTTCTGTCCTATTGGCATCTTGCCTTGTGCATATACATCTTGAAAGTGGACATATAGGGAAATTTTCTTGCAGATCCCAGGATTGTACCCTTTCACATCCTAGCTGCTTTGGTAGCACTATGTATGTATGTATGTATGTATGTATGTATGTATGTATTACCCCAAGTTCAGAGACTAATGCTTTCTCCTTTCTTTGCCCCATACTTTGAATGAACAAATATTCCAAATCCCCTCCCCCAAAAATAGCTTCAAATATGTGCCTTACCTCAATGGCTGCCCTTCTTTCTGGGATCGTGTCCCCTCTTCCCCCAAAATCCAGCTGTCTAGATTGCTTTCTGATCATTTGAAAAGTTTTTTTAAAGCCAACATTTATATTTTTTTCTCAACGTAAGAGTTAATGTAATTGCAATTACTTTGTCATATCTAGAAATGGGAAGTCTCATGACATTAATTTTTACATTGACAATGATGCTTTGTTCAATCAATATGTATTAAATATATAAGAAGATTTTTCAGAGACTATTCTATTTAAGAGTTTGAGTTTAAAACAGATTCTCCTTCTGACTCTTATTGTATTTAAAACTTCAGAAGAGTACACTGACATTGTCTTAACAAAAAGATTTAACTGAACTGAATAGGTGATGTCAATAACAACTCGAAAGCAAAATTTGCTCTTGATGATCCATCTGTGAATAAATGAGGGGTGTCTACTTCAGCAAAGTTTCTGTGACAGTTAAGACTCATTAAATTGAAACTCTTAAAAAAGTGGTTAAGTAATTTTATTTCTTAAAGCTGAGGTCTGATTTCTTCTGAAGTTCCAGTTACATTGTAAGGAAAAAGGTCTTGGACTCTAGGACCAGAACAATCGATGGCAAGATATTTGAAAAGCCACCGGTTCTGTTCGTGTCAGCAAGACATAGTAAAAAGAATATTGCACTGGCATGAAAGCAATATGAATCACAGTTCAGTGGTTCTGAAGCTTCAAAGTTGTGTGACATTTGGTAAGTACTTTATCCTGCCTCTCATCCTGTACCCCTCACAATATCTGAAGCCTGGTAGAGCCTAGAAGTTATATTACAACCTTCAGTCCTCCACATGGAGACAGAGACCCAGGCCCCCATATGTGAATACCTAATAGAATAGGTCCTTAGTCTGAGTTCTGATCCAGGTTAATCCTAGAAATGCTTTTAGAAAATTGCATTTTATAGATATTTATTGAGTACCCACTATATAGTGAATATTTGATTAAGTCTTTTGGGGATATATGAGAGCCAAAATTTGGGAGTTTACAGTTCAATAGCCAAGTACACAAGGAAAAATAAAGTAAGAGCCATAACAGGTATAAGGAAGCTGCTCACAAGTATGCAAAAAAAAAAGAAATAAAAAGGAGCCCATATTTGGTTGGAGGTGTGTAGAGAAGAGGAAAAGAAAATAAGGATAGGGTTCATGAAGAAGATGATATTTAAGATCAGCATTGAGGAAATATATAGAATTTTGATAGGTAAATATAGGGGAGGAACATGGATGGACCCAGTAGACTAGAGAGAGGCACTATGTTATACATTATAGAGGTTTAAAGGCTCCAGTTATGGAGTCAGAGAGTCTTGGGTTCAAATTCTGAGTCTGCCTCATATAAGATATGTGACCTTGAACAATTCCCTAACTCTGGGTGTCACTTTCCTTATTTGTGAATAATGATATTTTCTTAAGATGTGAATAATGATAGTAACACAAAGAACTATTGCAATTATTAACAAAGATAATTTATAAAGTATTTGCCACATAAGCCTTCCTTAAACGATAGCTAGGATTACTTCAGGATCAGCAGAACAAGGTACACTGGGGTCCCAGAGCCTTTGAAACCCATCCTATTTATTTCCATCAGGAGTAATTAAAGATGAGAGGGTGGAGTTGCAAGAGCTGAAACTTAGTTGACAAAGTCCTCTTTAAAGTTTCAAATTGACAGTCACCCAGGGGTTCAGAGTGAAACATGGGGCTGAATTTCAAATAGGTGAAACTGCCATGTTATTGATAACAATGAGTGTATACAAAGAGATTGTCTTTAATAGCCCAGGGTCGATATGTCCTTACTTTCAATGAGAGCTAATACCTCACCTTCAGTCCTTCATCTCTTCAGCAGCAGCGCCAGCAAGGACATTCCTACTGAGAAGAGTTTAGCTCAAACTAAATGCCTCAGCCAGCAGCTTCCTTTCCCGAGGGCCCCTGGCAAGAGTGCACTGTCAGAAATGTATCATTCCCACCAACCATCATCCTCATTAAGTTCTGCGGGAAAACTTCATTAATGACTGTTTTTAATGCCGCACTGGAAATCTGTGAATTTGTTTATATATCATTTTCCTCTTAAGAAATCCATAGATTTTGAGTCACCAACTTCTGGGAACTTGTTCCTAAATAAGCCTGTTATAAGGAGATGCATTCTCCCTCAGCTGGAGAGAGAAGTAGTTACAGGCAGTTTGGGGATTTCCCCAAAGGCTTATTTGAGGTCTGGTGCAGACATTCTTGGCAAAGTGGGATCCTCTAAGAGTTACCCACAACCCAGATCCTGTCGAAGGCTCACAGGAGGGCAGATGAAGAGCAGGCAGCTCTATATCTCCTTATGCACAGTTCAGTTCCAGTCTTAGATTAGACCTGAGAAGGTCAAATAGCATTGCTCAGGCTGCTTCATCATTTAAGTGAGAACAGCTTAATCAGGGTATGGCAGCTGTCTATTAAGGACAATCTCAGAGGGGGCTGAGGAAGAAAATCCCAGGGAGTTACAGCAGACAGCTGCCTGTCACGTGCTCAAGCTCTAACTGATTTCAGGGGGTAATAGTCTAACAATAGGAGCAGAACAGCAAGGAGCCAGCATCCAACTTTCTCCTTGTGGGTGGACACCTCAATTAGGGAGAAATGTGGTTCCTTTTCACTTCCTAGTGAAAGAGAGAGGAACTGCCAGCTCCCAACCACCCTCGAAGCGTGTGTGCAGCTGGTCTAGAGGAAGAGTCAATCCAGATGATGAGAGAGAAGTCAGAGCCTAATCAAGAAAGAATGGGAATAAACCCATAATCTCAGACTTGGCCCAGCAGACCTCCCCTCAACTCTCTTCTTCCCTGTACTCTGGCATGCTTCCAGCACTCCTGCCTCACTGGCTTACCTGCTGCATCACAGGTGGAACCTTCTTCCAGGTGTTGTTTTTATTTTTCACAACTTGCTCCATTACTGAAATGCATTTATCCTTCATATAAATGCTCACCTTTCAAATCTCATTTCAAATGAATTCATCTCTTGAACTTTACAACTGAAAATGATCTTTTCCTCCTCTGAGCTTTCTTTAACTTACGTTGTTCATCCATGCAATTCACTGAGTTATTTTTATTGCATTGTATTGTGCATATTTGAGTCTTTACTCATCTCCTTGCACTAGAGTATAAATCAATCTGTGAAAGCACTAATGTTGACAACTGTATGCCAGGAGACTGTTAAAGCCATGGATGCTAGTATGGTTTTTATTTTCACCTTTAATATAAATCCAAGAGTTCAAGATAGGTCTTTACCCAAAGTTTCCAAATTGTGGTCTACAGATCACTTGCATGAAAATTTACTGGAGAGCTTTAAAAATATTCATTCTTAGGCTTCAACACAGACCTACTGAATCAGAATCTCTGGAGAAGGGGGGACCTGGAAATATGCATTTAACAAGTACATCAAGAGCTTGTAGTGTGCACTAAAACTTGAGACCACAGAATCATCATGTTTGGGGTTATAAGATGAAGTAGAAACAAAAGATGGCAAAAAATTACTGTTCAAATTTTGATTAAAAGAGAGTGGGAACTTTTCAGAATGTTGCACTCTCTCAAAGTACATATTCTCTTCTGCATGGTTGATTCTTTAGTAATGTGAGAAAATTACCAGTTTATACAGAAGAAACAGACTCAATCAGCATGGCCTAGCTTTGGCTGAGTTTTTATAAGTAGACCTTTTTGCTCCTCACATACCAGTAGAATTATGACCCTTTGTGATGGGAAATATTTGCACTTTCATAAGGAAGACAAGTTTTCATATAAAGGAGAAAATAAGAAAGACACACACTTGAAGCCAGACAATATTTATGATGGAACTCAAAAGAGACAGTAAATTTGTTTGCAAAACTATTACTTGTTTTCTTTCCTTAACCTATCCTTCCATTTATGTCTTTGTTTAATATGAATTTACCATTTCTTCCTTTATCAACTAGCCAGATTACTGGCTCTCTTTTGAAATATATTTATTTTAGCAGAATTTATTAAATAAATATCAAGCCATTATATAACTAATAGGGAAAATGTGATAGGAAAACAATTTTTATAAAGAAATAAGACATTATCCTTCAGGGAGCAATCTGGTGTATGAAATGAGCATGATGCCAAATCCAGAAATGAGACCAATGCCCACTTGTTTTGTTCTATTTTAGGTTACATATTTCTCCCCTCACTATTTTAAAAAAATTTATTAAGGTATTACATATGTGTCCTTATCCCCCATTGCCCCCCCACCCCCACAGCTCATACCCTCACCCCCCTGGTGTCTGTGTCCGTTGGTTATGCTTATATGCATGCATACAAGTCCTTTGGTTGATACCCCCTCCCTCCCCTACCTTCTCTCTGAGGTCTGATGGTCTGATCACTCTGGATCTGTTTTTGTTCATCAGTTTATGTTGTTTATTATATTCCACAAATGAGTGATATCATGTGATATTTATCTTTCTCTGACTGACTTATTTTGCTTACCAGAATGCTCTCCAGGTCCATCCATGCTGCTGCAAATGGTAGGAGTTCCTTCCTTTTTACAGCAGCATAGTATTCCATTATGTAGATGTACCACAGGTTTTTAATCCACTCATCTGCTGATGGGCACTTAGGCTGTTTCCAAATCTTAACTATTGTAAATTGTGCTGCTATGAGCATAAGGGTGCATCTATCCTTTCTGATTGGTATTTCTAGTTTCTTGGGATATATTCCTAAAGGGGATTACTGGGTCAAATGGAAGTTCCATTTTTAGTTTTTTGAGGAAACTCCATACTGTTCTCCACAGTGACTGAACCAGTCTGTATTCCCACCAGCAGTACAGGAGGGTTCCTTTTTCTCCAACACTTGTCATTTGTTGATTTGTTGATGATAGCCTTTCTGGCAGGTGTGAGATGGTACCTCATTGTCATTTTGATTTGCATCTCTCAGATGATTAGTGACTTTGAGCATGTTTTCATATGTCTCTTACCCTCACTTTTTATTTTGTCTTCTTAAGATGGGGAAACTAAGACTGCGGCTTCACTGAAACTTATATCTCAATGTTAAACTTACTTTACTATTTGTGAGAACCCAGCTTTTCATCAATGGGACATCTCTATTCACATACAACAAGCTAACCTTATGACAGATAGCAAGTCATAACAAGTTTTGAAGGTCAAAAGGCATTTCCTTCATTATTTTGCTTCTGTATAGACCAAAAATCATAGGCCCAGAATGTGATACTCAATGAAGCAGATAGAATAATAATTATCAAGTTCTACCTATAATAATAAAAGCATAATATGCTAATTAGACCAAACATTCTTCCGGACGTCCTTTCGGATGAAGCCGGGGCTGCCAGGGAAGCTCGGGTGCTGGGTGCATGCCAGCCGGAGGGAAGCCTGGTTCCCAGGTGCCAGAGGGAAGCTGGTGCCAGGGGAAGGATGGCCCACTCTTGCATGAATTTCGTGCATCGGGCCTCTAGTATTGTTATAAGAAATTATTATTTACTTAATACCTACCTGCTGTCCTAGTACTTGGAACTCAAAGAAAAATTAGGCAAAGTTCTGAAATGGATTAATTCAGCATCTCATAAGGAAGATATCCACAGAAACCAAATAAATACATTTACATTTGAATGGATTTTTTTACAAATATTTGTTTTGGTAGCCTTATATCACTGCAATTATTCATATACTGAAAATCACTATTAATCCTTCTATATTGCTATTTAAGAAGATGTGTCTAGAAAATGAATTTTTTTGTGTTAAATATCTTCTTTTGTCCCTGCATTTTATATGTTTCCAAAACTTCTATAATTCAAAACTCACTTTATTCAGGACTAAGTCTACTAAAGATGGATTGATATTTTGTTTAGCTACAGTGATGCCTCAATGTTATAAGAGCCTAAACATAGTTTATATTTTATTCAACATAATATCTATGATAAAATGTTATGACTTTCTATTAAATATTTTGGGAGATAATTATTACAAAAAGAAACTGATATAATAGAAATTTAAATGGTTAGTTATTGGAAAAGTCCATTCACACACAGAAATTATAAAAAATATAATCTATAAACATTTCAATATTTCAATGTACATAAAATCATATATGCATATCCTAATCTCTTGATTTAGTATTATGGTAATCTTTGTGAATATAGTTCTGCTCAATAGAGTTCAATGTTTTTTTCTCTCATAAACCACACCCATAGTAAATTGTCTTCAGATTCCTCTTTTAGCTTCTTTTAAGTGAAATGAAAACCTAGACCTTTGTGTAGTAATATGAGTGCAGGATTTTTATTGAATGAAAGTTGCTTTCATTCTTTTACAATTGTCTTGCCCACATCCAATTTAGTACTATTTTTTAAGCAACTTTCTTTTAATAACTATTTCCAATGTATTGAATAGAGTTTAAATAAAAACCTTTTCTTTAACATATTTCAGCAGTCTGCACAATATTAAACTAAATTACTTAATAACAGTTACAACTGTGAGAAACAGGTTTGGTAATAAACATAACTAATGCCTAAGTAAGCATACAGTATAAATGTGAAGGAAGTAGGTAAACATACAGTATTAGCCAATACCACTCAGCACGCCTTGATCATCCCTTTTCACAGAAGAATAGAAGGTTAAGTAAGACAGATGTGGGAAAGTAAAGGCTGGTTTAGAAATCAACCACTGTGTTTTAAAATTTGTATTTAATGCAAGACATTTTTATGGCACGATAGTTTATTTTTTTCAATTATAATTCACGTAAAATTTTATTGCATTAAACTATATTCTCTATTTATTGAGCCTAAAATTCTAGAAGCCTACACCATATACTGCTGTTACTGATTTGGTAGATAAAGTGGTAGATTCTCCTCAAAGAAAATTTTAATAGAAAAAATGTAAAAAGTAGGTAGATAGATAAGGTACAGAGTTAAATTATGCTTTGTGATCTAAAAATATATTAAAGATGAATAATATTTTAATGGCATTTTAGTATAATTCATGAGCATATGGAAAAGATACAATGTGGGAAAAGTTAAAATTAATTAAAATGTATGAATATAGTTTATATACTTAACTAAATGACAATGTCTATTAATTTCAGCTTTATCTAAGACTGAGTTTGCTCAGATCTAGTTTGCATATTTCCTTATATTTTCTTCCTAGTGTCAGAAGCCCCTAATTTAACTAACTTTAGTGTGGCAACTCCACTATATGCTCTGTTCTATGTATTTCTTGCTTCTAAAACCATGCCCAGAATGTTGTAGGACCTTAATCTAATAATTTTAAATTAATGAATTGAATAAATTAACTGGACATGCCTTTTCCCTGGCTTGGAAATCTCCTCCAGGGTCCCAAAGTCTAGTGTTTTTTTTAGATTGCTTCTTTCCCTCATTACCTGGAAGTTTCACTAACTCTGGAAATAGTGATAAGTCTTTGTCAACTCCCTGAAAGGCCAGAATAAAATGACCTTCTATCATCACTTTGAATTCTACATCAAGGCTAAACTCAAAAGGAAGCTATCAAACATATCATCTGTTGTTTTTTGGACCACTGGCCTCCATGAGGAAAATATTGTTTTGGCAATATTGTTATGGTAATAATATTGTCACTGTCTCAAACAAACTAAACATTTAAAACACATTTGAATAGAGAGAACAAAACCATTTTTTACACTTAATGATTTCCTCTCAATATATGTAAAGGACATTCCTTAATGACCGATGTTTATGTAAGAGGAAGAGTTGAGTTGATCATCTAATGTACCAGGTATTGTGTGACACATGATAGAGTTGTCACTGAAATAAGGAACCCCAGTAGGATCCAACAATTTGTCCAGAGTTCCTCAGGTATCATATGGCTTATCCAGAATGCTCTTTTCATGACCCCTCACTCTTTTTGTGTTTTCAAAATGTATTACTGAATAGTAAGGGGTGGAGAGCACCCAACTAAGAAAAGCAAGATGTACCCAAACTGAAGGATTCATTTTGTTCTGATTCTGAAGTGCAGATAGCAGCAACTCAAATCTGTGTCCATGCTAGTTTTAACTTACAGTTTAAATCTATAGAATCTTAGGCAGGACCCACTCTTGTGACTCAAGTAAAGATATGCATGACATCTAGTCTCTTAGCTATCCTAGTCACCAAGGAATACTGATCTCTAAAACAACCCTGAGGTATATAAAGTAGCAAAACACTGAAGGACACTGGAAGTGTTGTAAGAAAGTGTGGTCGTTTCAGACTTCCAGTTCAATTTGCTTGTTGAGAGAAGTTCGGATGTGACTTATAGAGAAGGTTAAAGACCTTGCCTGGTGAGTGTTCAGTAAATGTTAACTGAACTGAATTGAATTGAGACCCAAGTTCAAATCCAATTTAATACCAAAATAGTGAAGGTTTGTTCAGATCACAAAGTCACAACTGATAACATTGCCTGGGACAGGTATTATAGCATGTGTGGTGGGAAGAAAAGGAGACTGACAGGACACCTCGAATTACGTTTCAGGTCCTGAAGGAGTGCTATTTACAGCCAAGAAGTGTCATGACACCTTGCTACCTTTTACAGATACTAAAACATGTTGCCGCTTCTTGAACTTGTCATGATGTGAAAAATCCTTGTTTCTTACTTTCCTACTCCCCCAAAGACATCCCCCCAACCTGACACTCTGAGATGAGAGTCTCTTCTCACTAAAATACAGCAGGTGCACAGCTATATCTCAAAATCAGAAAGAAACAAAGTTGCAACTACCTAACCAACTCCCAGTAAAGCAAGCCTTCTGGAATCATGTCCAAGGAAGTAGAGATGAAGAAATAATTGGGTAGAAAACAGCAAAGCCACCCGTCTTATTCTGTCTGGACCGCTATAACAAATAACTATAGTCCCAGTGGCTTGTAAACAATAATTATTTCTCACAGTGTAGAGGCTGAGAATTCGTAGATTCAGTGCCTGATGAAAACCTGCTTCCTACTTTTCACTGCAACCTCCCATGGCAGAAGGGGCATTGGAATCCTCTTGGAATCCTCTTGGACCTCTTAGAAAAGGGTACTAATCACATTAACTAGAGCAGATTCATAACCTAATCACCTCCTCCAAATACCATCACCTTGGGGTTTAGCATATGAATGAAGGCCAGAGGTGTGAGGGGGAACACAAACATTCAGACCTCAGCACCTCCTATGCCCAGTGGACTTTTATTCTGCCTGAACCAATAGTATGAGAAGTATATCACACACACTGTCCACTGCCTTCCCGTAAAGGCAAGATTGCAGTTTGCCATTTATTGTCTGTGGTTCTTTCCACTTGACTTTCTCAAGAGGCTCTATATCCCACATTATGTTCTCAGAGCCTCTCATGCCTCGAATCACATGCCTTGATTCATCATCCTCGAATCAAGACTTTTCTTTCATCTGAAATTGGGCATGGTACAAAATTGCATGTTGAATGAACTTTACTTTCTCTCTCTCTCTCTCTCTCTCTCTCTCTCTCTCTCTCTCTCTCTCTTCCCATTTCCCATGATACAACCAAAGAGACTATCAAGTTTATGGCAAAATGATTATGGCTTAGAAGACTACTATAAATATTCTTATTAATTAAACCAAAAGAAAACCCATGTTCACATAAAAATATGTTTCCATATTTTATTTATTAAATTGCCCTTTTCTTCTATTTTCTTTTTCTAGATTATATTTCACATTCCAGAAACTGTAATTCTCTTTATTTTTTCCATGGGTGAATTTTCTGTATTTGGTCTCACCCATGTCTTACGTTTATTTCCAA
Organism: Myotis lucifugus; assembly: GCF_000147115.1. Classification (NCBI taxonomy): domain Eukaryota; kingdom Metazoa; phylum Chordata; class Mammalia; order Chiroptera; family Vespertilionidae; genus Myotis; species Myotis lucifugus. Next base: position 1,861,006 of record NW_005871236.1, on the reverse strand, counting down.
ATAATTCAGTGCTCAGTTCATAAAACTTTTTTCTTAAAGTTTGACCAATTTTCTAATCCTACCCATTATGCGTATATAATGTATTCAAACCCTCCCCGAAATACAGCTAGAGCAAGGAAGGGAGGACATAGCACACCTTCTTGTTGGAATCTAAGAGATTACCAAGTCCGTAATCTTTATTTTTATAAAATGGTGTAGAGGCCCATACAAGCCAATTAATTTGCCCCAGGCTGCAGAACAGTTCAGTGACACACCCAGGGTCATTATCTACACAAGTCCTCCATGTATTGAGCCAGAGCCAGGTATAAGTAATCTGTGAAGAAAGAAAACTAAATTGTCTGACTTAATGGCAAAACACATACTCTATCTACTCAAATCATTAGTTCATCAAGTACTGCTATCTAACAAAATACAGCACCCAATTTCTCATGGTCCAGAGGTTCAAATAAAACATGGTATATTTATATTTTACATAAGACTTTTATTTAGTTCAGTAATACTTTAAAAACACAGTAGAAACTATGCATTTAAGGAAATTGTTTTGGTGTACTATTTTAGAGTGAATAAATTCAAGCTTTTAAAGTCTAAAGCCATATCCAAAAGACATTGAGAGAATTATGTTTTCCATTTAAAAAATTTCTCTAACATATCTAGTCCCTCATGCTGCTACTCCATCTCTCTCCTTTCCTCTCAGTGCCATCATCATGAAAAGAATGTATTACATTTATTGTCTTTGCTTCCTTGGCCATATTAATTCTGTTTGCTGACTTCTGTCCCAAACACTCTACTATTTTCTTCCCAGAAAGTTACAAACAACCTCATTAATGGCAGTGCAACTTTTCATATGGTTGACTCTCTTGTACTTGTCTCTGTCCCATAACACTTTATCAGGATTCTACTAACTCTTTAGATGGCTGCTCATTCCCTTGTCACCTGAATATGAAGATACTTTTCATTTTTCTACAATTGATCTTCTTTCCCTATACACTCTTCCAGGGCTGTTCTTATGCCTATATAGACCAGAGGTTAAAAGCAGGCTGTTCTGAGCTTCAGACCTGAATTTCCTTGCCTGCTGATCCTTTTATTTGGATGTCTTATGGATGCCTCAATTTTAACATGGCCAATAAATCTTCCTTTTCATGGCAACTAGTTTATCTTAATGTTAATAATTCTTTCTCTACTCATCTGACATTATCTTGAGTCTTTCTCCTTTGTTCCCTGCATTTATTCATTCACAAAGCTTTGTGATCTTCTCTTTGTAACATTTTTCAACCCAATCCATCCTTTTCATTTGGTAACTATCATTACCACTTACTGGAGCAAAAGCTACAGTGTTCCAACTGGTCTTTTCTACCTCTAGTCTCTTGAACGCCAAACCAAAATTACTTTTTGCAGAGTCAAATTTTCTAACACTCTGATGTTCTGCTGCTGTTGCTACACTATGAACAACCCTCAGTGGTTTCCCTTTGCCATCCTGGTGGAGTCCAAACTAAACTCGGTATGGATGACCATGACAGAGCCTCCCCATACTGGTTGAGACTTGGAACACTCCCTTTTGTGATCCTGTGTTCCCGCTCTCCTTGACTGCTAGCTCACTACCACCCTCCCCCCTTTTTTTTAATCCCCACCCCCCGAAATCATTATCAGTTAAAGGAATGCTGAAGGACTAGTTCAGTTTCACCTCCTTCTTCTGACAGCCATGTCACTTCTATCTAATTACACATGTTTTCTATTTAGCATAGAAAGTCACCTCTTTGTTTGAATAGAATTGTATCTCTTACATTTAATATGTGCTCCTTAGCCATTACTCTTTTTAATTCAGTGACTTGCATATCATAGTAATCAGAAAACATTTTAATTGGATATCATGACTTTATTTATCTCTAATATATAAAGTCATGATATAGATAAGATTTTTTTAAATGACTACCAGGTTAGAAAAGAGTAAGGTTAAAACAGAGTACCTAGAGATGACCTGCAGAACCATTTTATGTGTTATAATTTTTTTTCAAATTGACCACTATGATTTTTCTAATATCTAAGTTGTGCTATATGTTGTATTATAGTTGCAGAACAAGATTTAGGTAATCAGTTTTTAGGCTTTAACTTTAGCAATGAACAGTCTCCTCCCTCTTGCCATAATTGATTAGTGATTCTGAAATCTACCCTGATATCTTATCACACATCTGAGCTTTTGCACATATTTTTCTCATTGCCTGCAGTCCCTTATCCCCCAAAACTTTTATTGTAAAAAAAATGTATCCATTCAGGCCCAGCTCAAATTACAATCTCTCTATGAAAATTTCCCCTGACAGTCTATTAGAATTGCATAGAATTTTAAGAGTACAGGAACTGTAGTCGGAAGACCCGGGCTCAAATTCTGTTTCTTCTGTTTCATTGGTGATTTAAGGTAGTACAGAGCTTCATTATCTATGATAGTATCTTCCTCATAAGTCGTTGTCAGGTTTAAAATAACACCACAGATTTTATTTATTCTATTTCTTATTGTTTTATACCTTAATGTTACCAAAGCATTTTCTTTGTACCTCTATCATGGTACAGTAATTTCCACATCCTTCCACATATTGTCTTTCTATAACTTAAGTTCACATGTGTCTCAACCATTATATTATAAACTCTTTGAGTCCACAACTTGGTCTGTTGTGCACCCACCACATTGCCCATCTCAGTGCTAAGAATATACTACTTACTGTGTCTTAGGGTTTGAGCTCATACATTTTGGAGACAAAACTGGTTTAAAAATTCCACTTTGCTACTAATTAGCACTCTAACTGAGGCAAGTTACTCAACATTTTTGAGACTCAGTTTCTCCTTTGGTAAACTTGGAGTAAAAAATAGTTTCTACCTATTGTGATTACTGTAAGTAAGGTAATGATGACTGATATAGGAATATGTAGGATGAGCTAAGTGCTCAAAAGAATAACTATATGTTAGATAGTCCATTAATCTGTTTTGAAACAATTCAAGTATTTGCATAGGAGAATCTTTTCCACAGTTTTAAAGGGGATCATGGCAAGGAGAAAGGAGAAAGATGGGGGCAGGGAGTGTGCTCTCAACAGGACCTTCTCTGGCCCAAAAGTTCATTTGTACCTGCAGTCTTACCCTGTGCCTCGGAGCATAAGAATCCCTTTGATCTAACCCCCTGATACTTGATTTTATTCTTCTCTTTATGAAACATCTCATTAGAGAAATCGTGCTGCTGAGAAAGCAGGTCACTCAGCTTGGGGCAGGCAAAGAAAGTCTTGCTTGGCTTAGTCATGACCTCCATGAAAAGTGGAGTGTTCATGAGGGGCCATGGGATTTGCAGTGTGCCATGGCCACGGTTTTCAGCAGCAGCTGCTGGGAGTGTGGGCAGAAGGAAGAGTCATGAAGGGCCAGAGTGAACTGCTGCTGTGGGTGTTAGCATCAGTTCTTCCCTCCTGGTTAGTAATGAGGTCTCTCCCCATCTGGTGGGAAATTCCGGACGGAAGAAGGAAGTGGGGTGCTGCCAAGGGTGATACCAGCAGTGATATATTTAGAATAAGCATCCAACTGGGTTGCTCCTCATCTGCAGTCAACATTGACCTTATCACATTTTTCTCTAAGAACAGAAGTGTTCACTAAAGCACCTAGGACTCACTGATATAAGACTGTTTCTTTTCAACCAATTTATATATTTTTGTCTTGTCTTTATAAAATGTAATAGCAAAAAATAAAAATAAAATTAAGGTTTTCAGGCTCACACCCTCATCCCGTGTATTAGGACATGGAAAACCAGATGACTTCCCCAAACAAGCCAAGAAAAGCCCTACGGTATTAAGATGTTGAGGGGGAGAAACTTCCAAAGGCAGAGGTCACCGTCAATCTCCTTTTATCTCTCAAAGTAGAAAATGGAAAGGTCAGTACCTAGGCCACCAATGAGCTATTTTTCTGTACTTTAAAGCCATTCAAACAAAAATATTCACAAAGGTTCATTAGATTGTGGGTTGTTCAATGATACAAAGTTAAGAAGTAAATGTAAGTGCTAGTATCATTTGAGTGGGTTGGAGTGGGTTTTCTTTCTTCCTATTTCTCCTTTTACTTACCATAGACTGGGTTTCCCACCCTAACTGTCCTACCTAAGCAAACATTTCTTCTTTCCCTAGTTGCAAATTAGCCACATAATACAGCCTTATTGTTACTCTTTAATCTCCCAGAATGCCTCCTAGAGCAGTGGTTCTCAACCTTGGCTGCACATTAGAATCACCTGGGAATCTTTTTAAAATCCTGATTTCTGGGCCTCATCCTCTGGAACTTCTGTTTCTTGTTACTAATGTGTGGCCCACCCCATAATAAGAAACAGAATTTCCAGAGATGAGGCCCAGAAATCAGGATTTTAAAAGATCCCAGG
>NW_005871236.1:1685812-1856516 GCF_000147115.1 Myotis lucifugus | reverse complement strand
AAAACAAAACATCTAATCCTCTGCCTGATCTGTAATAGGCAGATTATTAGGTGTTAATTATTTTCTTTCTGCTGTAGAGCCACAAGGTTAAAAGGCTGTATTTGGACTCTCAAAAATAAATCTGTAATTTTGACTGAATGAAGTTTCTTCTTAATTCAACATGCATCAGGCCCAACTGAAAAATGGACACAGCTGGTGTTGGAGTCACACCCGAGGCCACTAATTATGTAATTAACCACATAACTAACCCCTTTCTTCATTTTAAATTCTGTACTCTTATACCCCAACACTACACTAGACCTATCTTATGTCTTATTCAATAAAGGCTCGGGCAACTATATAGATCTGGCATCTAACCATTTAATTTATTGTGTGTACCTACTATGTGTCAAGCATTGACCCTTCCAGGAATGCTGGTGTTTTAAAGATGACCACTGAAACAAAGCTAACTTAATCAAAAGAGACTGAAATTAAGAGTAAATTTCAAGGAACACAGGGGCAGGAGTAGAAGGAATCTTAGCACTTTCTAGTTATCTTGAAGTTTGCTACTTTTACTGCTGAGTGGTATCTTTGCTACCAAATTGAAGAAAAGAGCCCTATATATCTCAGGAGGGCCATTTTTCTGCTTTCTTGACAGTTTTTTGTAAAACAAATTCAGACTTTCATGGCACTTTTTAGTAGGAAAGGAATGTATAATCCACCTAGTCAACAGGTGAAATTTAAGATTATACAGTGGCTGATGGCTAAGCTTCTGCAGAACACTGAATTATTTGACTCCTTGCCAAGATATCTTATAAACTATGCTAGAGGCCTAGAGCATGAATTTGTGCACATGTGGGGTCCTGAGGGGGCGGTATAGGATGCAATCGGCCCTCTGGGCAGGCGGATGCCCTTTGCAGGCCGGGGATCTGGATCCATCCAGCTGACATTTGCTCTGGTTGTCGGGAGCCACCTGGCAGCTGCCTTTATATCCTTTCTTCCTTCCGGAGCGTCTAGGGAGGGGAAGTGGCCGTGGTGCCTGAGGCCGACTTCCAGGAGACCAGTGGTGCTGTGGGGATCATGCCAGCGGTACTGGTTCATCGGTGCCTGGCCTGTTCTCTGGAGGTTGGACCTGCAGGACTATTGAGGGAGGGAGTGGCTGCCGCCCGACTGGGGGCCACTGGGATGGGTCGCTCAGCTAAACGTCTGCCCCCTGGTGGTCAGTGCCTGTCATAGCGACCATTCGTTCCAGTCATTCTGGTCATTCAGTTGCTTAGGCATATATATATATATATATATATATATATATATATATATATATATATGTATATTAGAGGCCTGTTGCATGAAGAGATTCATGCAATAGGCCTTCCCTTCTCCTGGCTGCCAGCACTGGTTTTTCTCCGGCACCCGGGACCCAGGCCTTTGCTCCGGCCGGAGCCGCCTTCCGTCCTCTGTCTTCACAGCCCCGGCTGGAGCCGCTTTCTGTCTTCCATCTTTGCGGCTCCGGCTCACCTTCAGTCTTCGCTCCGCCACTTGGAGCTTATGTATGCAAATTAACCGCCATCTTTGTTGGCGGTTAATTTGCATATTGTGCTGATTAGCCAATGGGAGGTGTAGCAAAGGTATGGTCAATTACCCTGTTTGTCTATTATTAGATAGGATATATATAGATGGTATTTCCAGTTCTGTGTGCTTTCCCTACCTGCTCAATAGATCTAGAAATTTTTCTCTTCAGAGCCACCAGCAAGAAACTAATAGAAAGGATTCTTCATATTCTCACCCATTCTACTTCTGTACAGAATATATATACAACTTGAACAAATACCACCTATTTGAGGATTGAGGCCTGAGGTTTGAGATAATATCATAAGTAGAGTCTCATGTGAACCCAGATTTATTGCTTTCACAAATTCTCATAGACCCTTCATGCCTCTCCTCCTGACTTTTCCTCGTTTCCTTTATAGGATTAATTTTTTTTTATTCTGTTTTGTTTTGTTTTTTTTGTTACAAGTTATATGTCTCCTACTCTCCATTTCTGAGTTAATCAATTACCTTTATTTCTCCAATTGGGGCACTAGAAGATTAAGATGCCTTCCTGGTGGGTCTAGGGAAACCTCTTTATCTAGTTATATTCAGGGTCCACATTAATCAGTCACAGACTTCCATAGAATATTATCAAAGCTAAGAGATAAACTAACTAGCTTTATTCAACTTCCTATAGTGTACAAACACAGATATCCTAAAACCTGCACAATAAATCATAAGTCAAATAGAGAACATTAGCATCCCAACATTCGTGGAACTATTCTTCTCCCATATAAATCTTTACTTCTGTATTCCTCTCTCTACCCTTAATATCGCAAATAAAAATTTCTTAATATTCCCACAGGATTCTCATTTTTTCTCCATTTCCTCTTACTGGCTTAAGACCTGAGATCCATGGTTAGAGTGTAATTTCTTCATGCTGGGGTCTAGTTTCCTGACTAGACTCATGTTATTTTTCTCTCACCCTTCTCCTGTATGCTACCTACTCAAGAGCACTCATTTCAATCCCTTTTTCTAACACCACCCCCACCCCCCACCAAACATTCAGGTAAACTCTGTCTTTTGAGCCAGGGGTCATCTCACTTGGATATAATTCAATAAATTCTATAAAACAACTCCAGCAATTCATAATATTCATTAAATATTTTAAAGGCAGCTCCTTATCTTCCCCCAAATCCCTGACTTCCATTAAGCAAGTAAAGCTATTACATTTCTCACATTTACATGTTAGCAAAGGAAATGTGGTATAAGCCTTTTTCATAGCCTATGATATGTGGACAGGGGACATTGTTATCAATGTGTTCTCTTCATATCTGTATTGTGAGCTACTTAGGACTGTCTTCTTTTGTTTTTGCCAATTTCAAGAGCTCAGTGAGGTGTTTTATACTGGAGGTGTTAAGTAAGGGCTTTTTGAATAAATTAATTATTGAACAAAAGAAGCAAATATGAATGCAAGGTGGAATCTAAAGTCAAAAGGACCAGGGATTCCCAAGTTCTTTCATTGGAATAAGAACTGTTTAGTATCCTTTCCTGGATCTTGTGTAATATATTATTCATGCATTCATTTTGTGAATCAATAAATATTTATTGAGTAGGTAGCACATGCCAGGTACTTTTCTGCTCATGGGGAATACAATTTCAAACAAAACAAAAACTCTTTACTGCCTGCCCTCATAAGCACTCTAGTGTGAAGAGGTGTTGTGGGAAGGCAGATAATCAATTAGACATAATAAATACAATGTTAAAGCATATTATCAAATAGTGTGAACATGGAACAATAAAAAACATGGAGCAGGATAATGGTCTCAGGAGTATGTACAGAAGACAAGGTTGCTGTTTTAAACACAGTTGTCAAGTCGGACACATTGAGAAGGTGAGATATGAGCAAAGACTTGAAACAGGGGAGAGAAGGAGGCCAGTGGCCTTCCAGAGGAAGACCTTTTCAGGCAGAGTACAGCCAAAACTCTGGGGTAGGGGCATGCCTGGTGTTTTTGAAGAAAAGCAGGAAGGCCAGTGGCTGAAGTGAAGTAAGCAAGGGCAGGAGTAGCATGGGAGGGAAGAGAGGAGGAGAGGTAGTTAAAGGCCAGAGGAACGAAGATCCCCTTCTTCAGGAATGAAATAATGTATGACCATGGTGAGGTAAGGTGGGGCTAGCCCTCTTGTGGGAAAGAAGACTTCTGGGCTTTCCGGGAGTGGATGGTCCTGCTGCAAGCTGCTGTTTATGAGAGGCAGATAGAAGGAGAAAGGCATAGAAAGCAGGTTGCAAATGTTCACACAGATATCTCAATGCACATCTGTTATTTCAGAATGTGGTGAATATTTCAACAAGTCAGCTGTCGTAGCCAGCTTCTCAGCACGCTGTTTCACTCCAGTGCTCTCTAGTTCTTTCTTAGTTCCTCTGCCTTTTATGCCAGCTCTCTCCTCCTCTTCTTCTTCAATATCCCCTGTCTAATCTTTGTAGCTGGGAAGAAACTTCCATATGATGCATGTTTTTCCCCAAAGCACCCTCTAAAACAGTGGTTGGCCAACCTCTGCTTGAACATCTTCTCCATAAAGGGGGGTGCCATTTAATCCAACAATCAAATTGTTAACCAATCAATAATCACTTATCCATACATTTATCAATTCATTAATTTAATAAATATTTGTTGAATATGTGTTGTTACCCAGGCTTTCTTCTAAAAAATGTATGTACAGCAGGGAATAAGACAAAGTCACTGTCCTTGTGGAACATATATGCCAGCAAAGAGACCAATAACAGATAAACAGAATTTTAAGTAAGCAGTAAGTACAAAGAAAAGAAAGAAGATAAGGCAATAAGAAGTAATGGAAGATGGGCCTATTTTAGATCTGATTAAGGGAGAAAAACTTTTAGGAGCCTTAAGAACAATGTCTTAGCCTGCTGGTGTTGATCAATGGTTGCACATCAATCTATGAACCAGGAGGTCACAGTTTGATTCCCAGTCAGGGCACATGCCCAGGTTGTGGGCTTGATCCCTAGTTGCGGGTGTGTGAGAGGCAATCAATGCTGTGTTCAGTATTGATGTGTCTATTCCTCTCTCCCTCTTCCTTCCTCTCTATGATATCAATAAAAACATATACTTTTTAAAAGAGAATAATGTCCTAGGCAGAGAGAACAGCAAGTGCTATTCAGAGTCAAGGTCCAGAGTCAAGATATTAATATGGTCTTAGTATGTGCCAGGACTTGTATTTCATAGTAGGATCATGGTTTTTGATCCTTAACATACATCAGCACCCCTATGGAACAGCAGTTCAGGACTCCAGAGGAACATACACCTATAAGACCTTCTAAATGCAAATCTCTTAGTATACATATTTTTTCAAAAGGCTCCACTAGATATTCTACCAGGTTTGAGAACCAGCAGTGAACAGAGTGAAAGTTTTCTCTGTCCTCATGGCACTGTGTAGGTGAGCTCTCAATGCTGGAGGCTTGTTTATGTATATGTTCTTTCAAAACCTATTATCCTGTGACTTCCTATTTTTTTACCTTAAGTCCTCTGGGACTACAATGAAGTTCAATTTCACTTGCATATGGCAGTCCTTCAGGTATTTGAAGACAGCACTCTTTATTATTATTATTAAAGATGTGGAAGGGAGTGAGGAAGGGCAGAGATCAAACCTTCAACCCAGGTACATGCCCTTGACCTGGAATGGAACCCATGACCCTTTGGTGCATGGACAATGCTCTAAGCACTGAGCCACACTGGCTAAGACATGAAAATAGTGCTTTTTATAATGAGTTCCATTGATCCCTCTGTGTGAGAGATGTCAGACACACTAAGAAGGTGAGATATGAGCAAAATATCTCATAAAGATGAGATCCTTTACCATCCCAGTCACCCTCATCTAGACATGCTCCAAATGCACACATTCTTTTCTAAGTGCAGTGCCCAGAAGGAACACAGCATTGCTTATGATCACGCAGGCAGCATCTGCTCTTTTCAAGGCACTTGTTTTCCCCATTTCCTCATATACCTCACACAATACCCAACACACTCCCTTGCAAGGTTTTCTTTTTAATGCACTCTAGTATGTATTGTGATTCTTCTCTGTTATTTTTTGTATCCTATGTACTTAATATTTATGTTATTTAGTTCTCTTTCACCTTTTTGCCCTTTAGACCTAAAGTTCTCCTCAAATTGCATGGTTAAATTATTCTTTTTTGGCTTATAAAATTCCTCCCATTGATTTAGCCTCTTCTCTGCCTGTTTTCCTACACTGTGCATATCAGCATCTTCTACCCATTCATAAATAATATTATTCAGAAAAATGCTGATTGACCCAATTAACTGGAATGCTAGATTACACAATCAGTGACATTCCACTTTTAGAATAAAAAGGGAAGTTTTAAATAAAGAAGATAATAATTGAGAGTTTAATTAAGAATTTTCAAGGTTTGTTTCAGGGTCAGTTCATAGTAGCTATAATCCAAAATGTTTTCAGTGTCTTTGATCCATATTGTTGTACAGGTTGCAATTATCAAAACAAATCTAGTATTTTTCATGATCCTTAATACTTACCAAGGCAAGTGGGCCTTTCCCTAATGTTTGTGAGTCCTATAGCAAAAGTGTGAATGGAGGCCCATACCCTAATGTGTGTGTGTGTGTGTGTGTGTGTGTGTGTGTGTGTGTGTGTGTTAAACCTACAAATCAAGTTTTCAAAGAAATTCTATCCACTCATTTATAAAATTATTTTGAAATAGCATGATAACCAAGTTTGAATGGAAATTCCTGACTACCTCATAATACCAGAATGTGGTGGTGTTGAGAGCTGAATCCTACATCCTGGGTCATAGCCCATCCCTCTTCTCTTTTCACACTTGGCTTTGTCTCAGAGCGCATGCAGTTTTCTGAACACGTGTAGTCATCCTTGTCCCTCTGTTCAAGCTTCATAAACTTTCCCCATAAATAGTTATCCCTTGTCAACCCCCTAGGCCTAGGAATATACACACCCGGGCCCACCTCCAAAGAATGGAGTGGAATGCAGACCCTGAGAGCCAAGTAGGAGCTATTTGCTAGGTGGGCAGAGATTTGGGATTCTCATAAACCTAGGGCATGGTCTAGATGGTTTTGGAGTAGATACTGATTGTGACAGGGCCTGTTCCATTGGTACCATGAATTCTTTTTTCATGGGGTAGATAATGGCAAGAGACAGGCCAGAACAGGGCCAGCTTAAGTGTAGGACCTGCATCAAGGGATTCCCTGGCCTGGATCTCAGTGAAGTATAGTATTAACAGGAAAGAAGTAACAAAATACTATTGTCCTACTTCATCAGCCTGGGTAATATTCAGTGAAATAGTCTTTCAAAATCCCCTTCTATCCAAACCTGAAAAGAAGAATGTCTTCACTCTTCCTAAAAGGCTAAGTGCCTTTAGATAATTTGCTTCTCCTGTCCAGTAAATGAGAGGTCAATGTTTGGGAAATCTGTATAGTTCCATTTAGCTTCAACATTGTCTCCACCGTTCTTATTTATTCACTTATCTAGGACCATAAAGAACAAGTCCATTGACATTTCATTTTGCCTGGCTTTTTAAATCAAGACCAAAAAAATCAAATTAGGAAGAAACAAAACTTTTATTATCTCTTGCTAATGTGAAATTGAATTAGATTCCTAGGTATTCAGAGAAAGCAGCATGGTTACCCTATACAATTCAATGGCTAAACATTTAATAAGCACTCATGTGGGTCACCTTGCTTGGTACTAGACAGAAAAGAGAGAAGACAAGTGTCAGCAATAGAAACACAGATCATTTTAGGTAGTTCCTGAAGAAGTTGGAGACAGATAATGTGGAAACCTATTATAACACAATGTGATATGGGTTCAAATAAAAAGTGGAAAAAAAGTACTATGATTATTTTAGAATAGGAAGGTTTTCTCTGGTGATTCATAATGAACATGGCATTTGGACTTCTAGAAAACTGAGTAGGAGTTCACTGAGTGGAAAAGGAAGGAAAGGCCTTTCAGGTGGAAGAAACAGTATAAGACATGGAAGCATGCTGTGTTCAGGAAATAGTATAAATTTTCACTAAAGTAGAAGAAGATGTCTGGTCTAATACTAATAGCCAATGAGATACATTGACCATATGCTATATAACAAAAAATGTGTCTAGCACTTCACATAGATTATCTCAATTAAAACCTATAGAAGAGTGATATCAGGAAGATATCATTCTTGGAATAAGAAGTCCCAGTCCTTGTTGCTCCACATAAGTAACAATTTAACAATGATATGTGGACCAAAATACTTCTATGAGAATTCCATAACCCATTTAAGAAGCTTCAGTACCCCAGGTGTGCACAAAGCCAAGAGCACTTTCGTTGAGACAAGAAGAGCAGTTTCACTTTATCTGCACCAGCCCTTCTCTCAAGCTGATACAGCTTAATACAAGGAGAGAATGCATCACCTCACAACTTCTCTCTCAATGAAATAATAGCTAGTGTGTGTATCCAATGTTCCAGCTTTTTGATCAAGGGACTGGTTTCTGGGTTTGTTCGTGTTTTTTTTTTACATGGAGTGTTGATGGAACAGACATAATTTTGAAATGACCAAGGGAGGAAAGAACATAATAAATCTTCAGAAATTGTCCCTAAAGAAATGTAAATATATTAATCACCTGGAAAATAATTCAAAATAACAACCATAAAGTTGCTCTACTAGCTCAAGAAAACAATGTGTGGAGTTGATAAGAATATCAACAAAAAGGTAGGAAATATTAAAGTCGGACATCCCTCTCACAATCCGGAACCCCTGGCTCCCAACTGCTCACCTGCCTGCCTGCCTGATCACCCCTAACCGCCTCTGCCTGCCGGCCTGATCGCCTCTAACTGCCCCCCCCACCGGCCTGGTCTCCCCTTACTGCCCCCCACTGGCCCGGTTACCCCTTACTGCCCCCCCTACCAGCCTGGTCACCCCATGCAGCCTTCTGTTCAGTCATTTGGTCATTCCTTACTAACTCCGCTGCCAGCCTGGTTGCCCCATGCAGCCTGCTGTTCAGTCGTTTGGTCATCCCTCACTAACCTCCCTGCCAGCCTTGTCACCCCACACACCCTGCTGTTTGGTGGTAAGTCTGGTTGTTTCGGTTGAGACAGCCCCTGGCTTTTTATATATTAGGATATATCAAGGTACATTACAATCAAATTGCCAAAAGAGAGAATTTTGAAAGAAACAAAAGAAAAGCAACTGGTCATGTACAAGGGTACTAACATAAGATTACAAGCAATTTCTCAACATAAACCTTGCAGGTCAAAGAAGAACAGAATGATGTGTTTAAAGTATTGAAAGAAAAAAATGTTAACTAAAATACTATGTCTGGAAAAACTACCTTTAAAAAAAATTAAGGCAAAATAAAGACTCTCCCAGAAAAACAAAACCTAATGAAATTCATCACTACTAAACTTACCTTATAATAAATGCTAAAGGGAGTTCTTCAAGTTGAAATGTAAGGATGCAAAACAAGAATATAAAAGTATGTGAAAGTATAAAGTTGGCTGGTAAAGGTAAATATATGGATAAATACAGAATATTGTAAGACTGTCATGGTGATTCATAATTACTTTTACTTCTGGTATAGTAGTTAAAAGGTAAAAGTATAAAAGACAACTATAACTATAAAAAGTTAAATGGATATGCAATTCAAAAGATGCAATTTGTAATACAATAATACAAGGTTTATGTGGAGTAAGAGAAGCAAAAATATAGAGGATTTATTTGTAATTAAAGTTAAGTTGTTATCATCTAAAACAAATTGTTATAACTGCAAGATGTTTTATGTAAGCCCCATGGTAATCACAAAGAAAATACCTAAAGAAGATACACAATAGAAAGTGATAAAGGAATTAAAGCATATCACTACCAAAAAAAATCAATGATTATCAGAGAATAAGCAATAGACTAAAAGGGGGACAATAAAGCTACAAGACAGATAAAAAGCAATTTTAAAAATGGAAAAAGTAAGTTATTTGCTATCAATAATTATTTTAAACATAAATGTATTAAACACTGATCAAAACTCACAGAGTGGCTGAATGTTAAAAAAAGCAACATCCAACTAAATGCTAGCTATTAGAGACTCACTTTAGATTTAAGGATACACATACACTGAAAGTGATAGGATGGAAAGACATATTTTTTTGTAAATAATAACCAAAAGAGAGCAGGGGTAGCTATACTTATATTTAACAAAATAAACTTTAAGTTAGAAACTGTCAAAAGAGACAAAGAAGAATATCATATTATGAGAAAAGTTAATTCACCAGGAAGATATCATTATAAGCACATAAGCATCCAACATCAGAGCACCCAAATATATGAAGCAAACAGTGATAGACCTGAATGGAGAAATAGACAGCAGCACAATAAGAGAAGAGGATAACAATCCCCCCTTTCAATAATGGATAAAACATCCAGATAAATGGGGAAACAGAAGAATTGAATGACATTACAGATCAAATGACCTAATAGACACATAGACACATACAGAACATTTCACCCACAGAAGCAGAATGCACATTCTCATGTGCACAAGGAACATTCTCCAGGATAGATCACATGTTAAATCACAAAACAAAACTTAACAGTTTTTTAATTGAATTTATTGTGGTGACATTGGTTAATCCTATATAATAAAGAGGTAATATGCAAATTAACCCTCACACCCTCACAAGAAGGCTGCCTGCAACCAGGCTGTTGTATTTTGTCAAATTCTTTTTCTGCATCGATTGATATGATTATTGATTTTTGTGTCTCAGTTTGTTTATGTGATGTATCACATTTATTGACTTGCGGATATTGTACCATCCTTGCATCCCCGGAATAAATCCCACTTGGTCATGGTGTATGATCTTTATAATGTAATGCTGAATCCGATTTGCTAGAATTTTGTTGAGAATTTTAGCGTCTAAGTTCATCAAGGATATTGGCCTGTAGTTCCCTTTTTTGTGGTGTCTTTATCTGGTTTTGGGATTAGGGTAATGCTGGCTTCATAAGAAAGAAAGAGCTTGGAAATGTTGTTTCCTCTTGAATTTTTTGGAATAGTCTGAGGAGGATAGGTTTTAGTTCTTTGAATGCTTGGTAGAACTCCCCTGTAAAGCTGTCTGGACCAGGGCATTTGTTTGCTGGAAGATTTTTTATCACTGCTTCAATTTCTTCAGTAGTTATTGGCCTATTCAGGTTTTGTTTTGTTTTTTTAATTCTTTCTCATTGAGTTTTGGGAGCTTTTATTTTTCTAAGAAGATGTCCATTTCATCTAGGTTGTCCATTTTGTTGGAATAGAGTTGTTCATAGTATTTTTCATAATCCTTTGTATTTCTGTGGGATTGGTTGTTACTTCACCTCTTTCATTTCTGATTTTGTTTATTTGGGTCCTCTCTCTTTGCTTCTTGGTGAGCCTGACTAGAGGTTCATCAATCTTGTTTATCCTTTCAAAGAACCAACTCTTTTTTTTGTTGATCTTTTGTATTGTTTTTTGGTCTCTATGTTGTTTATCTCCACTCTGATCTTTATTATTTCCTTCCTTCTGCTTACAATGGGCTTTTCTAGTTGCTCTCTTTCTAACTCTTTGGGATGTAGGGTTAGATAATTTATTACCATTTTTTCTTGTTTGTTGAGATAGGCCTGTAGAGCTATGAACTTCCCTCTCAAGACTGCTTTCACTGTGTCCCATAGATTTTGGATTGTTGTGTTTTCATTGTCGTTTGTTGCCACAATGCTTTTTATTTCTTCATGGATCTCTTTCGTAACCAAATCATTGTTTAATAGCATGCTATTTAGCTTCCAGTTTTTTTTATTTTTTTCATTGTTTTTATTGTAGTTGATTTCTAATTTTATGCCATTGTGATCTGAGAAGATGCTTGATATGATTTCTATCCTCTTGAATTTGAAGAGACTTTGCCTGTGTCCTAATATGTGGTCTATCTTTGAAAATGTTCTGTGTGCACTGGAGAAGAATGTATATTCTGTAGCTTTAGTGTGAAATATTCTGAAGATGTCAATTAAGTCCATCTGATCTAGTGAGTCATTTAGGATTGTTGTTTCTTTGCCGATTTTTTGTTTAGAGGATTTATCTAGTGGTGTCAGTGGAGTATTAAAGTCCCCTACTATGACTATATTGCTTTTGATCTCTCCCTTGATATCTTCCAGAAGTTGTTTTATGTATTTGGGTGCTCCTGTATTGGGTGCATATATGTTTACCAAAGTTATATCTTCTTGTTGAATTGCTCCCTTTAGTATTATGTAGTGACCTTCCTTATCTTTTGTTATGGCCTTTACTTTGAGGTCTAATTTGTCAGATATAAGTATTGCTACCCCAGCTTATTTTTATTTCCATTCTCCTGAAAAACCTTTTTCCATCCCTTCACCATCAGTCTGTGTGAGTCCTTTGTTCTGAGGTGGTTTTCTGGTAGACAGCAGATATATGGGTTATGTTTTCTTATCCACTCAGCTACCCTATGTCTTTTGATTAGGACATTTAAGCCATTTACATTTACATTTATTATTGATAGGTACTTGCTTGTCGCCATTTTTATTCTTTATGCCTGTATTCTTTCTTCCCTTCCTATTTCTTCTTTTTACAGCAGACCCTTTAGCATTTCTAGCATTGCTGGTTTGGTGGCAATAAACTCCCTTAGTTCTTTTATGTCTGTGAAGCTCCTGATTTCACCCTCAATTTCGATTGATAGCCTTGCAGGATACAGTATTCTTGGATTCAGACCCTTCTTTTCATGACTTTGTATATTTCATTCCATTCCCTTCTGGCCTGATGTGTTTCTGTTGAGAAATCAGTCTATAGTCTGATGGGAGATCCTTTGTAGGTAACTGTCTGTCTCTTTATGGCAGCCTTTAAGATTCTTACTTTGTCGTTGGTGTTTGCCAATTTAATTATAATGTGTGTTGGTGTTGGTCTTTAGGAGTTAATCTTGTTTGGGACTCTGTGAGCTTCTTGGACTGGTGTGATTTTTTCTTCTCGATATCAGGGAAGTTTTCTGTCAACATTTCTTCAAATAGGTTTTGTATGCCTTGCTCAGTTTCCTCTCCTTCTGGTACCCCTATTATGAAGATGTTGTTTCATTTTGTGTTGTCCCAAAGTTCCCTTAGGCTCTCCTCCTGTTTTTAATTTTTTTTCTAGATGTTGCTCTGCTTGTGTATTTTTTCCTACTTTGTCTTCTAGCTCATTGATACAGTCCTCTGCTTCTTCTAGTCTACTGTTGATGCTTTCTATTGTGTTCTTTATTGCAGTGATGTCATTTTTTATTTCTTTTTCGTTTCTTCTTGGTTCTTACACATATTGTTGAATTTGTCTTCCATCCTTTTCAGCATCCTTATGACCATTGCTCTGAATTCTTTCTCTGACAAAATGCTTGCCTCTATGTTGTTTACTCCCTTCTCCAGTGATTCCTCCTTTTCTTTCATATGCGGGCTGTTTCTTTGTCTCCCCAGGATCGCTTCCCTCAGAGTATCTGGTTATGTAGCTCTCTCTTTCCTGCATTTACTTAAAGGTACAAAATACAACACAACAAGACACAACACATAAGGTACCAAGCACAAATGTATTCATTATACCAGTAACCCCAAATAAAGGTGACCACCAGAGAAAAGAGAATTAGGGTAGAGAAAAGAGTCCAAAAATGATATTGAGAAAAGGAAAAAATATAAGAGAGAAAAGAAAGAGAAGAAAAAATAAGGGGGTGGTGGTATGTATATCAGGAGAAAACTCCAAAAAAACCAACAACTAATTCCAAAAATGCAAACAACAAACACCCAGATGAATCTGAGGAGGCAGAGCTTCTCTAGGCCAGTGGTTCTCAACCTTGGCTGCACATTAGAATCACCTGGGAATCTTTTTAAAATTCTGATTTCTGGGCCTCACCCTCTGGAAATTCTGTTTCTTTGTTACTAATGTTGTGGCCCCACCCCACAACAAACATTTTAGGTGCCTGTGGCCAGAGAGGCTGGAGTCTTGGTGTTTGTGGGTTCACAGCTGAGGCAGTTGGTCCCTGGGTATTGTGGTTGTAGGGTCCCAGGAGGTATTTGAGGTCTCCCGGGTTGAAGGTAAGGCTAGGCTTCTGATCACAGCTGCTCTCCCCTTCAAGATGGCATGGTCTCTGCCACAGAGCCGACTGCTCCGGGAGAGATTTCAGCAGTAGTAGAGCCTGGTCCGCCAGTCCCCAACAGTCCTTGTAATATAGCTGTCCCTCACTCACAAATACAGACACTCCTGGCATGTCCACGCACTCTCCTTTAACTCTCTCACTCACACACTATTTTGCGGCTGTTGTCTCATCAGCCACTATCTTGGATCTCCTTTCAGGGGGGAAGCTTTGAACACTCTTCTCTGGAGGAAAGAAAATAGACATTAGGTGTCTGTCCCCTGAAGTCCTCTCCACATCAATTAAGTGATGTGGAGGACTTCAGGAAAAAGCAGATGGAGCTATTGTCTTGAAGTACTCTATGGCTGATAGAAGCCCAAGCAGAGTTGCTTTGGGACCAATGATGTTAATTTTTCCTATTCATGAACATGGTATATGCTTCCACTTACTTGTATCTTCTTCAATTTTTTCAGTGTCTTAAAGCTTTCTGAGTACAGGTCTTTTACATTCTTGGTTAAATTTATTCCTAGGTATTTTATTTTTTGATGCAATATCTTAGTTTTTCTTTCTGGTAGTTCATTGTTGGTGTATAAAAATGCTACTGATTTCTGGATGTTTATTTTGTATGGTGCTACTTACTGAATTCATGTATTAGTTTTCATAGTTTTATGGTGAAACCTTTACAGCATCATGTCATATGCAATTCTTAACAAATTTAAGAAGCCTGAACTAAATAGCAAAAAAATAATCAAACAAGCCAAAATAATCCAATTAAAAATAGACATATCACCAAAGAAGACATAAAATGGACAAAAGATATATGAAAGATACTCAACATGATTAATTGGCAATGCAATTAAAATCAAAACCACAATGAGGTATCACCTCATAATCTAGACTGGCTGCTATAAATAAAACAAAACAGAAAATTACAAGTGTTAGAGAGAATATGGAGAAATTAGAATCCTTCTGCACTGTTGGTAGTAATGCAAAATGGTTTAGTCAGTATGGAAAATAGTATGAATGTTTCACAAAAAGTTAAACAAAAATTTACCATATGATCCAGTAATCCTCTTTCTGAGTATTTACCCAAAAGTATTGAAATCAAGGTCTCTAAGAGATATTTGCACTTCTGTGTTCCTTGCAGCAATATTTATAGTAGACAAGAGATATAAACCACCTAAATGTTCATTGATGGATGAATGGATAAAAAAATGATATACACATACAATGGAATATTATTTAGCCATAACAAAGAAGGAAATCCTGTTATATGCTATTATGAGAACATTATGTTAAGTGAAATAAGACACTCACAGAGTGATAAATACTACATGACTCCACTTATATAAGGCATCTAAAATTGTCAAATCCAGAAACAGAAAGTAGAAAAATTATTACCAGGGGCTGCATGAAGGAAGAAATAGGGATTAGCTGCTTAATGAGTATAGAGTTTAGTCATGCAAGATGAAAATGTTCTAGAGATCTGCTATATAACAGTGTCCTTATAGTAAATAACACGCTATACTTAAAAATTTAAGAAGATAGATCTCATATTACAGGTTCTTTACCACAATAGGTTAAAAAAGAATTACAATGACTCTATAAATAAATATTACTTCTGAGGCTTAGGCCAAATTTTGCAGACTTCTGAGGCTTAGGCCAAATTTTCAAAGTCTCACAGCTAGCAAGTGATAAAGTTGCAATATGAATGCCTTTAATCTCTAGTATGCTTTAGATCACTATGCTATTCTCTTCTCTTTCCCTAAAATAATTTTAAAGAAATATGTTATAAAACATCTCATATATATTTCTAAGAAGTTTGCATTTTTCAAGATGCAAGATTAGATAGATAAAGATAGATGATAGATGATAGATAGATAGATAGATAGATAGATAGATAGATAGATATGTTATTGGTAGAAGTGGTATTCTTGGGGTAACACTAAGGAAAAGAATTTCCTGAGTCCCCCACAGGAGGATGAGGCTTCATGGAAAACTTTATTGATGATGTAAAATTAAGGGGGTTCTCCTGCAAGATCCTGTTTCTGTCTGTCTCGCCATGGAAGAAGTACAGTCTTGTCTTCAGCAGAGCCAGGTTTAAGGCCACTGCCCAGAGTTTCTGTTCCATATTATAGTTCAGTCCAGTATATCATCTGGCTATCTTAGTTTGTGTTTCTAGCTGTAGTCCATTGTACGTAGGGTTTGCATAGCCATGAGCCATGCAGCTGCTTAAGGCCACATGGCTATGGAGGCGAGTGCAAGGGCAAGTGCAAGCCACAGAGCAAGGGAGCACAAGGAGAGAAGATAACTCTTTGTTTGGGTATTTTAACTTTCCAAATTTTGCATGCTTGCAGTGGCTTCACCCTCCTTGCCAATCTCTGGTTTCTCAGAATAGATGCACAGGTAAGGACCTTTTCTATGTCACCCCAACTTTACTGCACATGTGCCCATCTACCCCTTTGTTCGATTCTTCCCCACAGTGATCTGCAGGGAATGGAGCAATGATTCTCTGGGAGCATGAAGCTGTAGTGTCTTAGTGACCATGTTCATAATGTCTGGTCTCACCTTTACTCTCTTCCTATTATTAATATTAATTATGACAATAATGAATAGACAGATAACTAGATAGAAAGATAGATAGATAGATAGATAGATAGATAGATAGATAGATAAATAGATAGATGTAGGTTCCATTATATATTGAATTAGGACACATTGTACATAAATATGTATATGAGACTTCCTTTCAGGAATAAATTATTATAATATGCTTAATTTTTTGTAACTCCAGATTTGACCACTCCAGAAAATCCATCAATGTAAATCTACTAGTATATCAGAGCCTACCTCATGCATTATGGGATTTCTATAGAAATTGATCAATTAGAAAAAAAAATAAAATCTATTTTATACCATTTTCAGATCCAGGAAAGAAAGAAGTAAACAAAAAAAATGCCAATTATTCACATCTTAGACACCCCATTCACACTTATTCAGAGATAGACACTATATATATCCAACCATATACACACAAAAAAACAAAAAATTTCTCTAGGATTCACACACACACACATTTCACATGCATACATAACCTCTAGAATTTAAGTGGAAAACAGTTTTGGCCAGCAGAACTCTGCCCTGCTATAAGACAGTTATATCCTTCTTTCTCAGCTGGTCTGGTTGAGCTACTTTACATGTATTTTTGAGTCAAGTAAAAACAAGAAAGGTCACCTGCAACTTTTCCCTCAGGGCTAAACAAACCCAGGTGTATAAAACAGGACTCTGAATGGATCATGTTGGCATTTAATTTCTAGATTCAGGAAGCTAAATATAGCATGTCCTATTGACAACCTAGCATCCAGCAGGACAGTGGGGTCTGCAGTGTGGGGAGGGGCAGAATTTGCCAAGTGCTGTGTGGTCTGTCCTACAGGGAGTAAGGAAGCATCAACTCTTCTAGAGCAGATAATTCGCCTCTCTTCACCTATCCTGCCTGGCAGACAGGGTAGATTGTGTTAAGATGATGAGATTAAATAAGATAATGCATGTAAGGAGTTTAGCACAATGGTTGGCATGTAGAAAGCACCAAATGATTGGTAGTTTTTATCTAATCTGGTCAAATGTAACTCATTCTAAACTCCTTTCAAAGCAGTTAAGGGTACCCCCCATCGCTTTGAGCTATAAGAACCATGGAAATAGGGACAAAATGCTGTCTTTTCAGATCTTGTCCCTAATCTAAAAATGAAGCCATCTGGGGATTTACTCAGCAAAGCAGCCATTGAGAGCAGCAGTTCATCATCACCCAGCCAAAGCCACAGGCAGGGCCAGAACAATTGAGCTGACTGTGGTGCCATTGCTGTCTTTCATCACAGCTGTGCCAGCAGGAGACTGATGTAGATAGGAATTTTGACCAGAGACAAAATTAAAAGCCTCCCCCACCACACCTCAAACCTTAGCAGGCTATCTCAAGAGGTTATCATGATCTCAGAAAGTGTTGTTTAAATGATTAAATCTGGATTTGTTTTTACTGAAGGAACACTTAATGCCATACCAGATAGCATCATTCATTTCTCAGCTTCGGAAAATATCTTTGAGCATTTGATTTCACTGGGTGATTTTTTTTTTACCATGGTCAGGGAGAATAATCCCTAACCTTTGTATCGCTTGGAATTATGTGATTTTATCCAGGACCTATGCCAGTAATCTTTCTACATGAGAATTCACCAATAAACCTGGGGTCTTAATGGCACCTGAAGAATAAAACCTCTTCTTTGTCCCTTGCTGAGAGTCAATGACCACTGCCCTGAAGGATCAGGGAACTGGAGAGGTCAGCAGATAGAAGTGGTAGTTGACCCTGAATGCTGCCCACAGCCACACCATTGGCCCTGGATGCAGCACTTATTGAACAGTGCTTGCATTTTGAAGACTGCCTCAAATTGGAGCAGGAGATGCTCTTAGGAAATAATAATGTATAATTAAAAACTCTCTGATGAACAGAGATAATTTTTACATTCAGAGAAATTGCCGAGGCATCAGGTTTTCAGTCAGTGTATTTGCAAGGTTAATGTACTGCACTTAATAAAGTAAATAAAGTGTTTTATAACTTTTTAGGAAAATGGTGAAAATGAAAAAAAGTGAAGAAAATTCTATTCCATTTGGAATATTTGAAAGACATCAAATGAACCCTTCTTCCTACTGGGGATACTATTCTTATCCAAGGGAAACTTTCAGACATCTAGTAGTAATGAACTTGAAAAGGTATTCAATAACTTAAAAGAGAACTTGAAAAACGATGTGCCAATCACAAAAAAAGAGAGAATTTTATAGAAAGAGGATGAATGGAATAAATGGATGAGAGAATATGAAAAATATACAGTGAGTTTTATGGATTGTGTGAAACAAAGAGACACATGGATCATGCAGTTTTTGAGGATGGAAAAGTGTAAAGGGAAATGCGTTTTAGAAGTATCAGGAAGGAAGAGGGGGTGCTAATAAAAATACTTTGGGAGCTACCTCTGGAAAAATGGTAAAGAAGAAATCAATGAAAGACTAGTTCTATTGCTGAGAGGTTCTATGATCCCTGGATGGAAGCATTTTATTTCAGAAGGCAGCAATAATACATGAGCAAAGGCAAGTAATAAATAATCAGTTAAAGTGGTGGAACCAAAGGGTTGGTTGCAAGTTAGAAGTATGGAAGCAGGTATCCAGGGATTGCCCAAGGCTATTGAGCATTTTTTAATGTCCTAGTTCAACACTCACCTTAATATTTTATTTTTTCTTTAAGTTTCCCAACCCAGAAAATATCTGAAACCACATCCACAGTAAGTTACTATGCGCCTTGGGAAGCAATCATTTCCTTCTTCCCAGCTGCAAGCCTGAGGCAAGTTTCGGGAAATCATTAGCAGAGGCCCTAGTTCTACTGGGGTTTTTGCAGAACTACCAGTCTCTAAGTTAGAGTTTTTAATAATATACATGTTGGGGATCTCATTCATAGAAAAGTGTAGCTACCCTTTATAAGGAAAATATTACCACTTTGTTTCCAGCCCACTTTTTTCTATCCTTATTCTCCTTAGGTCTCTGAAAATATAAAGGCATACATGTAATGTGACTAGTGCTTTGATGACAGACAGACAGACTTAGCTGTAGTTTCTCACGTTGGGCAAGTGACTTATAATCTCAGAACTTTAATTTTCTCATCTGCAATATGAAAATCATATTTATTTCATTATATTGTTGTCATGAGAAATAAATGAAATAACATTTATTCATTTCCCCATCCTAGAAATATTTTTAAGCTCTTGCTATCAACTAAAATGCCTGGAAAGTTGGATTTTAAGTGAAAGAATGAATGAAATTAGTGTAAGAGAATGAAAGTTGCTAAGAGAATAGATCTTAAATTTTCTCTCCATAACAACACAACAAAATGGTAATGATGTGAGGTGAAAGGATGCATTAACTAACTTTATTGTGGTAAACATTTCACATTATATATGTGTATCAAATCATCACAATGCACATGTTAAAGTTATTCAGTGTTGTATGTCAATTATCTCTCCATAAAGTTGGAGGGGAGAAGAACACATGCAAAAAATAATTAATGTAAGAGAAGGTAAAGGAGGCTACCGCTCAACACTATAGAGATTTTCCCTAGTTTGATACATCTCATACAATATTATGATTGAATGTCCTTTATGCTCCTGATCTGAGCTATACAGAACAATTAAGATCTGTTAGGTATTGGAGATTTAGACTTGAGGGGAAAGGTGATATTTGACAGACATGTTATAGAAAGTTAAATTTCTCCTTGTGTATTGTATATTTCAGATGTTTTGACTTTTATATTCCATTGTGTAAACATTTGTTTACTTCATCTCTTGGCTACTGAATTTCATTCTAAATCCCTCATCGTGCACACCCTAGCTGATTAAGCAGTGGGCTTTGAAAAGAAGAGGCAAGTGGGAGGCACCCCTAAGCATCTCTGTGGCCCCCTGTATCTGGTTGCATTTATTTCTTTGTTGGATGATTGGTGTTGGACCTTAAGCTTTAATATTTAACATTTCAGATGTGTGTCACTCATCTATGAAGTAAAAAAGAAAAATCTCTTTCATGCACTCTACCAAATGAGAATGACTGAAAACAGGGTAGTCTTTCCAAGACATTTCTGGTGCCTTATATGTTTACCACCCTCCCTACAGTTAGCATAATATTTTAGGGGTTGTATCTAGAAAAAGGTATTATCATCCCCAGATCCCCAAAAACAACATTTAAAGGCTGCAACAAGGTAAACTCAGGAGTGTTATATACAGTGATGGAGAAGAAAAAGCTGGAAGAAACCAACATCAACCACAACTATTAATTAGCTGGGTGATTTAAGTCATCTTGTATCACCTCTCTAAAATTCTTATTCCTTATGTATAAAATAAGGGAATAGTTGACCTAGTTGATCTCAAAGGTCTTTTGCAGCAGGAAAATTCTGTAGTCAGCAAAACCTCTTACAAGGAGGCAGGCAGACACTGGAGAAACCCCGTCTCATTTTTCCACTTCTAAATTTATCACTTCAGAGTTCAACGAGACCTTGCCCGATGCAAGGGAGCTGAGTTAGCCATATTTAATACATGGGAGTTTTCTCAGCCAGGTTAGGAATGCCAAACTTTCACTCAGGTGTTTGGTCACCGTGGAAGAAAACCAAAGGGAATGGAATGGTGTTGCAAATCCTGGGTGTCCCAATTCCAGCTTAATTTACACAACAGCAAGGAGAGGGTAGAGGACATTCCTTTTCAGACAGTTTCTATATCACAGCAAGATGCCAGCCTCCTGGCTCTCTGGTAAATAAAAGAAATAAACTTCACTCACTTTCCGCATCCCTCCTCCACCCCACCCCTTTCAAGGCGATTGTTCACTCAGCCCCCTTTGGAGTCCAACCCAGGATACAGGCCTTTCAAGTATAAAAATGTACTTCCCAGTTCCAACTTCCCAGCAGTGCAGACAAATCCTAAGAGGTTAGTAAGAATGAAGAAGCTTCTAAAATCTATATGCCTGAGAGTACTTTGTGTCCCATTCTTCCTGGCACCGTAGGTCAGTTTTTGTGTGACGTGCAGCCAAAAAGGACAGATCCCCGGGCAGCAATGAGCAGGTCTGTCCATAGAGAGATGCTTATCTCTCTGGTTTTTCTAGCTCCTAGAGAAAATAGAAATATAGAGAGAGAAGAAAAGAAGCTGCCTCTCTAGTTTTCCTCCAGATTTAGATTGCGTTAAAGAAAAAATTATCCAGACACTTGATAAAATGTTAAGGAGGCCTTTACTCAGAATTACTGTGAGAGATGTAGAGACTATTTCAACAAGGGAGAGAGATCAAGCTCAACTCCTAAGATAAGAAGAACAAGGTGGGATTTATAGCCAAGAACCAGGTTGAGGCAGGGGAAGGTAGGGGGTGGTTAGCAGATTTAAATTAAAAGGAGACATCAAGGGTTAAGAGGGATTTTTGCTAATCTAACAAGTTTTTTGCTAAAGACAGGTATCAAGGGTGGGTTAGTGGGGATTAAGGAATTTTATCAGATATTGATGGTAATCAGGGTAGGAGGATTCTCTCTGAATTGACTTAGCAAGATTCTTGCTAACACTGGGATATGCAGTCCCAGAGAGAACAGAGGCCAAGGTTGAAGCCTAGCTGAGAATATGGCTTAGAAGAGTCTGACTAAAGTTTGGACAAAAAGAGAGCAACAATGATTATCTTTTTGACCAAACTGTGCAAGCTCTTCTGAGCTCCTTTTATGAAGAGGCCCCGACTTCTGGAAGACTTTTATGTTCATTTCTGCATTGTCCAATTTTAGCAGGAATCCTACCAAATCAGTTTAGCCAGAATCCCCCACCGTTGATATCTGATCAACTTTGATAGATCAGGCTGCTCATTCTCCTCCATCCCCAGGTGATGTGTGACACCCAGGCCTGCCTTCAATAAGAATCCTGTTAGGTGGTCTAGCCGGAATCCCCCTTTCCTCTTAGTAATTTTCTATCCACTGATCCCCACCCTGCTCCTTGGCTATAAATTTCTACTTTTCTTGTTGTATTCAGAGTTGTGCCCAATCTCTCTCCTTCACTGCAAAACCCCACGGCAGTGGCTGCTACCTCTGTATCGATAGTCTTGAATAAAGTTGACCTGCCTTTCTTTAATAAGTGTAATTAATAATTTTTTTCCTTAACAAGAGTCTTTGTCAGTTCTCTGAATCTTCTATGTCTTTGGGGCCCTTCGTGTTTTGTTTGTTTGTTTGTTTTGTTTGTTTTAACCACAGTGTTATATTTGTGGAGCTGCCACAGTCACAGTGATCTTATGAAACTTATTGGTTTAAGGGTCTTCTGTCTCTTTACTTTCTTTCTTTTAAAATGTTTAATTATGCTTTTGGATTAGTGGAGTTCAGTTCCTGGCACATTTTTTTCTCAAGGCCCACAGGGGGTTTACACTTGATTGTGGCTCAGTGTGACATAGATGGATTTTAGCTTTTACTCTACGCCAGACACAATGCTAGGAGACATAAATGAAGAAGGCACAGGTCCTGTCCTCATGGAAAAACTGATGTTTTGTGACAGAGCTCACATATAGGATGCATTATTCTCCTTTCTCTTCCATTTCCATGTCAAAGAGAGATTCCTCATCAATGAAAAGGGGAGTTTTCTTTTCTTTTTTTTCCCCTTAAGATGATACTCAGATCCAACTTCAAAAGAGCTCTGTTGAAGAAAGGCCTTTCCAGGGCAATTTTTTAAAAACCTAAAACACCTGTGTACCCTTCAACTGTCTGACAGTCCTTGCCTTAGGGAGGCTGAAGGCCAAAGGATACTGGCTGCTGCCAGAATAAGCACCCAACACAAGTCTCTGTCCCTGGGGGCTTTCAATAAATATTTGTAGACTGACAGAAACCTACAAGTCAGTAAGGATGTGGATTTGTCATGCAGCTAGGTGAGCTGGAGGTGTCAATACAACCAATTGAGTGGGATAGAAACCAAGTTGCTATAAGTCTAGAGCAGTGTTTCTCAACCTGTGGGTCGCGACCCCTTTGGCGGTCAAATGACCCTTTCATAGGAGTCGCCTAAGACCATCCTGTATATCAGATATTTACATTACGATTCATAACAGTAGCAACATTACAGTTATGAAGTAGCAACGAAAATAATTTTATGTTGGGTCACAACATGAGGAATTGTATTTAAAGGGCCAGAAGGTTGAGAACCACTGGTCTAGAGGAATGTGAAGTCAGAAAAACATAAAAATGATATCAATTAAATTTGCTCCCTTAGAGGCCAATAAGTGGGCAGATTACACAACTGATAAATATCAGTTTTTCTTTCTCTCTTTTTTTATAAATATATTTTTATTTATTTCAGAGAAGAAGAGAGAGGGAGAGAGAGAGAGAGACATCAATGATGAGAGAGAATCATCGATCGGCTGCCTCCTGCATGCCCCACATGGGGGATCGAGCCCACAGCCCGGGCATGTGCCCTTGGCCAGAATTAAACCTGGGACCCTTCAGCCCACAGGCCAAAACTCTATCCACTGAGCAAAACCAGCCAGGGCTTTCTTTCTCTTTTTTATCATCAACATAAAATTCCAGTAATTTATTGAAGCATCTGTTTTCCCTACAGCCTTGTGCTATGAACTTTGAAGAGCATATTGAAATAATACAGTTTGCCTGCAGTAATAAACATGACGTATTTTCTAGACCATCAAGTTTTACTTAAAAATCAAATTGGGAAACATCCACTTCCAGAAAGATGAGGTAGACATATTTATTTCTATTCTTGCAGGAAAACACAATTACAAAACCTTGCATCTATATATATGAAAGCCTAAGCAACTGAACGACCGAACGACTGAATGACCCGTCGACCAGTCGACCGGTCACTATGATGCACACTGACCACCAGGGGGCAGATGCTCAACGCAGGAGCTGCCCCCTGGCAATTGGTGCGCTCCTATAGCCAATATCCTGCAGCCGGCCAACCTCCCACAGTTTCTCTCCCCAGCCAATCGGCCCGATCAGGACTGTGCGAGACAGCCCCGATGGTCCCGATCGTAGGTCAGGCCAAGGGACCCCACTTATGCAAAAATTTGTGCACCGGGCTTCTAGTATTGCATATAAAACAAACATAGAAGACTAAAAAAGTTGGAGAGAAGAGGCAAACTAGGTCAGGATTTCAGGATGTGAGGAAAACACCATTTTTTGTTTGTTTTCATTTTTTTCCTCTTTTTTTAAAAAAATATTTATTGTTTAAAGTATTACATAAGTCTCCTTTTTCCGCCATTGACCTCTTTCTGGCTGCTCCCACCCCCCTAGCACATGCCTGGTTTTGTGTTTTTTTTTTTTTTTGCTTGTTTGTTTGTTTTATATATCCCAGACTTGGAGTTGCAGAAGCTGGCAACCTGGAAATGTAATGGACATAGACAAAAGAAACCCCAACAAAAGTTTGCTCTCTCTAACTAAAAGACCAAGAAAGGGCAGAATAGCAAGACAGAAAACTTTTAGACAATAACTGCTCTACACTCGCCCAATACCACAGAAAATAACTGGCTCCAATCCCACTTATCCCAGTAGAGGTGAAGTATGGAGCCTAGACTTCACATTTTTGTGGCTCTAATGAGATGTCACAATGTCTCTGCCAGCATGGTGTCAGAGAAAGCCAAGCAGGGTGTTTCATCTCCAATGGCCATTAATGAGTCCTCAGCCCATTCCCTGTATGTCAGTGGAGTCCAAATGAAGACTCTGGACTTCCACACCCACCCAGCAGTGATGAGCCCACCCACCTCCACAACCGGGTTGGTCTCAGACAGATGGGACAAAGGGTACTATAGCAGTTGATCATCAACAGGCAAAAAGAAAATCATCAACCTGAGTTTAACACACACATACAAACATTGACTCAATATGGGTCACAGGCTTAAATGTAAACTATAAAATTAAAAAAAAAATCTTCATGATTTGGGGGCTAGGCAAAGTGTTCTTAGACTTGGCCCCAAAACCATCACCCATAAAAAGAAAAAAAAATTTTAAAAAATGGACTTGATCAGAATTAAACACTGATACTCTGCAGAAGACCCTGTGAAAAGGATGAAAAGACCTCATAGAAAGTAGGAGGAACTGCTTATTTGATAAAGGACTCGTATCTAGAATATATAAAGGACTCTCAATACTCAACAGCAAAAAACACACAAATAACCAAAAACAAAACCCAAAAAAAAGAAAAGAAAAGAAACTCAATTAGAAAATGGACAAAGAAATGAACAAACATTTCAATAGAGGTTATATAGATGGCAAAAATGCCTGAAAAGAAGGCATTAGGGAAATGCAAATTAAAGCCACAATGAGTCATCGCTTCACAGCTAAAATAAAAAATACTGTGTCACCAAATGATAGAGAGGATGTGTATATACTGAATTGCTCATGCATTGCAGGTGGGAATGTAAAATAGCAGAGCCACTCTGGAAAAAATCTTGGCATTTTCTTAAGAAGTTAAACATACAGGGACTATATACTCTAGTGATTGTACTCCTGGGCATTTATCTCAAAGAAATAAAAAGTTGTGTTCATGCAAAAACCTGTACTCAGATGGTAATAGCAACTTTATTTGTCATAGCACCTAATCAGAAAGAACCCAGATGCCCTTCAATGGGTAAATGAACTGTGGTATATCCATTCCATGGAATACTACTTGGCAATAAAAAGGAATTAATTACTGATACATGCAGCAACCTGGATGATTCTTCAATGACTTACACTGAGTAAAACAAGTCAATACCAAAAGTTATGTACTCTATAATTCCATTTTTACAACATTCTTAGAATAACAAAGTTATAGAAACAAAGAACATATTAGTGGTTTCCAAGGCCAAAGAAGGGGTGGGACAGAAAGGCATATCGTGGCTATAAAAGAGCAATGTGAGGGTTCCTTGTGATGATGGAAACATTCTATACCTTAAGTGTATCAATGTCAATATTCTCATTGTGATATTGTCCCACAGTTTTACCACTGGGAGAAACTAGAGAGAACATTCACAGGGATTTATGTGTTATTTCTTACAATCACATGTGAATTTATTTGACCTCAAAACCATTTAATTTCAAAAATCAAGAGGGAGGGTGGAAAAGTTACAGGAGGCATTGCTTACATTAAAACAAAACACACACACACACACATATATATATATATATATTATGGGTAGAATGCAAATTTTACCTGAATTTTTAATAAAATGTGAGATATCAAAGACACTTCATATTTGTAATGGACTTTGGAAGCTGTATTGCAGACCTCCTAGGAACAAGAATGTGAACTACTGTGTTGTACTTGGGTAGAAAGCCTTGAGGAGTGCTGAGAGGAAAAAAGGGGGGGGTGGTTAGAGAAATACCTGGATTCTACTTTTTATTAGGCAGGGGATTTTAAATATTTTATGTAGTTTCTCTGAGCTTCTGCCTCCTCCTCTGTAAACTTGAAATTATATATATATATATTCTTTTTACTTTTTTCCCAGGGTTATTATAAGGATCGAATGAAAGAAAAAATGTATCTGTAACTTAAAAGTATTTTTATTATTAATAGAAACACTGATATGAGCAGATTGTATCAAGGATTTAGATATGTCTTACAAAGAAAAAACTAACCTAAACTTCTCATTTAAGTATATATATTTTGATTAGCCTCTTTCTATTTTCCATCCAAAATTGATGAAATGAAGATGATATCACTTTAGCTATTTAGAACATTTTAAGTTTTATCCTTGTGGCGCCATCTTCCAAAATGCAAATAGAGGGAAACTTTCAACCTATTGGACTAATACTGCCCATTCTAAGAAATGATGCATTTCTTGATTTTTTTAAGTTAGAAAATAAAAATCTAATATTGAGCCAATATCTAAGAATCAGAGATTTTAAGCCAAGGGGTGTATTAATGGGGGTGGAGTGTGTGTGTATGGGGGGGGGGGGATAGGAACCTCATATTGCTGCTAAAGAAATAACAAGTATTAATGGTAAGCTATGTGAATGACTAAACCAAGGGAACAAAAATAAACACCTGCTGAGCATTTGTCACTTGAATCATTCACTTGGAGATCTTTCAACTCAAGCACTTTACTTGACTCTTGACTGAGGGCAGGAGGGAGTTGGTGCCTGGGGCAAGGTTGATCATCTAGGTAGGTTGACAGGAAGACAGAGGAGCTGTAAGTGGAGAATACTTCAGGATGGAAGCAGGAAAAACTCTGATGGAGATGTAGATTTATTTCCTGCAAATTCCATGTCTAAAATGACTTAAAAATAATGCTCTTGGCACTATACAAGATATCATATTAATAGCAATCAGTAATAATCCTACTTCTTGCCCTTTTACTTTTACATTCTGCTTTTGTATATTTATATTGTATAAATTTCAGGGGCTATATATCTGAAAAATCATACTTGCTATGAGCAACTTCAAAATCAGGCTTATGGAGGCTCTGAATAGGAGTCCATCTGGTCATTCACCTTGTTAAATACCACGGTAGGTTCCTGTGTTTGGGATTTTGCAAATCTGGCCATCTGCTATGTTTTATTTTAAGCCTTAGAGACAGGCAGATTATAGCAGAGATTTCATGTTCACAAGATAATAGTAAGATAAGAGAGGGTGAAGTAAACAACTGAATATGCTTGGTACAGCATAATTTGCAAGGTATGAAGTGAACTAAAAGCACTCAATTGGATGTGTGGTGGTAGGTTTTTTGTTTGTTTGTTTGCTTTTAATTTTGTTTTATTGCTTAAAATATTACAAGGAGTAGTACATATGTCTCCTTTTTATTTTCCCCCTTGACCTTCCCCTGGTGGTAGGTTTTTAATAAGATGATGTTTGACCTATAAAAATATAAAGCAAGTTTGTTTTTTTGTTTGTTTTTTTTTTATCTTTCCCTTTGATTAAACACCAGGATTTTATATGCTGGTCACAAATCTCCCCATGTGTTAAGTGTAGGTCACTAGCACTCTTTTAACATTCAAAATTCATCTATAGGCAGTTAAGTCAGAAGTGACAGGAGACAAGGCTACGTTGTCTGATTGGAAACTTTCCAGCAAGTGGAGTGGTGATCTTCAGGATAAGAAGGCTTTGATCAACCCCCAAGTGGTGTCACATCTTACTTACCTGGTGCACATGCCTTTTATCCCCCAGAAAAATGCTTCAGATATAAATTTATGATTTTGCTTTGATTACAAAGCAAATCATTTCATTGAAAAATTTTTTACCATTGAGTTTACATGATACTCACCACTAGTTCCCAATTCTGTGAGAAATACCTTTTGCTATTTTCTTGTTCCTAAGTGAATTTTCTTTCACGTGGAGTCAGACAGATCTGACTGGGGAAGTGTATGTAGACTGCAGTGAGCTTGAGGGAGAGAAGAAAGTCAGAAGATGGATAAGAGGATCAGGAATGAAAACTGAAGCCAATGTCAGAAACGCAACAGGAACTGGATCCAACTTTCTATTTGGAAGCAAGCAAGACTGGAGGGTGACTGTCGCCCATAGCATTAGGTGTGTTGGAGTCGTTTAACAGTACAGGACTGAGAGGGGAAACCAACCCACTGGAGCAGTTTTTGAAGAAAAGGGCGTTTGTTTTTCTTTTCAAACTATTCTGAATTGGTGCTAACATTAAATTATTAGGATTATTGTCTACCTCTTTACTTGGGTGGAACCTGACTAAAAATTCCCCAAACCCCAAGAGTTACTTTGCTCATTCTTGGAACTCAAACTAGCAAAGATCTCATTAACCTCTTGTAATTCAGTTTAATTTATGATGCCTCATTATCTCTGAGCTCTCTTGGAAAACCATGTCTAAAATAACAAACAGGACTTAACATGCGATGAGCACCTGCTGTGTGCTCAAACTATGCCAAAGTCTTATACATAGTGATTTATTGAAAGCCTTCAGCAAACAAAACCGTTGGCTTTACTTTACAGGTGAATAAATTAAGGCTTGGACGATAGAGGTAACTTGCCCCTGGATATACAGGTAGAGGAGAGAGAAATGGGATTCCAAAGTGAATGCTTCTGCTCTCTCTGCCCTGCTGTCTCCCTTCTGGATGACAGAGCTGTGAATGGCCTGATCTTTGGAGTTCCCTCTGCAGATAGCTGCTTGTTGCAGAGCTATGATAACAATTAATAATAAAGTTGGTCTCATAGCAATACCTAAACCCAGACAACATCAGATTCATTTAAGTCATTTGCTCTCCAGAGCAATATGATTTTCCCCAAGACTTATATGCAAAAACAATAAAAGAAAACAAAGGGGAAATCAAGTATAATCTCAGAACCATGCTTAATAACTGCTGGTCTCAGATAGGTGAAGTGGAATAAATAAAAGGAACATCACTAAGTTACCTCTGCTCTCCCAAAGACAAAGTGACACGTGTTATAAAGGGCAGAACTCCAACACTGAATGCGCTTCTGGCATAACACTGAAGGAACAAGGCACAGAACGAAATTCCCCGGGCTGGTGAACTCATCAGCCCTTTCTCCCTTTGACACTGGCAAAGGCCTATAATCTGAATGGGAGCTTTCATTGTTTTCTGTGAGATTCCAGTACTGTTTCCAGGGTCCAGTGGTCAGATGAACAGGCTGAATGCCATGTGTCATGTTTGCTGTTTCCAGTTTTGCCGTCGCCTCATGAGCTGGGAATTCTGGGTCTCACTGTCCTAATCCCACCTCCCAGCTTTGTCTAAACAGAATGCCAAATATTTTCTCCTCACAGATATTCTACAGGCTTTTGACTTCCTGATACCCTTGAATGGGAGAGGCTGTTGAGGGGCAGCCAGAATGAAACCCCCTCTTGCATTGGGAACTGCCTGTGCAGCTGAGACGAATGCACATGTTGGCATGGGTTCTACTGGGTTCTCATGCTGGGCCTCTAACGTATTGTAAATATGTGACTCCTCTATGTAGGGCTGTATTCCTGTAGCACATGTTCCTAACTATGCCCCATACAGCTGCACAGCCTGCAACTTTAATAACTCTCAAAGCCTTTTCCTGGTTTTATGTTACTGATTCAATAGAAAAAGAACAATTTATATTAAAGGCCAAATATTAAAAATTCTCGGGTGGACTCCTGGGTATCTATTTCAGAATTTAATTGAAATCAGTGTAATGTTGTTCACAGATGAAGAACCGAGCAGGTATATTTTAGAGGCTGGTGATGATAGCTCTGTACTGTGAAATGAAACCCAGCAGGGAGGAAAGTAAAACATTGATTTTTTTTCAGGATGCCATGTGTCTGTGCACCAAATAATGCTTCCCAATATCATCAGTATCTCATATTAGAGCAACTGTGAGCTTCCTGTTTTTTGAAGTACCCAGGAGAGAATGATGATGTTTTTATTGTCTCCCCATATCACAAACTTTTGAAAAACTTTTCATAGCTAATAGAGACAGATCTCAACCTACAAATGGGTTGTGTTCTAAAAGTACATTTCTTGTTCTCTTTCCCTGGAATGCATTTTTCCACAGAAATAAGATTTTACTTGATGATGAAGTTACCAGATAAGCTATCCAAAAAAAGCATGTATCCATCATATGTCCATACCCACCATGTGCCGATCCCTGAAGACCCACAAATAAATTCTTTCAGGGAATTCATATTATCGTGAGAAAGAAAAAATGATGATAGTAAGCAGAGTTCAGTATGGCGGGAAGATAAGTTATGTAGAAGTGCTCAGAGGGACCAACTATATCTAGTTTAGAAAGACAAGAATGTGAAGTTAGAGAGTGTATAAGTGTAGCAGCAGAAAAGTGCAAATGCATGGCATCTTTGGAAAAGTGCAACAGTGACACTTGGGGAGTGGTGAGTGATGAGGTTGGGAAGACAGGCAAGAGATGGGATGAATGAGGAGACAGGATTCAAGAGGAAGGAGCTGTGGCGGTTTATCTTGGTGGCAATGAGGGACCACTGAAAAGAGTGTCCCAAAAAGACTGGCAGGACCAGGTTTGCATTTTAGAAAAATCACATTGGGAGTGAAAGGTAGATCTGAAAGAAGTGAAAGACTAAGACACAGATTAAGAAATACTTTGAGAGTTTTTCTAGTCTAATAAAGTCACTAATAAAGTATTTCCTCTGTTTATATATATGCAGGAGTAGTATGGTAAATTTGGATTGATTTTTTTTCTTAAATATATTGAGTAGAACTTTCCTTTTGAGCCTGGTGTTTTCTTTGCCACAAGATTTAAAACTACCAGTTAAATTTCTAAAATGTTTTTGAAACCATACATATTTTCTATTTCTTCTTGAATCAGATTTGCTAATTATATTATTTTAGGAATTTTTCATCTAAATTTTTAAAAATATATTTTTATTGATTTTTTACAAAGAGGAAGGGAGAGGGATAGAGAGTTAGAAACATCGATAAGAGAGAAGCATCGATCAGCTGCCTCCTGCACACCCCCTACTGGGGATGTGCCTGCAACCAAGGTACATGCCCTTGACCAGAATCGAACCTGGGATTCTTCATTCCCCAGGCTGACACTCTATCCAGTGAGCCAAATCGGCCAGGGCTCATCTAAATTTTTAAAAGCACTTGACATGAATTGTTCTAACTCCCCAGTGAATGGTTTGGAAAACATGTATAATAGTTCATTACCTTTTTAATTTATACTGACATCCAATTTTTGATTAGCATCTGTATTTATATCTACTTGTTAAAAATTGATTTTAGAGAGAGAGAGGAAAGGAGGAAAGGATAGAAAGAGAGATTTGTTGTTCCACTTATTTATCCATTCATTGGTTGATTCTTGTATGTGCCCTGATCTGGGATCAAACCCACAACCTTGATGTATTGAGACCATGCTTTAACTAACTGAGCTACCTGGTCAGAGCTCATATGCAGTTTTCTATTTCTAATACTTATTTGATTCTTGACAGAGACTTGATAATTTTTAATCTTTTTAAAGAATAAGCTTTTAGTTTTGTTGATCTTTTCTATTGCTTATGTCTTCTTATTTCCTATTGCAGTAATTTTGGCTCTTATCTGTATTTTTCATTTTCTTCCTACTTTCTGTGAGTTTATTATGTTGTTCTTTTTGTAACTTCCAAAACTACATGCTGAGCTCATTAATCTTCAGTGTTTATTTCTTTAGAACATAAACACTTAATGTTATAGGTTACCCTCTAAGGACTGCTTTAACTGAAAACCACAGGGGTTTGTTTGTGATATTTTTATTATTGTTCATTCTTATTTTATTATGACTTGCACTGTTGCCCTTGAGTTATTTAGAATTTCGAGCAGGTTTTTTAAGTTAAATTCTGTTACTGATTTTTTTTAATTTAATTGCATTTTGACAAGAGATTATGATCTGTAGATAGTGGCCCTGTTTATTGAGATTTGCTCTTTTTATTTCTGAATGTGATCACTGTTTGTAAAAGATCCATATGTATTTAAAGTTCTTATTTTCCACTTATTGGGAATAATATTGTATTTATGCCCAGGAATTAATTTTAGTTGCCTCTATGAGATAAGGTAATGTGTTGAACTAAGGCCATGATGATGGAGAAAGGAAGACGATGTATTAGAGGCATATTTATAAGACTTTAATTGGTAATTAATTGGATGGTAATATTATGGAAATTGAAAATCCAGGATAATTCAAAAATATTCTGACTTAGACTATCGAATGGATTTAGATGCTATAATTGAGATGGGAAATATAGGAAGCTAAGCTGGTTCATGAGAATGGGATGAAACGTTGAGTTTGAATGTTGCTTTTGAAATGCTGGTGTGACCTCCAAGTTAATATGTGTAGACGATAGTTGGAAATAGGTATCTGTAGTTCAACAGAGAGACCTGACCTTGAAACACTATTTTTGGAGGCATCCATATGAAGGAGGTAATTGCAGCCCAGGTAAAGCAAATAAAATGAGAAGAGAAGGGAGCCAAGGATACACTTTAAAACCTAGAAACATTTATTATTGTACATATGCCTTCCTCACATGCCTTTCTGTCTAGTATTTTGCTGCTTAACTGGCCAGTGTTGCTCTTGGCTGCCATTGCTGACAGTTTAAACCCAGATCTCAGATCCAGAATGTTTCTAATGGCAGAGCCCCCAAAGATTTGTCCAAGCAGCTAACAGCAGTGAATGCATCTGTGAACATGCCCCTGCTGCTTTAGTTTCTCTTACTAAGCTTGTATAGAGGAGTCTGACTCTCATGACTAAGTAAAGTTGAACACAGAGCGATGGTAAGAATATATGTGGGTGGAAGAAATATAAACTTTTTGTTAAATTGAGAGGGAAGAAGTAAAAATCTCAGCAAATAAATAAGAAATAGCTGAACATTTTCAACTCTGGGATCTATCGCCACAAACCAAAATCAGCTGTTTTCATCTTGATGTAGAATCCACTGTATTGATGCCATGGGCCCAGGAAGGCACCTCACAAGAGATGAACATTTTTTTTTTATTTCATGATTGTTATTTCACTTTCAGCTCTT
The DNA here is from genome assembly GCF_000147115.1 of Myotis lucifugus. NCBI lineage: Eukaryota > Metazoa > Chordata > Mammalia > Chiroptera > Vespertilionidae > Myotis > Myotis lucifugus. The sequence goes on along the minus strand of NW_005871236.1, from coordinate 1,822,910 downwards.
CCCTTGTTGCTAAAGACAAAGGTCAGGAATCAACTCAATGGAGCAGCCAGCTTCTCTCCATTTGGTTCTAAACATACTCATTTATCCTTCCATCTTATCACCATGCAGAAAATTAGTACAGGTAGATGATCCTCAAATCCCTGGTCTTTGAGCTTTAGGGTCAGAGTCTGTGGGAAATGTTGGCTCTGATACCAAATAACAATTGCAGCTTAGATGAAGCTCTTATTCTTGTCCTGCTTCAGTTTCCTCGTCTGTAGAATATGGACTTAGAAAGTAGCACCTCCAACGTCACAACTCACACTGAAATCTGCTAATCCGTTGAGTTTACAGAATACTGGTAATGACACAGATATCCTAAGAGTAAATAGCCCAGTGCAATTCTACCTCCAAATTATTTATTATGCTTAGAGCACCACTGTGAGGAAGTAGAGGATTATAATATATAAAAGTCCTTCATCTGCTTTCTGCCTTTTACATTTTAAGAAAGTAGGCCATTCCTAATGGTCATCAGGAGAACCATATTTTAATTTGGAAACTGGGTCTGTGCCTTTGAAATAAATTAGATGTAAATAAATATAGACTCCACTGCCACTTTTACAGAATTCTGATGTGGATAGTAAGCGCAATTTAAAGTGAAGCCAGGTGCCATGTCCCCTTCTCTGGATGTTTAAGATGGTTGCTGACAGTACAAAGTTGATTTTTGGACTATGTACAGAGATAGATACCAAATCAATCTAATCAACAGAATAAAAGAGCATCACATCTAGATTTTATGGCAATTTGACAAATGAGATTTAGTGAATGTGCAGGATTGAGTTATGAAATAGTTCAGTCTACACCTTTTACTGAATACTCATTGTGTTCCAAGGACATGGTTTAAAAATAGGCAGCAAGCAGTTATGCATGCAAGGGAAATCATAGCTCTCCTAATAATGATTTTTTTAAGTACCTTCCTCTTATTTGCCAAGGAAGGTAGACTCGGTGATTTATAGGAACTGTGAGTGCTCTGCTGTGCCTCTTCTTTCCAAAATAAGGCATCCTTCCTTTATGTAAGTCTTTCTGGAGTGTTTCCTAGGAAGGCAGAGCTCTTTGAAACAAACAGGTGTTAACGTAAATCTGATGCAAATAAGAACTCCTGCTGTCACAGTGACACATGCTTTGTACCTATATAAATGCATTTCTCAGAAAGCTCTCACTGTTGAGAAAAACTGTTTGAAAGGAAGCCGAGCTCGCTAAAAATGTTATTCTTTTGTACCCTGAATACATCTGCCTCTGCCTCAGATTGGCTGCCTTAGTTATATGTGTGTGTGTGTGACATATTTAAATGAGGCTTCTTTTCTTCCTTTCCATGATTTCAGCACAAATCTCTCCCTTGTGTTCTAGATCCTGAAGTAATTTGTCTCTCTACATATGTTAACAGAATTACAGATGTCCCCAATTTTCCCCTTTGCACCCTCCACCCAGCCCCTGCCTCACTCCAGGCCATCACCACACTATTGTCTGTGTCCATGAACTATGCACTATATTGCAGTGACATTTGAGATGCTCTTGGATGTGTGCATTGATCATGAGTTCAAATGACCATTACCCAGCAGTACCTTAGCTTCTGCAGCCCACGCTCAATGTGCATTCAGTGACCAAAGAGAACATCACATATACTAGTTCCTCTCTTGCTTTGCTCAAGCTTTCTTTATGTCTGTTTAATGGGGTGGTCACCACTGCAGATTTCCTACCACCATCAAACACGGAGGCATTGTGTTCCCTATGTCTTGATCTTTCTACTAAGTGAGGTTTGCCTTACTCAGGCCCAGCAAAGGAGAATTGACCACTGGATGGTAATTAGGTGAGTCTTAATCTAATTGTATCTTGTTAAGCTCAAGGAACTCTCTTTTGAGTGCCTGAATGTATACATCAACCTGCAGACTGTAAGAGACATTTAGAGATTTCTATATTGGTAGTGAAGATGTCTGAGATGCAACCTAGGTAGCTTGTTCAGACTTCAATGAAACCCACTTTCTTGGCTCTTCTGGGAATTCAGTTCTCTCCAAAAAAAATCTTTAAAAGCCCAAGTTAAAAAGAAAAATCCATAGGTGGCCCCAAGAATAGTATTTCCCAAAGTGTGCCTCATGGGGTGACCTGCTAAACACTTTGGAAAACAGCTCCATGGTCAAGTAAATTTGGGGAACACGCTAACTTTGTCTTTCAGAAATTCATAACATACATTAGCATATTAAATGTTTTAGGATCTCCTATAGTTAAAAATAATCTATTTTTTTTCTTAACCCAGTGTTTTCTAAGCGTATTTTGCCATAGAAACTACTTTTGCACAGCATTTATCATCATCTCAAATTTGGGGAAATGCTGCCCCAGCATATCCCATGAGCTCACACTCATCCCTGATTCCTGAATGTAAGTCCTTAAGCCGGTGGTCTTTCTTGAGTTTATGGAAACCACTAGGACATATTTGGGAGGCATGTGAGGGACCAGAGACTTGGATCTGGAGTGAGAATATAGACTAGAAGGCTGAGATGCTCATAGCTGGACAGTCACAAACTGCTCCTGCATGAAGTGGCACATTGCCTACCAGCATGGCTTCCTGACATTGTTCCTCTTCTAAGCCAAATGTGCTCTTCCAATTTAATTAACATAAGAAATTGGAGGTGGGAAAACCAGTGATTTTTGCCAATAACAAGTGGGAAAACCACTTCTAAAACTATTCTAGCAGGCAGTGAGTCTGTGCTCATTTTTTCCATTTTAAAGAAAGTCCAGACGCTCTTTAAGCCTGTTCTATTTTTAACAAAACACTATTAAACTGTCACATATCCTTCTTTCTGCTTTTCTCTCCACTGCTGCTGATGGTGACCATGATATTTCTATGGGAATAAAAGCTGTGTCTTTTATATTCAACTGACATATCTACTTCCCTGATATTATTATTTTGCATTTCTATAGATGTTATCTTTCCAAAAGCCTTTATAGTCATTCATTAGTTATTCCTCACAGCCTCCCTATTAAGTAGAACACTATGATTTACTGCTTTCACCATTTCATTCTTCTCTACTCAGTCCCCCTCCCCTCTTCTCTTCACGGAGGGAAGAGAGAGGTAAATAACTCAAGGCCTACTGTGTGTCAAGCTTTTTTATCCTATAATCACCACAGTCCTCAAAGGGTAATGTGATTTCTGGATAGGACTTAGTAAGATTCATGCTGCTCTGGCCTCCTCCCTCCCAGTTTGCTGTAGAGAAAAGTATATGTGACAATAACACTGGCCAAATGAGAGGACACATTTTTTACTTTATTAATAGCTGGACAAGCATCTGAGGAATACTCTACACACATGCCTCCCTACCCCACCCCCCATAGACCAACCTTACCCAGTTCAAGGTTTCTCTGGTAAGCGGTACCAGTGGGAAGCCCCATCCTAAAAGTCTAAATCTGCATTTACCCAAGCAGTGGCAGAGCAAGGAGTAGGAATAGAAGCAGACATGGAGGTCCCTGCCCAGCATTGCTGGGGATGTGATTGCAGGGAGTACAAGAGGTCCCCCGTGCAAGACACAGAAGTGCCAAGTGGAACTTTGAAACTCATTTTCAAGTCATAAAAACTCTACAATTGTAAATCATGATCATAAAGGTCAGAGGTTCTGTTCCATCAAATTAGAAAGTCCTTCCATTGAGGCTAATGAGGTGTGGATCACATGGAAAAATAGTGGACGCTGCATCTTATATGACCACTGTAGAAAAATGAGAAGAGCAGCAGAAATATCCCTCACTTTCCCAAAGGTGGTATTAATTATCAAAACCAAGGCACAAGGTGACTATATGAATAGTACAAGGTCATATAAGCTAGTGAATGGCAGACCAGATGATCTATCCATACACTGTATCTGACAGGGCAAGATGGCCCCATTGCCCACTGTCTCTTGGATTCTGAACCACCTGCATTCCAGCCACTGACCCCATCTTTTTCTGCCACCATGATAATTCTTCTCAGGCACCACTGTGTATATCCAGAAGGGATAGAAAAGTGCTCATGTTCTAACCACACCTACCGGGACTAGCTAGCAGTCAATTTGAATAGAATATCCAAGTGGCAATTATTTTAGCAGCTTATGGTCCTCTTTTAGCTATTAATGCACTTTCTTCATAGAATACCCCATTAGGACCTTAATATGAGGCTCCTTTAAATTCCATGTAGTCCTAATAATAAATTTAATGCCTTGCTATCTAATTTTTAAACTTAGGAGATAAGGAGAAACAAATTCAAGGGAGAAAGAATTTAGGAAAAATTAGAAAAGAACAAGAGTAACAGTTAATAATCTGACCAAGAGAAGACATTAAAACAACAAAAGCAGACATGAAAATTTAAAACTCACAGCAGAATAGGGACAGTTAGTTAAAAGGCTAAAAGCCCAGTAGATCCTTCAATGAATTTTAAAGATATAAAATTCTATTACAATAATAGATGTTCATAATTATAATCCTGGCTCTTCAGGGAAAGAAGTTGAATTAATAGCAGTGTTTTCTGTTTAAAATGGCAGAAATATATGTGTGACACATTTAAGAGAGATTTCCATCCAAAGAATTTCAAATGTAAAATGTCTTGCTGCTTAAAGACAGAACCCCTCAGTTACTAAGAAACAAACAAACAAAAAAATTGGCTTTCCAGAACAAATCCTTTCCAAAGAGTCTTGGATAAATATGGTCTTACAGAAATACTTTTATTCTGCCAGGAATAAATACACTGAAAGGGAATTACAAATTTGTCACATGTCCTTATTGTATATCAAACACAGGCACCCCTCCTCATACTACTTCCACCCACCTGCTCCTCCCACGTTCCACAGATCCATTCAAAGAAATACATCCCCCTCCTGATGCACTCCAATGAAAGGGGTTTTATATTTTAAAATGATTTCTTGCTTTTCTGAAATTCAAATGTAGCCAAGTGCCCTATATTTTTATTTGCTAAATCTGGAAACTGCACTCAGAAAGTTGATGATCAGCCAATTTGTGTAACCAGTGGGGTTTCTGCTGAGACACTCCCTATACCTGGAACTTGCTAGGAGCCATCTGACTCCATTTCCCTGCCCACTTGATGGATATTTTGTCTCTCAAAGAAGAGTTCTGACCAACAGCATTGAAATGATACCCCTCTGAAGTTCTTCGGGATGATCCTACCCAGCCTCTAGGACCTTGTAAATCTCAGTAAGAGATTGGACAGTTCTGATGCCAAGAGCTGTGTCTTGTGAAAGAGAAAAAAAAAAACAACACAGAACAATCATCAGGTAGTTCAAGGACAAAAGCCTATGTGTATGCCTGATGATTCTGGTAACTGTCATTGGAAAGGAAGCAATGCACAACATTTGTAAAGGCCAAGAATAAACAGTTCTTCCTCTCTCTTTTCGATACATTTGCCTGAATTTGGCAAGGTGCATTAACCCTTAATTTGCCCTCCTTTTCATTCTCTCCTTTTTTATTCATCTGCATTTGATTCTCTTGAGAATAATGAAAGGAAATCAAAGCGCCTTTGTGAGTTTTGACAGCCAAGTGCAAACAGATTGATTAAAAACATGGTGTTTCTTTTTAAAATTTAAATAGAGGAAAGGTTTGTGGGTAATATGCATAATATGTGTTCACTGGTAACAAGCTAGTCTTGAGAAAAGGGAGAAAATATGGAAGCACCATCAGTGTTGTTCTGCTTTTAAGCATGAGATTGATTTAAAATTTTTCCTGTGTCAGTTTCATTACTGGCAAATGAATCCTTCTTTCAGTAGCTTGAGACTTTTTCCTGAACTCCTCATAGAAAAAAAAAATGTATCAGTAGTTTTCATTTTTTAACGAACAGTGAATAAAATCTGAATGCTGAGTTAGTATTCCTAATGCAGATGGTAGTTCTAAATAAGATGGTCTGCCCAAGAAACCCCTTATTTTTACCTTACTGTGTTCTCCCCCTAATCCCAGCAAGAAAATGTAGGTGGTGAGGAAATTGTATGGGTTTGCTAGATGAATCAGAGATCTGGGCAAGAGTGCCCTCAGTGAAATAGGGGAGTGCATAACAGACCTTTGTCCAAATATGAGAAAGACAGATGTCTAAGTTGTTGGGCGAGGGCTGGTACAATAAAGAGGTATCCATAAATACTTCTTTAATTCAGACTGTGTTGCAGAATGGGGCTGTCCAAATTGAGTAAGAAAGAAAAACAGGACAAAGTGGAAATAGGAAAGCAGAAAAGAAGGCCTGACCTACAGCATAGGAGGAGTCAGAATGTGGAAGGGGGTTTGAAGGGATCACAACCTGCCTGGTAGGAGACAGCTGTTTGACTAGAGCACACAGCTGTAGAATATCTATGGGCGTCTGGGTCTGTGAGGCCTGAAACATGCATAATTTGTTAGTCCTCTTGAAAAAAAGAATACAATTGGGTATAAAAATCAATTTTTGTTTAAAATAAAAATAGAAGTTGTAATAAATTATAAACTTTAAAACTGGTGCATACCATAAACAGAACAAAATCAAGAAAATATAATTTTATGAATTAACTTCCTGATATGCATTTAATAGTTTTATCCCTGCTTTATTTTGGTTGTATATATTTTGATTGTTTTTTTATAGGAATACAGTTTTGTAATAATTGCTATAGATTACAAAGAAGGATGATTTAATTTTTTCTCTACTATGGGTGATCAAAGTTGGTATTCTAGTATGGATAATTTAAAAAGTTCTTTTGGGTTTCACAACTATTATTGGCAATGTCATTGAAATGTTTAAAGATGTTGTCAATTTGGGGAAAAGGAAACCTCTATTGAGATTCTTTTATGTATGAGCTTTTAAAAAGGGGAATATGTAATACTTTCAACAATAAAAATTTTTAAAATAGAAGGACATTTCAAGTTTTCTTGTTCAATGACTACTCTTAAATATTCTTTGAGTTGACAACAATCTTTAACCAGTGTGTTGTCAGTATTCTCATCCTGGAGGCAAACTAAGAGTTTTATAGTATCCTTGTTGGCTTTAGTGTTTTGTGTAAAGTTGGCAAGAAATTTATATATTTCTTGATTCAGTGATTTTACATAGAATTTCCCATACCTCTGTGCCAAATATTTGCAGAAATGTGACAGATAACTCTACTTCCTTAAAAAAGAAATGCTGATAAATGCCATTTTACACAGTTTACATAAAAATAATATATAATATGTAATTATATATATAATATTTAAAATTATATATACTGTATTATTAAATACAGTCCTGAAAGGAAAGCTATTCATCTTGATGGCAGAATCCACTGTTTATAATTTTTCTAATATTTTATGCAAGTACTAGAGGACCAGTGCATGGATTCGTGCACCAATGGGGTCCCTCGGCCTGGCCTATGGGGATTGGGCCAAAACCGGCTCTCTGACATCCCCTGTGGGGTCCCAGATTGTGAGAGGGCACAGGCCAGGCCTAGGGTCCCCACTGGTACATAACTGGGGCCAGGGAGGGACCACAGGAGGGCTCTAGGGCATGTCTGGCCCGTTTCGCCCAGTCCAGATCAGCCAGACCCCAGCAGCAAGCTAACCTACTGGTCAGAGCATCTGCCCCCTGGCAGTGCACATCATAGCAACTGGTCAAATGGTTGAACGAATGGTTGGACACTTAGCATATTAGGCTTTTATTATATAGGATGTACATACTGAAAAATGCCCATATCATATTGTATGGCTCACTGAACTTTCATGAATGTACTTCCATTAAATAGGTATTCAGGTCAAGAAATAGAACACTATTTGCACCCCATGAAATCCAGAATTTTTCCTTCTTCCAGTCACAACCTCCTACAATAGTAGTCACTATGTGCCTGCTTTTATACTTTCCATAAATGGAATGACTATATTACCTTTTGTGTATGTATTTGTTTTCTTTCCTTCAGTGGGTTTTTGACATGCCCTTAGCTTAGATAGTTTATTCTTTTTGTGTGTGTGTAAAATACATTTTTATTGATTTCAGAGAAGAATGGAAAGGGAGACAGAGAGAGAAAGATCAATGATGAGAATCTTTGATCAGCTGCCTTCTGCATGCCCCCTATGGGTAATTGAGCCTGAAACCAGGCATGTTCCCTGACTGGGAATAAAACCATGACCTTCTGAATCATAGATTGATGCTCATCCACTGAGCCACACTGGCTGAGCACAATTTAATTATTTTAGATCTGATTTAAAGTATTGACATTTCAAAAATGTATTAAAATAGCTTAAAATGATCAAACTCATATTTCTACAAGCTATACTCATAATTATAACTCTTACTAACAAAGAACATCAAGTTTTCTTTCAGTAAAATGGAACGCTCTTTTAGGTTTTTGAGTTTGTCCAAAAGTCTTGCCGTGCATTTCCCAAATCCTGTTATTAACATATGGACTGGGAAGACTGATAATCCCTAAATTGTTCTTATGTAGGTGCTGGGATCCTGGTGAGCACATACATTTATATTAAGCAAATGAATGAATAAAGCAAAAGTCCAGTTAATCTACCAAGATTTTTAAAGATCTGGACCTCAGGAGGTCTTTGAATTCTGCTAATGCATTCAGGACACCAAATGTTACCCCATTAGGAGAAATCATTGTCTTTGGTTTTCATAAGGCACATCATTAAGAAATGTCTGATGCTCGAGGTGATAATTAGGCACACATAGTAGATATTTAACAACTCTCACAACAATCCTGAGAGTCAGATGGCCTTTGCCACATGTCGCTGATAGAAAACTTAAGCCCAGAGAGGGCAAAGGAGCTCCTGGGGCTCCTCAGCGAAAGGTGGCTGAGCCTGTGTCCATCCATCTCTGCTTCTCCACCCCATGCTGTCCTAAAGCCTGGGCTCCTTTTGCAGGCTAGGCTATCCCCCTCCATTATCATTTTATAAGTCTTCAAGAAGTATCTTGTTATTTGAGTCTCAAGATGTTGGATTTTAGAATAAATGTTTTACCATATCAAAACCAACCCCCCCCTGGTGTTATGGGCCCCTGTAGCCTCTTCACAAAACAATGAGGCAGACCTACTGTTCCAGGCCCTTCCTTGTGCTTGCATATCCCAGCTGCAGGATGAATCTGTGTGCAGGCTCCCTGTAAACAGAAGAAAACTGCCCTTTCATTTGGACAGTGCCTAAGAACTAGTGATTTTTTGTGATGGGGTTTTTATGATTTTGGTCTGGTGAATGAATAAATTTGAAGGCTTAGAGGAATTGGCTCTTCTTAGGTCTTGTTCTAAATGATAGTTTATTCTTATGCTGTAGAGTTTTTCAATTGCATAGAGCACAATTTTTAAAATTTGTTCTAGTATTGATGGACATTGGGCAGTTTTTAATTTGGGACTAGAAATATATATATAAATAGTGCTACTGAGAACATTATCACATAGCATCATTTAATAAACATATGAGTTCATTTCTGTTGATTGTGTTTTTAGAAGTGGGGTTACCAGATCCTTGGGTAAGCATATATTCTACCTTAGTAGATTCTGCCAAATAGTTTTTACAAGTGGCTGAACCACTCTGCTTAAACTTTACAACTCTGATGTTTAGAAGAATTTTCCGTTGATTAGCTTCTTCTGGCTTTGAACATTTCAAACTTTATCCTCCACTACTCATGTAATTCTGGCACGGGTGATATATGTTACAACCTTTGTCCCTGCAATACTGAGAGAGATAAAACAATGGTATGTAGGTAAAATCCTACACTAGGGTGCTAATAATAACCCACCTATTCACCCGTTAACTGTGAAACTAATAAACATATCCCATTCAACTTAACTCTATGCAGCACCAACTCAATTTCTACTTAGCAGGATTCCCAAACTGAAGTCACTACAATGCCACCAAGAACTAAAAGTGTGGTGGTGGAGATGAGGGTGAGAGAGGCAACAGTTGTATCCCATGATGATTAAATGTCTAATTTTTGCAAATTTTACAAAACATCTGACCAAATTGAACAAACAGCAAAAGCTTCTTCCACGGGATTGGAAAGTGGCCTTGACAAGTGAGGGGTCCTGAAACTTAAACTTTATTAAACTATTCATTATTTGTTGCTTAATAACAGACAACCACAAAACTCAGGGGCATTCAGCTCATGTGTCAGGGATAGCTGGCTATATGGCTCTGCTGATCTTGGCTGAATCACTCATATGTTGTGGGGATCAACTGATCTAAGAAAGCTTTGACTGGGATGACTTGTGATGCTTCAGCCCTTCTCACGTCTCTCATTTTCCATCAGGTCAGCCAGGCATAGCTCATTTTAAACTTCAGTTTATATCATGCTTATTCATATCACAATGCTCAAAGCAAGTCCTATGGCTGAGTCAGAAGTGGCAGAGGCCTATAAAATTCCATAGCAATGAGAGTAGATAAATGTAAGGGGGAAGATTGGGACCATTCTTACCACCATTCCATGAAAATTATGTATCCAGGAAATCCGCCTCTGGTCCTGGCCTTTCCTCCACACATAACTGGCAGTATCTTTAGAAATATCTTCAGGAGTAATCTAAGGTTGGGTGAGAAAAGTATGCAGAGGGCACACCGGTGGAATAATTTGTATCACAATGGAAACACCTTTCCTCCTCCAAAAAGTCTTCCTTCATTTTAACTGAGTTTCTTACAAACTCTTTGCACATCAAGGCATGCCCGGAAAATGATGACATCTTTAGAGTATACTGGACAGAGCTGCTCATGATGAGGGACAAAATGAGTGGATCTTCTGAGAGCTAAGCGGCTCGATATCTCTACACACACAGAACCAATTCCTGTCACATCTGTGAGACCCAGACCACTAGTTGGGAAGATCCTCATTAGAGGGTGGAGGCTTCTCAGGCATTCACCACTAGATACTCATCCCTCTGGTGTGAGACTCTCCATATGGAAGCACCTCTGGGGAGACAACACAAAAACCTCATCAGTCATTTACACCTGAGTACATGAAGGCTCAATCGCCACATGTTTTACTGAGATTTTATGTTTTGTTTTGTTGTTGTTGTTGTTTTGTTTTCTGGGAAAAAGAAATGATAGATGTGAAAGGCTTTCACAGTAAAGAACAGGAGATGTGCCTTGGAAAGAAACAGTGGAAAGGAAGAGAGAGGGCTTAGAAAGCAAAAATGCCCTCATGATTTGGGATCACTTTATTCTACCTCTTCTACCTGTGACCACGTGTTGTCAGTGCCTGGAAGGTGAGGAGTTTCCTCATGCCAAACTAGTAATGTACCCTGGAGGAGACATCTAGCCTGGACTATGAGTGCCATATTGTTTTACAATGTTTAAATATAGTGGGGAAGTAAGTAATTCTTTTTTGGATTATCAGGTAGACTTATATGGCTATTAATTTGTAATGTCACTAATAATTTTAGCTGGTTGAAGCTCTAATACCCTCTCTACAAGTTCAGGAAATTATTTACAAAATGTCTCAGAGCGAGCATATATTAACATTTTCTGTGTTGAGCCTGTCTATAGAGATATGGATGCTTTTGAAATTTAGAAATTCAGGTAGAATCTTACTTTAAGCAACTTAAAGAAAATCAAAATTGCTGTATTCAATCCAAGTCTCATTAAAATGGAAATTTACTGCTACAGAGTAGGAAGAGATAGATGTACTGTTTATTGAGTTTTTTATTTGTTTACATAAAACAAGTGTTAGCTATGAACTGTGTCTGCAAACAATAACAAATGGGAGAGATGCAAAGGGGGATGTTCTTCCCAGATCTGAGGGAGTACCTAAAATTATCTCTTCCACTGTAACTACATTTAAATGCAATATAAGATGGTCTTAAAATGATTTGTATGTTTCTCACATTGTTTTAGTAGTCATGGAGGCATGGACAAGTTTTCTATCATAGTGTGCAATTTTCAAGATTATGTCTTAGGCAATAACCAGGAAGAGATACCTAAACAGAATTATTAGTATGATATTGTTTACAGAGAGTTCAGATATAATAAGGAAGTAAATTATTATTATAGCATTATCATATACTTATAGAATATTACTCTCTAAGGCCAATGCCAGTTTTCAACCTCTTGCTTCACTATCTACAGCCATTTCATTGATACTCTAATGCCATCTCCTTCATTTATGAGTTACACCTAATCAGGGACAAACCAGAGCTGGAAACCAGGCCTTCTGAGATTTAATTTAATGATATGTTTGTATTAGAAATATCAGATTTTTTTGTACTTGGATCTATGCCCAGACTATATTGTTTGACTCCCTCCAAAGTTCTAAGACCTTATCAAAATGTAAACCCAGTTTGAACACCAGAATCCAAGTTTCATTTCTCTCTCTCTCTCTCTCTCTCTCTCACACACACACACACACACGAGAATTCTGAAGTTCTACCAATGCAACATATGGCATTGAGGGTATTTAGATTATACAGATATTCAACCTCAGACTTTACACTTAATTTTAAATGAGTAGTATTGTCATTAAGCAGAAGGACAGCTAACTGCATTTCAGTTTTTAATGCAAACAGCCTTATACATCCTCATGCTTTGACTTTTAATTCCAGTTTTCTGTACCTGGAGGATCCTGAGAAAACCCAACTAGAATGCCTGTCCTGTTAAGAGCACTTTAGAGGGAGGGAGACCATTCAGAGTCTCAACAGAGGACGGTCCTATTTTGTTGCCCTTCTTTTCCCTCTGTGTGTATTCTCTCTGTGTGGTGGAGGCAGAGCTGAGCCCGGAGACATTGGTACTCAGATGGCAGAGATGGGATGGCTTTCTCTTCTTCTGAATTCACTTTTTGCAGTCATAGACTTAGAATAGACAAGATTTCCATTCTAAATTATCTCAACAATTATATTTAGCCACATAATTGACTTTTCCCTTTTCTGAATGAACCAACTTCTGAACAGTCTGAGACAAGGGTAGTCAAGGGGGAAGGGAGTATGGAGAACTAGAAGTCTGTCAACCTATGCATTCTTTTTCTGAATTTCTTAAAACATCAAAAAGAAAAGTTCTGAGCTTCAAGAGAGCAGACAACATGGAAGTCTGGTTCTCAAGGAGAGAGGGTTTCAGTGGAATAGTGGACCATGGAATGGAAGGGACTAGGGTCAGTTTGAGTACATTTCCTGCTTCTCTTTAAATGCATTAGCAAGATAGTTGACTTGAGAGAGAAAACGGGGAGCCTTGGAACTCTGAAAAACAGAGGAATGATTTAAACCAAAAGCACTGAGTATGATGTAGGGTCAGATGCTGTGTAGAGTAGCAGAGAGGTGTTAAAGAGGTAATTAACAGCTATAATCTAAATAAAAACTGAAATTAAAAACTTTGTAACAGATGGGACTAACAAAAAAGGCCTGCGGCGGCAATAGGAAGATAACATGAATGTATTAGGAGAAGCGGAGAAGTAGCTCTTAGTACAGCTAAGTTGATGGCAAGATAATTGGTAATTAAGAGCTTTTACTTCTTTTAAGTCTTGCAATGTATGGTATTTCATGGTTTACAAGAAAAGGTAAAATAATGATTGTTATGTTGCTTTCTAAATCAACAGAATCGTGTGTATAAATAGCCATATGTACATCACCACAAATACATGTATTTTCAGTGAGAATATGAAAGGGCAAAATGTTCCTTCTATTCATCAAACTTGATCTAAATCTAATCAAATGACAAGATAAATGTCACTGTACTGTCCTAAGAAAATGATTATTGTTTAGCCAATGATTGCTTTAGGTCAGTAGTCGGCAAACTCATTAGTCAACAGAGCCAAATATCAACAGTACAACGATTGAAATTTTTTTTGAGAGCCAAATTTTTTAAACTTAAACTATATAGGTAGGTACATTGTTATTAACTTAATTAGGGTACTCCTAAGGCTTAGGAAGAGCCACACTCAAGGGGCCAAAGAGCCGCATGTGGCTCGCAAGCCACAGTTTGCTGACCACGGCTAGGTGTTTCAGACTTAATACAGTACTTATATCAATCAGTTCTTGCCACAATATTGCTGTGTGACAAATCACCTTCAAACTGTACTTTCAGAAAGAAACATTCACTCTCCTAGTCATAGATTTTCAGGTTCAGTGTCTTGACTAGTCTAGGCTAGGCTCAGCTGTGTGGCTATGCATCTGTCTACAAGTCAGGTGGGCTCAGCTTCAAATTGCTGTTTGGGTTCATGTTGGTTTTACATGTGCTTTGGGGAGAAGACATGGCAAGTGGAGTAGCCCAGGAGAGGGAGCTGAAATACATGAAGAAACATGAATAAAGGTTCTTGGAGTACCGCACAGTATGAATTACGCAGAGCAAGGACTCTTTATAATTATGTTCTTTATAAGTATCAGTAATAACAATTTGGTACTTACTATTAAATTATTAACAGGATTGACTGTATATTTTCCTATTGACACTTCTCAATCTAAATATAGGAGTATAGTGTTTCTTTGACCTGGCAAACTGATCAATAATCATTGTCTGATTTCTAGTCTGCCATTCTGTTTTTCTCTGAGTTTGGTAAAGTCAGCTTACAAACCATGAGGATTTATGGACCTTCATCTCAGATAAAACTTTTAACAATAATGAAGATCAGTCAGTATCATTGCCTTACCACATCCCCTTTATCATCAGATGGCTGCAGCTGTAAGCAAAAAGGATACCTGAAGAATTCTGACCCATGGGGCCTTGAGACCTAAGGTTTTCCCCCTTGTAAAGTGAAGACCCTTGAGACATGAGAGATGTGGCTTCCCTTACTGTCCATGAAATAAGTCAAGATGTGAGATTCAGTGGAAAGGGAGTATTACCTGAGAAATATCAATCAACACTTCATTCTGAGGTTTCTGAGCGTGATTAAGTTCACGGAAGCAAGGTGAGGCAGACCCTAGTTCACCTGCAATTCACAAAGCAGAGTGTGATTTACCGATCTCCCTGAAGTCAACTACTCTAAATTTTTACATATTTCCCACCCATTCTCTCCTTTGTTATTTAAAACTAGAGGCCCGATGCACAAAATTTGTGCAAGGGTAGGCCTTCCTTACCCTGGCTGCTGGCACCTGCTTCCCTCTGGCACCTGGGACCTGGGCTTCCCTCGCAGCTCAGGCTTCATCCGGAAGGACGTCCGGAAGGACATTCGGTCTAATAGCATATTACACTTTTATTATTATAGATTTTGTGGATATGTATAGATACCAAATGCTGGCTGAATTTATAACTCATTAAATGACATACAAGATGGTCTCAGCTTTTGCCCATGGCATTGAAAAATGCAACAGATTTTATCCCTGCTTCCAAAATCAACTGCAGTTTAGAGAAATGGGTTAAATATATTTGAAATATTTATATTCATACATGAATTAATTTCATGTAATTATCCTACTTAGTGAATAAAAACAAAAGAGCAATATTTGAGTTAAATGAAATTATTAAATGGTATTTAACTTGTTAAAACATTTTATTCATTTTATCAAGAACAGTGAAGTGGGTCTTCATAAATGCAGAACTTTTTTGCTATTTATTAAACTAGAATCTATCTTTACTTTGATTTATAGTCTAAAATAAAAGTCAGCAAGCTGTTCTTGTTTCTGATGCTTGTATAAATATATGGATAGAATAAAATTATACAAATAATATCTGTAATAGAAAAGAGAAAGGCAGATCTCACATTATCACCCCTCTAATCATAATCATCTCTACCATAAAATATTTAATATTAAAAAGTATTAATAGCCACTTAAAAACTAATGGAATTTGCAGAAAGTTTTACAAAATAATTATTTGGGTTCTTATGAAAGCAATTTCTATTTATGTAGGTTATTACTTTGCCTTGTTTTAAAGTCAAGATGGTTCAAAGAAAACCTGTTATCCTAATATCAAGAATGTATAAAAGTCCTTATATGTTAATTATTGCTGACCTGGGCATGGCATTTGTGTTAGGCCTCTGTCATGGGAGCCTGGTTTTTAAAAAATGAGTTAAGTTGAGCATGTTTGTCCAAGGAAACATTATTGCTGAACTCTGTTTACATAGGCAGCAATGAAACATTTAACAATTTGAACAAAAAAGTTGACTATCTAAAGATGGTTTCCAATTTCCAAAATACACAAGAAAAGGCAACACATTGTTTACCTGTAAATAGCATCCCATCCTCAGAGACAACTGCTTTATTTCACTGTGGGTCACAGGTGAAGTGGGTTTGTGGAGATGAAGCTTTAGCCGATTCAGCCAGCCCCATTTACCTGCTTTGTTTCTGACAGCCACTCAAAAGAGGATTAGAACTAGATTAGCTAGAAACACTAAAGGTCAGAACTGGAAGTAGCATAACAATTTGGTTAGGGAAAATCTAGGAACAGAATGCCACTAGTATTCCAAGTCAGAGGAAAGAAAATGCAGAATTTAGAGTTGAATTTTTTACCTTCATTTACTTGGATATAGCATATTTCTACTCTATAACCATATTTGGCTGTTCTAATTTCAAATGGTGCATGTTGCCATCTATATCACTGCTTCTCCAGTGTGGTCCATGCACCAGTCCCATTGGGTAAACTATTAACAGTCCACAGTGAGATAAATGTAGAAATTGAGAGTAAATGTTTAGATAGACACACTGACCTGGTAAAGAAGCAAAAAAGTTTACAGACAACATTTTGAATAGTAGTGATGATTAGCATGTAATTTAAGAAAAACTCTATATAGCAATAGATGTGAGAAGATTTAAATTTTAATTGGAGCCATTGTCAACTACTCATTTCACCTTTATGGTCTCAGTTACCTCAAATATAAAATGGGGACTTAAATCTCTAAGGGCTCTTCCATAATTAACATTCTATGATTCTATGGAATATACTTTTGACTTTGAACCTACTTTTATAATGCTTCGCCTTAACTTCCCTTCATTTATCCTTATTAAGCTCTAATATTGAAGTTGGTAGGAGATCACAAAATATCATATCATAAACAGCAAATATCTGAATTATCAACATTTTGCCTAGTGTTTGTTCAAATAAGAGTACCCCTCCTTTTATTTAGTGTTATAGGATATACTAGAGGCCCGGTACACAAAATTTGTGCACTTCGGGGGGTCCCTCAGCCCAGCCTGCACCCTCTCACAGTCCAGGAGCCCTTGGGAAGCAGGCCTAAGCCGTCAGTCGGACATCTTTAGTGCTGCCATGGAGGTAGGAGAGGCTCCCACTACCACCGCTGTGCTCACCAGCCGTGAGCCTGGCTTCGGGATGAGCAGTGCTCCCCCTGTGGGAGCGCACTGACCACCACGGGGAAGCTCCTGTGTTGATTGTCGTATCATAGTGACTGGTCGACCAGTTGTCCCGGTTGTTCGGTCTCATATACATACATACATATATATATATATATAGAGAGAGAGAGAGAGAGAGAGAGAGAGAGAGAGAGAGATTCCATAAAAATAAGGAAGGAAGAGGCATTCACCCTACTATTCACATTCAATAGTAATTTCTTCATACTCTTTTAAATAGTTCCTCTGCTGAGAAACAGCAAAAGGAGAAGACAGAATTCATGCTCTCAAACGAAAAATCTCTGCCAAAGACTGAAAGAAACCAGTCCTTCCTTAAAATGATATTTGGGTGCACGGAGCCCTGTTACAGATGTGAAACTCCAAAGTTCCCCTTGATTGAGTGCTTTAAGAACTCAAGTGCTCAATTTCTAGTGGCTGGGAAACAATATGGGATGGCAGGGCAACCTTGGCTTCAAGCCTTCTGGCATCCTGGTACTGCTACATATTCTGGCAGCTTCCACTTGCACAATTGAGTCATCATTTGCACTTCAGCCTTGCTTTTCTAAATTCTTTCTAATATTCTGTTTGATAAAGAGTATTTAAATGAGATAAAGGAGCACCTTGTATTATGTGACAAATTGTTGACCCCCTCCCTAAAGTTTACCTTCTAAACTTGACCTCTGCTGGTTACAGCATGGTTCCTTTATAAATCCAGGCTTGATGGTATCATGGCTATAGCTGTTATTAAATCTCTCTTCTTTAACCCACCCTTAGTCTTTCCTTGGTTGCTACAGCCTTACTCCCCTCTAATCTTCTAGCCCTTGTTACAGAACTGAAAACCATGGGATTGTAATGTATAGAAGGGAACTGAGATCATCTTGCCCAACCACTTTATCTCATAATCATAATGGACCTTGGATCTCTGCTCATTCCACTGTCCTTTCCACTATGCCACATTTACAACTCTTAAAATTGTTGAGTAGAAGGCAGGTTCTGTTGTATATAAATCAATCCCAAAAAAGAATAAAACACTAGAGAACAGGAATGGACACATGCAAATTCTGCTTTATTTTTTTCAGAACACTGAGTAGGTGTTAAATTTAAGTACTTGCTGAATTGAGTTTGCATCATTCTTACAGCTCCTCCATCTCACTAGTTTTTACCCTTTTCTTCTATAAATATCCTCAATTTTTGTATTTGGCTGATCAATATTTTCAGTTCAACTTAGCATGTTTAATACACTTTCTTTTGTGTGAGTATTGCTTAGTATTTTGCACATACTAGTGTTAAATGGCTTTTCTTTTCTTTTTTTTTTTTAGAATTTGCCTATCTTATATGTACAGGCACCTCTCTAGCCTTTGAGGAGTGCTTTCTTACCCTTGGCATCTAAAGGAACAACTCTTTTGTTTATATTTGCTGTACTCACAATACACTTGTGTTTCTTATAATCATTCATGCTTGTTCTTTTTTTCGATGTTGCTGATTTCTGGGTTTATCTTCTTACTGAATATATGTGTCTGTTAGAAATAAATGCTCCTCTGTTTGAGCATTTATTTTTTCTAAGCTCAATCTTATTTTAGGTGCTTTCTGTTCATATTTATAAATGTGTTGGCATCCCGAGCATTGTTTTCTGTTCTCTGATATTTGCAATATCTTTAAATCTAGTGCCATTTGTAAGTTCTCCATAATCATTCTTGTATACAGTAATGAACCTTAGAGTACCCCACTAAAGAGATCACTGGAACTAGATCTCTAGTCAGTCATAATAAATCTTTACTCGTTGAAAGGCCAATAGCATTACTTACAGATTGAATTTGAGTCAAAATAGAATCTTTAATATCCATTTCATATTTATTGAAACTCAACTATATGAGTTGTCCTATGTTGACTTTTATTACTTGCTTATAATTCTGTCTACCATAGAGCTATCAAAAATGATGTCCACCATTTGTTCTTCTCGAGATAATATTGCTTACCTGTCATCTTTATGTTTAAGATTGTTCTCTATGAACATCTGTTCCTTTTGAAAACTGCTTCAGTCAGCCTCCAAAATCATTCTTTTTACTTATTATGAAGATTAACTCCACTCACCCATTATTACTACATCTTTTGGATATACATAGAGCTCTCTTTTGTCCTCATACCTTTGCAAAAAATCAAATTCAATCACTGTGATACCCAACTATCAAGTCAGTTGTAGGCATCATATACTCATAGTTGCTGATTTGTTAATATCCAAATTTTCCAACTACTCCATTTTCTGCTTTTAGGAGCTGTTGTTTGGTTTTTGTTGTTGTTGTTGTTGTTGTTTTTGCAGAAACTTAATTATATTTTAATCACACACAGTAATTGTTTTCTTATTAAAATAAAATTTAAGAAATTAGTTGGATCTCTCAGCCATTTGCACTTATCATTAATGTCATGTCCCTCATTTAATTTTTTGCTTGATTCACTCAGTGATGTTCTCCCTCCTCATATACCCTCATGAGGTTTTAAAAATACTTCTTTTGACATTAATTATTTGTGTCAACCATGACTCATTTGTTTGGTAGAATTCTTTTTTTCCCCACTTCTAAGTTATAATACCCTACATTGCTTTATGTAAATGGTGGCTTAATGATGAAGAAATAGAGCATAGCCAAGGTGACTACCCCTTACTAGATTCAGATCCAGGAACTCTACGGTACAGAGCCTCAGATGTGGGCCTGGTGCTGGTTCAGGGACCGAATCAGCTATATTTGGACCTGATTTTTATTTTATTTTATGTTATTTTTCTTTAATTTGAGGGAAATGTGATAGTTTTTAATTTAAATTCTTTATTGTTTGAAGTATTACATGAGTCTCTTTTTTCCTCCATTGACCTTTCCCCAGCTATTCCCAACATCAGCACATGCCCTCCCCCACACCCCCAAGTGTCTGTATCCATTGGTTATGCTCATATGCATGCATACAAGTCCTTTGGTTGATCTCTTACCCTCCCCTCCCCTGCCTTCCCTCGTAGGTTAAACAGTCTGTTCAACGCTTCTATGATTCTGGCTCTATTTTTGTTCATCAGTTTATGTTGTTCATTATATTCCACAAATTAGTGAGATCATGTGATATTTATCTTACTCTGATTGGCTTATTTCACTTAGCATAATGCTCTCCAGGTCCATCCATGATGTTGCAAATGATAAAAGTTCCTTCTTTTTTATAGCAGCGTAGCATTCCATTGTGTAGATGTACCACAATTTTTTAATCCCCTCATCTGCTGATGGACACTTGGGCTGTTTCCAAATCTTAGCTATTGTAAATTGTGCTTCTATGAACATAGGGGTGCATATATCCTTTCTGATTGGTGTTTCTGATTTCTTGGGATATATTTCTAGAAGTAGGATTACTGGGTCAAATGGGAGTTCCATTTTTAATTTGTTGAGGAAACTCCATACTGTCTTCCATAGTGGCTGCACCATCTGCATTCCCACCAGCAGTTCATGAGAGTTCCTTTTTCTCCACATCCTCGCCAGTACTTGTCATTTGTTGATTTGTTGATGATAGCCATTCTGACAGGTGTGAGATGGTACCTCATTGTCATTTTGATTTGCATCTCTTCTATGATTAGTGACTTTGAGCATGTTTTCATATGTCTCTTGGCCTTCCCTATGTCCTCTTTCATAAGGGGTCTATTTAGGTACTTTGCCCATTATTTTATTGGATTGTTTATCTTCCTTTTGCTAAGTTGTATGAGTTCCCTGTAAATTTTGGAGATTAAACCCTTATGGGAGATAACATTGGTAAATACGTTCTCTTATGCAGTGGGCTTTCTTGTTGTTTTGTTGATGGTTTCTTTTGCTGTGCAGAAGCTTTTTATTTTATGTAGCCCCATTTGTTTGTTTTCTCTGTAGTTTCCATTGTCCTAGGAGCTGTATCAGTAAAGATATTGCTATGACATATGTCTGCTATTTTGCTGCCTGTAGATTCTTCTAAGATTTTTATGGTTTCCCATCTTACATTTCAGTCCTTTGTCCATTTTGAGTTTATTTTGTGTATGGTGTAAGTTGGTGGTCTAGTTTCATTTTTTTTTGCATGTAGCTGTCCAATTTCCCCAACACAATTTATTGAAGAGACTGACTTGACTCCATTGTATGCTCTTGCCTCCTTTGTCAAATATTAATTGAGCATAATGGCTTGGGTTCATTTCTGGGTTCTCTGTTCTGTTCCATTGGTCTATATGTCTGTTCTTGTGCCAGTACTAGGCAGTTTTGAGAACAGTGGCTTTGTAATACAGCTTGATATCTGGTATTGTGATCGCTCCAACTTTGTTCTTCTTTCTCAGGATTACTGTGGCTACTCAGGGTCTTTTTTATTCCATATGAATTTTTGGAGAGTATGTTCTAGGTCTGTGAAATATGCCATTGGTATTTTAATGGGAATTGTGTTGAATCTATTGATTGCTTTGGGTAGTATGGACATTTTAATGATGTTAATTCTACCAATCCATGAACACAATATATTCTTACATTTGTTGATGTCTTCCTTTATCTCTTTTTTCAATGTCCTTAGTTTTCCAAGTACAGGTCTCTTACCTCATTAGTTAAGTTTATTCCTAAGTATCTTAAATTTTTTGATGCAATGGTAAATGGGATTATTTTTTTAGTTTCTCCTTCTGTGAGTTCATTATCGGTGTATCAAAAAGCCATAGATTTCTGGGTATGAATGATGTATCCTGCTTAATTGCCAGATTCATTTATTAAGTCTAGTAGTTTTATGACGGAGTCTTTAGGGTTTTCTATGTACAATATCTTATCATCTGCAAATAATGACAGTTTTACTTCATTTTTTTTCCAATTTGGATGCCTTTCATTTTTTTATTCTTGTCTGATTGCTATGGCTAGCACTTCCAATACTATGTCAAATAAGAGTGGTGAAAGTGGGCATCCCTGTCTTGTTCCTGTTCTTAGGGGAAATGGTTTTAGTTTTTGCCCATTGAGTATGATGTTGGCTGTAGGTTTGTCATATAAGGCTTTTATTATGTTGAGGTATGATCCCTCTATTCCCACTTTGCTGAAAGTTTTTATCGGGAAAGGGTGTTGGATTTTGTCATATGCTTTTTCTGCATCAATTGATATGATTATGTGATTTTTGTCTCTCAATTTGTTTATGTGATGTATAACATTTATTGATTTGTGGATATTGTACCATCCTTGCATCCCTGGAATAAATCCCACTTAGTATGATCTTTCTAATGTAATGCTGGAACCAATTTGCTAGAATTTTGTTGAGGATTTTGGCATCTATGTTCATCAGGGATATTGGCTTGTAAATCTCTTTCTTTGTAGTGTCTTTATCTGGTTTTGGGATTAGGGTAATGCTAGCTTCGTAGAACGAGCTTGGAAGTGTGCCTTTCCTTTTAATTTTTTGGAATAGTTTGAGGAGGATAGGTTTTAGTTCTTCTTTCAATGTTTGGTAAAACTCTCCTATAAAGCTGTCTGGTCCAGGGCTTTTGTTTGCTGGAAGTTTTTTTAATTATTGTTTCAATTTCATCAGTAGTTATTGGCCTACTCAGGTTTTTTTATTCTTCCTGATTGAGTTTTGAAAGCTTGTATTTTTCTAGGAATATGTCCATTTCATCTAGGTTGTCGAGTTTGTTGGAGTAGAGTTCTTTGTAGTAGATTTTATAATTGTTTGTATTTCTGTGGGATCAGTTGTTACTTCACCTCTTTCATTTCTGATTTTGTTTATTTAGGTCCTCTCTCATTGTTTCTTGGTGAGCCTGACTAGTGGTTCACTAATGCTGTTTATCCTTTCAAAGAATCATCTCTTGGTTTTATTGATCTTTTGAATTGTTTTTTGGTCTCTATCTCATCTCTATCTCATTTATTTCTGCTCTGATCTTTATTTTTCCTTCCTTCTGCTTACTCTGGGCTTTTCTTATTGCTCTCTTTCTAATTCTTTAAGTTGTAGGGTTAGATAATTTGTTACCATTTTTTCTTGTTTTTTGAGGTAGGCCTGTAGAGCTATGAACTTCCCTCTCAGGCCTGCTTTCACTGTGTCCCATAGATTTTGGATTGTTGTGTTTTCATTGTGCATGAAATTCATGCACTCGGGCTGGAGGGTCCCTCAGCCCTGCCTGCACCCTTTCGCAGGGCAGGAGCCCTTGGACATCCTTAGCACTGCCATGGAGGCAGGAGAGGCTCCTGCTACCGTCACTGCACTCGCCAGCAGTGAGCCCAGCTTCTGGCTGAGCGGTGCTCCCCCTGTGGGAGTGCACTGACCATCAGGGGGCAGCTCCTGCATTGAGCGTCTGCCCCTAGTGGTCAGTGTGCATTATAGAGACCAGTTGTTCCACTGTCAGGCTGAAACTGGCCCTCTGACATCCCCGAGGGGTCCCGGATTGTGAGAGGGTGCAGGCCAGGCCGAGGGACCCCACTGGTGCACAACTGGGGTCAGGGAGGGATGCGGGAGGTTGGCCAGCCCGGGAGGGACTGGAGGAGGGCTCCAGGCTGTGTCCGGCCCATCTCGCTCAGTCCCGATTGGCCAGACCCTAGCATCAAGCTAACCTACTGGTTGGAGCATCTGCCCTCTGGTAGTCAGTACATGTCATAGCAACTGGTCGAACAGTCGACTGTCTACCTTCTCGTGGTCAGTGCATGTCCTAGCAAGCGGTTGAGTAGCCTTAGCATATCATTAGCATATTATGCTTTGATTGGTTGTACAGACAACCAGACACTTAGCATATTAGGCTTTTATTATATAGGATTGCCCAGTAAAGCAATACTTTCTTTATATTAATATAATGTGTGGGAATTCAAATACCAAAGTAGTGTAATTTTGTGATTTTTACATTTTATGAAAGGATTAGCAATAATGGTTTTTAGAGCATAGTCCCCTATGCCATTTCAAGTATGACTGTATTTACAGAGACTTTATTGCATAACTTTTTAGGAGCATAGCTCTTGAATAAAGTAAGGTATATAAGAATGTATATATTCAGAGAAATAAGAAATTGTAAAAAAGAAAATCATTTACTGGACCAGCAATAATTAAACTGGAATATGTCAGGAGAATTCCAGAAAAGAAATAATCCTGAAGCACTTGCAGGGAAGGGACAATGTCTTATTCAGATTTTTAGCCCTAGTACTTGGCACAAAGAAGGCAATTATCTTAGGTCAAGTTTCTCAGACACAGGGCCTGAGGCAATGATTTAGGGGTATATGATTTATTGAGAAGTATTCCTCAGGAAAAACCTGTAAGCAGGAGAGAAGTGGGATAAGAAAGGGAAAAGGGCCAAAAATAATAATGCCTCAAGGATACTCTTGCCTTGTTCTGGTCCCCGGTGAGGCCCTGGATTGTAAATAGCACTGCAGCATTGTCCCACCTTGAGACAGAAGGGCTGGGCTTTCTAAATCCTGAATCATTCCATCATTAATTACTTGGGAGCAGCTGAGTTGTAACCCAGAAATTTCTGGGTATCTTATCTTCCATCCACCAAAAATTCTCCAGAGGAAGCCACAAGTATAAGCTGCTAACCATAGTTCTCACAGCAGCTGGGAGAGATGTGCACCCTCTGGAAAGGAAATCTAAACTGGATACTAAAGCATTGCCTTCAGTAATCAATAAATATTTTATTGGGTGAATGAAAAGATGAGTCTGACCCAATCTAACTCTGAACCACCTTCACGTTTTATAGGATTTGGATATTTCCCAATTGTTCTTTATGGCCATGAATCTTACTCAGCATACTGCACATGTCCCATCTGCTTAATCACTGTCACTTTAGAACCCACATTTAAGTAGCAAATGAATATAAACAACTACCAAGTCCATGAACACAAGCAGTTGGGAAGCAGTAAAAGAATATTTGCTCTTAATATTGGCGGGGTAAAGGCAACCAGATTTATAGGCAGCTGGATGGGGAAACCATAAACAAGGTGAGCAGAAGACATACTAGCAGAATACATTAAAGCAAGGCCCCAGGCAATGCAGAATGCTTCAATAAACCTGGCAAAAAGAATAATTGGAAATGCAGGATAGGCAAGTGACACCCAAATATGGATTGTGCATTCAAAACAGGCCTATTGTAGGACTTCAAATGGTAGAAGGCACAAGGGTGACAACTTAACTTACTGATGCTAGGGAAGTTTTCAAGGCTGACAAAGAGCAATGGTTATGTGTTAATTCTGTACCTGAGCTCCGGTTTGCAGCCACCGTTAGCAGCGACATCTGTGAATGCAAATGGTAAAACTACTAAAATGTTACTTGTTCAAGTACAACGTTCATAACTTTGGGTGTAAGGATAATACAGTCTCCCTGGAAATGGCACATAAAGCACTGTGTACATTATTTTAACACAGAAGATTTCAAATATTTAGGCTTCAATATAACCATGATTTTTAAAATCTGATTTTCTAACTCATTAAAAATAGTCTCCATTTGCTACTAAGTGATTCCATCAATTTTACGCATGATCATTAGATTTTCCCAGTAATTTAGAAGTTTTGGCAAGTAAACAGAATTTCAGTGTGGCCCTTGATTTTGTAGAGACTCTGAGTTTTTCAAGAGGAAAAGTCAGTTATCAAGTATTTATCTCTGTTAATGTCCTTTGGTGGTAAGCAACAAAAACTGACCTGATATAGGGAAAAACAGAATTTACTAGAAATTGGTGGGCATAAATCATATACTTGAAGAATAAGTTGAACAGTGCGCCCTTGGTAAGGCAAAAATAAGGCAACTCTTAAGCGGAAGATGTTTGGGGACTTTCTCTGTAACATGATGCTTAAGAAACTCCTCTCATTCTGAGATTCTCACATTTCCAGGAGAGAGTTTTATTAGTCCAACTTTAAGTTGTATTTCCCCTTGGGTCAGTCAGCCTGTCCAGAGACTAATGTCACAGAAATAGTCACCAGAGAAATCACTGGTAACCAGGAAGCCATCCATCCCAGTTTATGTTGGCTTAAGTATTAGAGTTTGTCTCTGGAATGCCTGTGGTCGTCAGTATGTTCAAATCCATACATGCTTTTAAATTTGTTTTTATTTATGTGTTTATTTAATGGGTCTTAATGTTTACACTTAATTAAAATTGTTTTTTTAAATGTGGGATTAAATAAATTTAAATTCACAAATACCAAGCTTCTATTTTTGGCTCACATTTTAAAGTCAAATTAAGTGTTTTGATCTGTGATACAGGGGTTGCCATAAAAACTTTTTAAATCAAAGATCAGGAAAGAAAGACTGTGTTTGTGCCTCATATGCCATGGCTCTTAGTTTTACCCAGGCTTCATTTTTGAAAAGCTGGCCTCTTTCTTAATGAGATGTCGTTAGTTCTCATCTACATATTGGCTTAGCTAATCAGCCAGTTTTCAATTGTTCAATTCTTGCTGTCTAGTCTTAAAATTGTCACTAAAAATGTCAACCCCATGCTGAGGGAAACATGGCATAGGCACCATGACATATTTGTTGAAAGGATGAATGAAGGAATGACTACATCTCCTCTTCCTACCTTCTAATGTCAGCCTTTTAAATTTATTATTAACAATATAAATTAGTGTATACAAGCTCTTAAGAGACATATAAAATCCAGTTTTGTTAGTTTTTTTTCTACCTAATAGTAATGTAATAAGGGTGGAATTTGAAGTTTTTTAAGCAGTATAAAGTTTGAGCTTTATCTTTGAGTTTCATTTACTCATTTGTGATACTCTAAGCATCCAATGGCTTGGGTAATTTGAAATTGACAATTTCCATTAATTTTGTTCAATGTACACATTGTGAACCTATGTCATAGGCAGCAGAAAAGGGTAAAATAGTGCATCTTCACAATAAATCTGAACCCATTTTTCTGCTTGGCTGGACTTGTACTTCTTGGATCATAAAATTTGCCCTCTGTAGGCTCAAGAAATGGTAATAATGATGCAAACTTGACTGAACTTGCAGCTCCAAAGGCATGAGAATGATTATTTAGGGCCTATCATAAATTCACTGTCATGTAATTTTCATCAAAATTTTGAGATATGGGCACTGCAGATTTGGAGTAATGTATTCAACTTGCAGATGGTGCAAATACCAAGGCTTCAGAAGCATCAGTCTCTGCTACTCAATTTGACTCCATAACTCACCAAATGTAATTGGACTCACCAAATCCTTTTTAACTGCCACATATTTACATCAATTCCCAAGTAATTCTCATTGGTGACATGTACCATCATTGTTACTATTATTACACATCCATTATACACTAGCATGTCCTCAAAGTACCAAGCAAATCTTTTATTGGTTAACTAGAGGCCAGGTGCACAAAATTTATGCAAGGGGCTCAGCCCTCACAGCCGCGGCAGCTTGCCTCAACCCTCGTAGTCCCGGCTTCTTCCAGAAAGTCGTCCAGAAGATCGTTCAGCTGTCTGGTCTAATTAGCATATTACACTTCTATTATTATAGATGATGTCTGATGCATGTGTTCTTTTGACTCTCCCTGGTTTGTCACTCTTTAGAACCAGGACAAAAATGCTTCATCATTGTTATATTCAATACAAAATTGGATCCCATGACCAATGGTATTAGGCTCGGTGCAAAGTGTCCTTGGTCACCTTCCCCTTCCCCCTTTCATGCTGAGACACACCACTTTTCTGAGTGAACACTCATGAAGAGCCTTACATAATTGTGAGATTCTTTCTTCTAAGTCATGATTATCTCTCCATGACCATGTGGATGTTGAGAATCATCATTTTAGTACATCAGCATTGGCAGTCATACACCTCATATATGTGTAGTATAACAAGTGTACCTCTAGGTAAGTTTCAGGGGAATGGAGCTCATTGGCCAGATGGTGCATATCCTATCCCATTGAGTTTGAAAGTCTGAACTGTGGTCCAAAAACACCTCTGTTTCAGCACTTATTTATCTACTAGAGGCCCGATGCACAAAATTCATCCAAGGGGCTTGGCCCTTGTAGCCGCAGCTTCATCCAGAAGGTCGTCCAGAGGGACGTCCAGCTGTCCGGTCTAATTAGCATATTATGTTTTTATTATTATAGATGTTATTATCATTTGTTTGCTTAGCTATCTCTCCAGTAGCCTGTGATATGCCTAAGAGTGGGAACCAAATTATGTTTACTTTAGCAACCCCTTCCCCCAAATAGCACAATGCCTGGTAATAGTTACTGATGGTTCAACTGACCAAAGGATTCCCTTGCTGAAATGGAATCCTTAACCACAAAGTCACACATTTGTGCCAGAAAAGTGAAAATAAAACTTCAGAGTGGGAGAAAGGAGAAGGATGTGTTAAAAATTGTCTTCCCTCTGCTGCCAGTTGGAAAGTGATGCCTTTTATGGAACAAAACACTACACTCTGTGCTGTGTTCTTGATGAGATCTGCACATAATACTGATAAGATCTTGGCTACATTGTCATTCCTTTCTTATTTTTTGTAGACATTGAATTTATGTATAAATGTTTGAAAAAGAAAAACACTACTCATTTGAAATGTTATGTCTGTGAATAAAATATGTACATGTATTTGAGGCTCGGTTTGACACTACAACAGTATATTTAAGATAAACTATTTATCTTCCACAAACACATTTCACTGTTTTAACACATCCATTTGTTTCTGGAAGGAAGGCAGGAGCAGGAGGGTGGGAGGCAGGGAGGGAGGGAAGGTGGCAGGAAGGAGCGGGAAACAGGAAGCTTTGTGTTGTGAAATTTCAGCTTTTCTCTTGATGGCAAAATCCTAACTGGAATATGGTTTTGTTATCCCAGATGTCAGTTCACAAATCATGAATTAAGCAGCTCAAGCCAAGTGGCACCTAGCAATAAAACTGGCATTTCTCAAAATATTGGCAGATCAAGCAAGCAACTGTTGATTTTAAATGTTTAATGAGCAATATGTTACTTATTCCAGTAATATTGCTGTGTTTGCCTAACCTTTCTCAGACTGCCTCCTTGTGCTTTATCCCTGGAAAGTTTCCAAAAAGGAAAGGGTGAGTTAGGGAGGGAAGACAGTGTGGACAGAATGAGAAAGAACTGTAAGAAGAAAGAGCTAATTAAAATTTCTCTCCTGATAACAGGGAGCCATCCATGTCTTCTCAGAATCATAACTCAGGGACTTATAGGGTGTTATGGAATCCCAGCATGTTCTTCAAATGTTTATGGTCACAGTGGAGGAAAAAAGAAGAATGGGATAAAAATAGGTTGGAAGAGAGACAGGTAAAGCTGTTAGGGGATGATTGAAATGAGAAACACAGGATAACTAACGGAAGTCGTGGGTGAGATCTTAAGCATAGGATCATGATGACAGAAATGTGGGTGAAGTCAGGCTGCACACCTTTGTTATACAGGATTCTTGGTCCAGAGAATGAATTATGGCAGGACTGCAACAGGCATCAAATCAATGGTGCAAAGGGGTAAGACAGAAATCAATAGTAGCTTCAGATTCTGTGGCAGAAAGCACTTGGCTCCTTGGTCCCCTTGGAGTACAACACATGCTCATTTGTTAGCAGTATGGGTATAATATCTGCTGGAGATTAACCAGTGGTTCCCAAACTTATTTGGCCTACCGCCCCCTTTCCAGAAAAAATATTACTCAGCCCCTGGAAATTAATTTTTTTAAAATTTTAATAGCAGTTACTCATCGCCCCCAAATGCACCTGTGGCCATCACCGCCCCCCTGGATCGCTGCAGCGCCTACCAAGGGGCGGTAGCGCCCACTTTGGGAATCACTGGATTAAACCTTCATCAAGGTAAAGTTAACAAGCACTACACAAACTCTGGGTATCATTTGTTGCCTCAGAAAACAGTTTTCTTTCTTTTTCAGAACTATTTCTTTTGGTGAAAGTGAGTGAGGAACTAAAGGCATTACTGAGCAATACTGAAGGCATTATCTGCAGATAATTTATGCAAAAGATCTGGATCAGTGGGAGTGTTAAAGTGGAAATAACCACATGACTGATTAGCATTAAAAACTAGCCATAGAGACAAATC
The DNA here is from genome assembly GCF_000147115.1 of Myotis lucifugus. Classification (NCBI taxonomy): domain Eukaryota; kingdom Metazoa; phylum Chordata; class Mammalia; order Chiroptera; family Vespertilionidae; genus Myotis; species Myotis lucifugus. Next base: position 1,792,780 of record NW_005871236.1, on the reverse strand, counting down.
TCCTGAACAGACCACTCACTATAGTTTAGAACAGAAAGAAATTCCTTGATGCTCTAAGAACTAAAATGAAAGGGGGGGGGGAATCAGTACCATTTGTGAAAGTTAGGGGAGGATTTGTCTTTTGTAAATAAACCATCAGCCTGATGTTATGCTATTTACAAAATTAGGGATATTGTTCTTAAACTTCAGAAGAGAAACACTGTTGTATAACACTCATCCAGGGTCATATTTTGTAAAGTGATTTCAAAATATATGCATAGTTGCATTCTTTCAATGTTTGTGCTCCTGTAGAGAGGAACTGTGACATTCCTTAATGCCCTCATAATGCCTATTTTAGGTATTGAGTTCAAGAACCCTGGGGATGATGCTAATGAAGTCCGAACAACAAGAACAGTCTCCATAATCTAGGGAGTTTCGCTTTGTCCTTCAACCATGCTCTTCAACATGGGTAGTGACCCCTCAAATGAATATTCAATCATACCAGCAATGGCTTGTCAAGGAAAAATTATGTCAGATCCATCATTAAAAAGTCATCATTTATTGAGGATCTACTATGTGACAGGCATAGTGCATATGGATATTTAGGATAATATTATACTAGTAATTATTCTGTACCTTCTGGTAATAGGTTTCTATTTATAGATACATGACTACAATGCAATTTTGATAACCTATCACATTTGTTAAAATGAAAGACAGCAACTGGTTATAAAACCCCTACTCTCATCTCTCACTCAATGAAGTATTTCAGCACAAAAATGAGTAAGGTTATGAAGAACATCTTATTTGGAAAGTGAAGATAAAGAATACAATTGGAACAAATAAATTCAAATGATAGATTAAGGTTACTTGGCTTGCTTCCTCTGGCAGAGAGAAAAAAGATAACATCTCTTCGGAAAGAAAAACATTTGGGAGAGGATCTCTAGAATAATTTGTGATTTGGACTGAACGTAGACAGTTTGTGTTACATTTCAATCACTAACTTCTAATCTATCTTTTGAAGTTGTGATTAAAAATAAAAGGAGTAATATTCTCTCAGTAGGGGTTGTGAGAATTACCTGAAATAACAAAGATGTGTGTAAAAAGCCTTAAATAAATGATAGTTATTTCTAGTAAAGTTTTCTGTTTCATTTGAGGAGGCTTTTCATTTTTTTTAATTATGTGTGTGTGTGTTTTAAGCACGTACTATGTTCTATGAGCTCCTTACTTGGTAATAAAATGCTTATCCTTTCAATCTCAACTTAAGTGGCTTTTTCTTAGGTGATTTTTCCCAACTATCCTAACCAGGTGAAATCTCTCTTGCATAGGTTTTCTTTCATTCCAGATATCTTGCCTTCTTTACACTGAATAGGGTTCTAACTGAGACTTAATCAAATAAACACACACACATACATACACACTGGAAACAGTGAGCTCCATGAAAGTGAAAATGAGCTGGTTTTATGCACTTTATGTGTGTTTTATTCACAAGCACCTAGCACAGTGTCTTGTGTATAGTATGCACTCAATAATATATTTAGTTGAATGTATAAATAAATGTAGAAGTCAATGAATGGGTGTGTGTATACATAGGCCTGGAGAACTAACCTCATGAATGGCATAGTCTACTTGAGGAGGCAGATTTGTACATGTGATGTCAGTGCAACCTGATCTAGGGCACCATAACTGTATGAACACCATTATTTTAAAGTATAAGGAAGCCAAAAAGAAATGGGGATTTGGAATAGGGATATTTCAAGCAGGGATTGAGAGGAGAAGGGGGTGGGAGAAGGGGAGGTTCTGAGAAAGGCTTCAAGGGGCTGTCATTTAGACTGGTTCTTAAAAGTTGAGTAGTAAGGACACATATGTAATAACTTAATCAATAAAGAAATTCAAAAAAAAGTTGAGGGGAAAAAGCCCAGGCAGAGAGGAGAGGAAATGTCTTTCTGGAGAAAGAGGGACAGCATGGGTTATTTGCATTAATTTGTACAATGAAATCTAAACGCTCCAACTCCATTATATCAAACAAAACAAACTAATATTTTATAATATTCAGAGGCAATATTCAAGGCTTGATTGGATTTAAATACACAATGAAACTGGGAAAGGTCCCCAAATGGAAGACTAAACCTATAAGATGGCAGAAGCTGAGTATAAACTATTTCCAAGTGTATGGGGGCTCTGATAGCCTGCAAATGACTAGTACTCAGCTCTTTGAGGCCTGCGCCTTCATGGGCAGTTTCCTGTGTGGAAGGTTGAATCCTGGGATGGTCTGCACAGGGGCCAAAGGAGGGATAAGCTGAAGGCTTGCCAGCAGCCTCAGACAAGAGTTCTGTGAAATGTACTTGCATGCATTTACCTACAAATATATAGTGCTTGAATATATTGCCTCTTTTGAGCTTCATAATCATCTTTTAAGGTTACTAAGAAAGGTGGTGCAATATCTATTTTATAGATGAAGAAAGTGAATTTTGGAGATATTTACTTAATTACTTGCCCAAAGTTAATGACAAAACTATAAACTCAGGTTTCCTAAATTCAGTTTTAAGGTTATGTTACACTACATAATCTTGCTTATTTTATAAAACAATAAAATAAAATAAAATAAAATAAAATAAAATAAAATAAGAGGAATGACCAGAAAAATCAAATGTCAATGTGAAAATAAATTTTCTGACTCCCTTGTAAGGACAAAGTTTAACCTAATTATCAGTTATCTCATTTTTTAATCCTTATCTTTATTGTTGAAAGTATTACATAGGTCCTCTTTTTCCCCCATTGACCCTCTCCACCCTGCAACTACCCCTTCTATCTCAAGCAATACATCTCTCTTTAGTCTAATACCTTTTCTTTATTTCTGAAATAGAATTTCTGCTCTAGTTTAAAAAGCATGGACTTCAGAACTAGACAGAGCTGAATTCAAATTCTGATTCTGCCTCTTATTAGCTTTATAATCTTGAAAAACTAATTCAGATTTCCGCACCTCGCCCACATCTATTAATTGTAATGGCATATGTATGATTACATCTCATAATCTCATAATGTCATGTTTTTTAAATTAAACAAAGAAATATGTGTGTAATTGCTTAGCACAATACACTCTCAATAAATACTTATTCAGTGAACCAGTATTGGCTCCCAACCAATATTGGCTCCCAACTCCTTCCCTCTCTTTGTGGTCTTAAGCTCATTTAATAACTATGAGCTTTAGTTTCCTCATCTGTAAGTATAATAAAACTTATATTACCTAGTTTTCAATAAATTTAAATAATGTAATTCATGTTAGAGTTCTTAACATATAGTTATCACTCAATAAATGCTGTGAACCTTCCTCACTCTTTTCTTACTTTCATTCTGTTCACAATTGAAACTTTTCTTCCATTCTTCCATCCTCAAGAATCTCAATACTGTTTTCTTTCCCACCTCCTATTATTGTCCTTCCCCGGCACTCATCTCTCCTCTTTCACAGACTCTACTTCCTATTTTCTCCTGCACTCCCCTCTATAGTTTCTCCTTAATGCCCAATGCCTTTCTTCTTCCCCTTGCCAACTTTTCAAGAGCTGGAATAGAAACCAGCCAGAGTGGCTGATGGAAAAAGCCCACCTGTCCTGAGGATTCTTCAGGCCCTGAAGGATAATGACATAGATATCTTTGATTTTGGAGAATGGAGACAACAAAATGTATTGAACAGTAGAGATCCTCTTGATTCCTCACCTTCTCTATTTGTGTTCACACACACACACACACACACACACACACAAGAATTAAACATGGGATCACTTCTTCACTCATTCTTATGGAAAATTTTATCTTTGTATTTCTATTTAATTCTTCTTCACTCATTTCTAATACTTTAGAAATAACAGTACATAAATCAATAGAAATCTTAGAATAAATCAACAAAGGACATAAAAAGGGACATATTGAGATATAAATGACAACTAGACATGAACATTTCACTACTCTTAGAGCCAGCATTTCTTCACTATACCAGCCAGGCTGTACAATTGTTCTAAGCCACTTGTAACTCTTTCTTCTTCCCCACAAGGCCCTCTGCTACATGGTATAGGGATGTTTCAGAGGCCAGCTGCTGATCACTTTATGTCCTGAGTCAAAATGATTGATGGTGCCTGCCATACTTTTTCTAGCTTATATAATGCAGATGCAGATGCTATTCTTGCTCTGTACATTCACATAAATGTTTAATTCTTCCTAGTATTTTACAAAGCTTCAACAGTACTCCCAGGAAAGTTGGGCAATAGGGCACCCTCAGGTGAGATATATAGAGAAAAATTTAAGGTAGTAAGAAGTTGGAGACACATTATCTATCTATCATCTATCTATCTATCTATCTATCTATCTATCCATCTATCTGTCTATCTATCTATCTATCTATCTATCTATCTATCTATCTATCTATCTATCATCTATCTATCATCTTTCTACACACACAAACATACACACTACCTACCCATTGTTTTTTTTTGGGGGGGTGGAAGTGTTCTTTGTTCACTGGAATGATTTCAATAAGGGTACCTGTCTTTTCCCCTTTTTTTATTTCTGCACTACACTGCTAATATTTTCTCCTTTCCGTGTCTCTGCCTTTCCAGAGACCTGCTAAGGCCTTTGGAATCTCCGATTGTATGGCTGATTTCCCAGGGCTGCACCTTTCTCAGGATGATTGTTTTCTGATTCCCTGTAGCCATTTTTTCTCTGTCCCTGCTGCATAGACTTAATCTTAGTCTTGAGCCTTGACTCGGGGCAAGGAGCACAACTTGAAAGGGGGAAGGGATGAATATCTCTGTGTTTCAGGATCTAAACTATGTGGTCATTTCAGGCTGTCAGTCCCTATGAGAATGTCATGCCATTTCTTCTATGGACCATCAATTTAAAGAACTCCCAGGCAGCATAAAATGAGCAAGAGGTTTATTGTAAATTTGGAATAATAGGACTCTGAGGGGAAAACTTTTTCAGCTCTTAGTTTCATCATTTGAAAGCTCTGTGACTTTCTCTCCCATCTTGGTTTTTTTGTTTGTTTGTTTGTTTTTGTTTTTGGTGTTTGTGTGTGATTTCAGATCATGGCTTTGCTCTGCTGTGGAAACCAAAATACTGTGCACCTTGCAGGTTTGTGATCACCATCTCTCCAGCAGGCAAAAGAATTGCCTGGGGCCTTTTCAGCTTTTTCAGAAAAAAACAAGTATAAGGCTGTTGGTCTGATTCTAACTTTTATTGCATTTCTCCTGGGAGCAACACCACTGAAATCTCTTCCCTAGAATGTCTCAGGATGCAGGCTTAAATCGTTCAGTTTATACCCACTGCCAGAGCTTCTAAAGATTTCTTTACACTGTTGCTATTTCGTTGAAGCCAGGGAAAAGGAACCAGTGAGTCAGGCTTTGTGAAGCTTTTGCAGTGAAAATGTGCATCTGAATCCCCACTGGAGTGTTACAATGCAGATTCCCGGGGTTCACGGCAGACCTACTGGACTGGAACTTCTGGAGCTGAGCCTAAGAATATTCCTTTTTACGGAGTTCCCAAGGTGACTTTTTCTAGTTTGGGAATGGCTGTTTTAGAGTGATTTTTAAGATGACCTAAAACATGCAAGCAGACTCAGAGGCATTGATTCCCCCATTTAAAGAAGGGTAAACACAACAGCCCAATGAAAAATGCAGTTCTCCCTAGTTAGTTTGTTTCTTCATACTAGGGATTACCAAACGTCTTCCATAAAGGACCAGATAAATAGTCAATACTTTAAGTTGCAACTGAACTCTGCAGTTCTGGCTGATAGCAGACTACACATTAAGTAAATACATGGGGAATGGCTGTGTCCCAACTAGACTTTACTTATGGATACTGAAATTTAAATTTATTGTGGTTTTTGTGTGTACAAAATATTGCACTTGTTTTATTTTTTAAATCATTTAAAAATGAGAAAAACAAAACAAAAACAAGAAAACCTTGGCATCAGGTCAAATTTGGCTTATGGGCCATAGTTTTCCAACTTCCTCTTTGTACCTCTATTGCTTCCAACTTAAATTTGGCAAAGAATAAACCACAGTCTCAGGAACTGTTTAATTTTTTAAATAACAATTTTGTTTATCAATAAAATTATATAACCCAACAATAAAAAGACTTTTGTTCAGGAAAGTTTTCTGTGCAAAACCTCCAATCTTGCATTTTACAAGTGGTTCACCAGAAGTAGAGCTGGTTATTCAGAGTCTAGGAGGTAAAAACTCTTGCTGACAGTTGTGGCAGAAAGAGAAAGAGGCTAAAATGAAAATCAGATTTAATGAGTGCCTAATGTGGGCACTGTTCATCATATTCAAAAGTAGGGAAATAGAACATCCATAAGTAATGAATATCAATAGTAAAAGCAAATATAAGTCATTATTGATGGATTATTATCAATATAGTGGTTTCCTAAAGAGTTGCATCTCTTTTACTTTTCAATATTATCTTATTATGCTTTGTTGTATACCCCCAGCTTGGTGCTGGACATGTAACAGTTGTCAAAATAAATTATCTACTTTGCTTTCTAGTCTCAGCAGCAGGTACTCATCAAGTAGAGATTAATAACGGGACAGCCACCCTGCTTATATTTGTAGACAGTCTCTCTCTCTCTCTCTCTCTCTCTCTCTCTCTCTCTCTCTCTCTCCCCCCCCGACCCTCCTCACAAAGTAGAAGCATACAGCTTTATGAAAAACTCAAGGATATCAAACAATTTCCTGATGATATATTTGGCTTTTCAATATGGTTATCAATTCTGGACAATTGGCAGTTGATTTATGCAACAGCCACAGCCACAATCTATACCATCCTTTGACTTTATTTGATTTTATTTTTCCCTTGAACATAATTACATTGATTTACCCTTTGGAAACTATTTCAGTGGTTTTCAAACTATCTGCCAAGGAACATCTGTGTTCCAGAAACTGACCTTAGTGGTTCTGATGCTAAAATAAAATATTGGCATTCTTTTCATTATCTGTTAGAAAATAAATATTACTAACTAGAATTTTATTGATTGAAGGTTATCCCATAAAAAAGTTCTTAAATTTCTTAGTATCTAAAACTGTTTTCCCTGAATTAAAATATAACAGTCCAATACAGGATAATCACAAGATCATCATGTAATCAAATATTTTGCCTCTTGTATTTAGATTTATTGTTAGATAAAGAGCATTATCATTTTCAGGTGCTCTGCTACCTGAACGATGTTGAGAACCTATGTCTTGGGTTGTAATTTGAAAAGGTTATTAGTGTCTTTTCCAGAAAATAGAGTTTAAGTGTATATGATTTTGTTTACATTTAATGAAATTACTTTTAAACTTTCCTTACCCTAACTTCATTTTAAATATATGTGTCTCTAGTGAAAAATATATTTTCGCTACTTTAAGAAATAATTCCACATTTCTGCTAGCCCAAATTCAGCCACTTACCTTTCTACAAACATAGTTTCTTCTAAATACCTCTTATCCTTCATTCGCTTTAAGAATTCTTATTGATGGAAAAAGGAATAGATTTCTCAAAGGCTAAGGCTTTGATCGGCAAAGGGGTGGTCAAGCATCTGATTGCTTTGGCATTGCATCACTTTTTTTTATTAATACCATCCAACCAAGCCTAGGTTTAATTAGCCCCACAACAGCCCATGCAGTTTGTGTGTAGCCAGCATCCTCCTTTCCCATGCCAATGCTGATAGCTCTCGTCCATGATAGCACTTGACATCTCTCTAGGTAGATTCTCAATTATAAGAGTTAAACATAGTTGCACAACTTTTTAATTATTCCTGAGAAGAGAATGCCTTGATAACATGCCCAAGCCTAAACCTAGAGCTCTTTTTTTTATATATTTTATTGATTTTTTACAGAGAGGAAGGAAGAGGGATAGAGAGTTAGAAACATCAATGAGAGAGAAACATCGATCAGCTGCCTCCTGCATACTCCCTACTGGGGATGTGCCCGCAACCAAGGTACATGCCCTTGACCGGAATTGAACCTGGGACCCTTGAGTCCGCAGGCTAACACTCTATCCACTGAGCCAAACCGGTTAGGGCAAACCTAGAGCTCTTAAACCACCTAAAACTATATCAGGGCTGGGAATATTGGTTTTTAAAAAATCATGTTTTGGACCCTCTGATCTTTTAAAGAAGACTAAAGGTTATCATTTTAATGTCAGGAATGACCACTCCAGACTTTTGTGACTGACACTTCCCTATACCCTTTGCAATCATATGCTTATCTATTCACTTATTCTCAGATATGTAGAATGATAGGTGACCGCTTTTTATCATGGTTATTTTATGTCATATCCAAATGAAGTATTTTTGTGTCTAGGCTTAGTCTCAACCAACCAAAACAAATCCCTGTCTTCCCTGTTTGCCAACAAGGCTGATTGCCTTGCTAGAGCTACCTATGAGTCTACTCCGGGCTGTTACAGTTCTGGTAGCATTTTATTCCTGCTCTTATTCCTCCCTTTGGTCTGGTTTTCTCGATTTCTTCCCATGATCTCCCTGTGCCCCACTCTGTTACCTTCTTGTTTGCTGTGGGACCTCCCCTTCACACTTCCTGTGGTCTCCTCTGACCCTGAACACTGCAGATCAGGCAGTGTTGCATGGAAACCACTGTTAAGTTTGCCTTCAGGTGATACCATCTGTCCAAATGGGGTGATCTGAGTGGCTTAACTCTTTTACCTTGAAATTTCAAGGGGTTTTTTTTTAGACCAGGACCTGAGATTGCATCAGCCTATGTTATGTTGAGATATTGATACAATCAGGGTTAGTTTTCTGGAAACCAACAATATTTTAGAATAGTACACAAGAAAGGAACAGCTGAGGATATTTAAAAATCTAATAATTTATTGAAGATATTCCAAGACCTCTTGTTCAGAACTTACCCAATTATCTTCTGAAAAACTAGATATTACTGTTCTCATCGAGATATGGATCAACAAGTTTAACTGCCTAGCATGACCTCAAATGGACCCAAAGACTTTTAGTGTGTTTCATACCTATTCCAAGGCAGACTTATTTGTATATCACAAACCATGACCTTTTTCATCTATATCTGCAACTAATTTTACATCAAGACTTAGATATTAGTGAGAATGATTTTCTGTCTCAGTGTTTACTACCTACTTCTCAGTGACCTCAAACATTTAGACACACTAAGCCAGAGTTTTGTAAAATGTGCTTTCTGAACTTGTGACCTCCTCTTCTATTCTAGTCCTTTCAGTTCCTCAGAACCTATTCCCACAGGTAACTATCCTGATTGTCTGCAGGCTGACAAGTCCTTAGGTGTTCATTGAGAATTGAGACATTAGCTTATAAAAGGTATAACCACTTGCATTAATATTTGCATTGCAAAGAAGTCTTAATGGTGAAATAATTAAGCTTTAAAGTTTGATATCTTTGAGGCAATTTATCCTGCCTGGAAACCTGTCAAATCTCACCACAGAGGCAGCCCCTACTTGGCATCACCTTATCTGCCTGCACCTCATGCTGGCCACATGTACTTTCAATGTAACTCTGCAACCAGACTACTGAAGTGTAGGGTCGGATGTTTGGAATCCTATGTAACATGATCCCCCCATATTAAATCTTTCATCTGTTTCAAATTAATTTACTTGTAAATGATCTTCCAATATTTGAGAAGGTCAGCAGCCATCCATCTGCCCTTCTCAAGCTTACAGACAGCTTATCCACTGACCCACGGTGCTTCTGTAACAAAATTCATGCATAAGTGCAGGTAGGCAAGACAATTTATATTTCCTTGTCCAACTTTGCATGTAAATGATCTATTCTTGGTGAGTTTTACAATCTGGAAATCTAACAACCATGCCAGGTAAAGCACAGTGAGCTGCGGGAAGAGGAAAATAAAGGATAGCAGACAGTTGGGACTTGGGATCCAGGCTTTGTGTAGAGGTCTAGGCAGACCACCAGGCAGTCAGCATTGGCTTTTGTCAGGAACCAACTGTCTAGAATGGGTAGTCAAGATGGAGATCAGTCCCAGGAATAGAGCTAAGATTTTTTAAAATATGGTATAATGGTTTAAAACACTAGAGTCAGACCTATACCTTGGCTTTGCCATTTATCTGTATGATATTGAGAAAGTTCCTTAACTTGGCTACACTTAAGTAGCTTCATTTGTAAAACGAAAGGAATACATCTATACAGCATATGAAAGCAGTCTGTGACACAAAGTGATACCAACAAATGGAGGCTGAATTGTTAGCTCAGGTATGGGAATCGAGTATGGAGTTCACTGCAGAATGTTGATTCTTATCATGATAATTTAACTTTTCTTCTAATTCTTCCATGACCTAAAAACAGGATTGACCCCCTATCCCAAGCCAATGTTACATCTATCAGCCAGGGTTAATTGAAGTCTTTTGAGAGAAGAAAAGGGATGTGCCTCTGGATCTAAGACTATTTAAGATCAGATGGATGGTTCCCAGATGTAGGTATGCCCAAGCATCACCTGGGAGCTTTCTAAACTCCTGGGACTCACCCCCAGAGGTTCTGACTCAGTAATTTTATGAAAAGGCTCAGTGATCTGTACATGTAACAAGCTCCCAAAGACATCCTTATATAGGTGACACTTTGAGAAACACTGGAATAGATGCTGACAGGAACCTGAGATAAGCTGATCACCATATCTGAGCACAATATTTGCATACTTTTTCTAAAGTGAAAACAAAGAGGGAAATTAATTCACATAGTTGTTGTTTTTTATTTGGAAAAATAACAGTACGAATTTAAATATCCATCTGAGACTTTATTTTCTGCAAATATCTGAGGCATAGAATTTATTTATGAAGGATATTGAGTAATGTAGTTTGAAGTTTATGAAATACACGAGAGGCCCGGTGCACAAAAATTTGTGCACTCGGGGAGGGGGGGGGCGCTCAGCCCGGCCTGTGCCCTCTCGCAGTCTGGGACACCTCGGGGGATGACCACCTGCTGGCTTAGGCCTGCACCATGGGGGATGGGGCCTAAGCTGGCAGTCAGACATTCCTCTGGCAGCCCAGGAGCCCTCGGGGGATGTCCACTTGCCAGCAGGGAGCAGGCCTAAGCTGCAGTCAGACATCCTTAGCACTGCTGAGGAGGCAGGAGAGTCTCCCACCACCACCGCTGTACTGGTAGCCATCAGCCTGGCTTGTGGCTGAGCAGAGCTCCCCATGTGGGAGCGCACTGACCACCAGGGGGCAGCTCCTGCATTGAGCATCTGCCCTCTGGTGGTCAGTGTGTGTCATAGTGACCAGTGATTCCCAGTCGTTCTGCTGTTAGGGTCAATTTGCAAATTACCCTTTTATTATATAGAAGTGCCTGGCCAGCCTGGGTGAGGGGCTGATGGCTGTTTGCAGGCTGGCCACAGCCCCTTCAGGGTGGGGGTCCCCACTCAGGTGCCTGGCGATCCTGGGTGAGGGGCTGAGGGCCGTTTGCAGGTTGACCACAGCCCCTTCAGGGTGGAGGGTCCTGCTGGGGTGCCTGGCCAGTCTGGGTGAGGGGCTGAGGGCCGTTTTCAGGCTGGCTAAGCCCCCCAGTGGGGACCCTCACCCCATGAGGGTGTGGCAAGCCTGGGTGAGTGGCTGATGGCTGTTTGCAGGCTGGACAAGCCCCCTAGCAGGAACCCTCACCCCATGAGGGTGTGGCCATCCTGGGTGAGGGGCTGATGGCTGTTTGAAGGCTGGCCACAGCCCCCAGCCACCCAAGCTCCCAGTGGAGGCTGGCTGGAAGCAGGTATCTGAGATTTATTTGTCTGCTATAATTGAAACTTTGTTGCCATGAGCGGAGGCTACAGCTGGCTCTCTGCAGGCGGGAAGCTTGGCTTCCTCCATTGCCTGGGCAACCAAGCCTCCTGCTTGCTCCAGCTCCGTGGCTGCCGGCCGCCATCTTGGGTGGGTTAATTTGCATATAGTCACTCTGATTGGCTGGTGGGTGTGGCTTGGGGTGTAGCTAGGCATGGTCAATTAGCATCTTTGTCTTTTATTAGTGTAGATAGAAAATTATTAGTGTAGATTAGTGTTCAAAGGTGTAATTTTTGTAGTCTTTATATAAAAGCCTGTGGTCTCACTTCAGCAAAGCCATTTCTAAGACATGCACAAATAATTATGGTCCAAGTGGCTTGCTCTAAATATGTGATCCTTGGATGGACTCCAGAGACTCTTAACCCTTTGCGGTCCAATTTTATTTTTGGAATTCCAACAGTCTGGTCCAAATTAATTGATGGGATTGAATGTTGAACTGGTTTGCAGTGTCGACTTCAGCCTCGATGTTGGACCTGCTCCAGTGCCTGGTCTGTCGAGTCAGCCTCCACGTTGGACCGAAAAGGGTTAAATAAATGGATAGTAGCGTACTGAGTAGATATGCTGTCTTAATCAGTTTGGGCTGCTATAACAAAGTCCCATAGACCGGTGACTTAAACAACAAACACTTATTTCTCACAGTTCTGGAAACTGAGAAGTGTGAGGTAAAGGCACCAGCAGATTCTGTGTATGGTGAGAGCCTGCTTCCTGGTTCATAGATGGCCATGTTTCCCCTATGTCCCCACCTGGCAAAAGGGGTGAGAGAGGGCTCTCTGGGGTCTCTTAAATATATTCTTATTGATTTTTAGAGAAAGAGGAAGGGAGAGAGAGAGAGAGAGAGAGAGAGAGAGAGAGAACCATCCATCAGCTGCCTCCTGCATGCCCCCTACTGGGGATGGAGGCTGCAACCCAACCATGTGCCCTGACTCAGAATCGAACCAGCGACTTCTCAGTGCATGGGTCTATACTGAACCAACTGAGCCACACCAGCAAGGGCTCTGGGGTCTCTTTTGTAAGGGCACTACTGCCATTCATGAGTGCTCTGCTCTCATGACCTCATCATTTCTCAAAGACCCCATCTTCTAATATTATCACATTGGGGTAGGACAAACATTCAGTTCATAACAACATGCCTTATAATTATCAGATGTCTTAAACAAGCACTTGACAATCCTAGGTTGAAATCCATTAGCAATTGAATCCCTGGACAGTTATTCCGTGTGATTGCAGTGAGATCTTTACATGGTAGATACGGGACGTGATGGGGCAGAGTTTGTAGGCAGACTGACCAGCTGCCTAGAACAAGACAAAACAGCTTCAACACAGGGCTGGGGAGTTGTCTGATATAAACAGATGATTGAGTACATTGAAGTGCTTGTTTGAGATACAAAGTTCTGTGCTATATAATGTGGGAGAAATACTGAGCCTGATATTTTTGTATGACAGGTATTAGTTATCACCTGATCTCTCGATATAGACCCTATTACTTGTATACTCTTAGGGAATAATTTTGTAGTTTTTGCCTGTTAAGCTGTGAGTGGCGTAAGCCACTAGAAAACTTAGAAGTTCCCTGTAAGAAAGGAAGATAAGTTGAGTGTTGAATGGGCTGATGGAGTATAACAGGAAAAACAAACTAAGACAGATGATGAATTCTTTCTTTTTTAAAAATATATTTTATTGATTTTTTTACAGAGAGGAAGGGATAGGGATAGAGAGTTAGAAACATCAATGAGAGAGAAACATTGATCAGCTGCCTCCTGCACACTCCCCACTGGGGATGTGCCCGCAACCAAGGTACATGCTCTTGACTGGAATCGAACCTGGGACCCTTGAGTGCGCAGGCCGACGCTCTATCCACTGAGCCAAACCTGTTAGGGCAGATGATGAATTCTGTCTATGCACATCTCAGGTCTCCTCCTCTTTCCTGGAGGACTCATAGTTCATATCATTAAAGAAACTCAAGTTGGGATCATTTTTAGAATATGCAGATGCAAAGGGCTATGACAATAGTAGGGCACAGATTTCTGGATAATGGTGTGTATCAAGGCTAGTAGACTATTAATCAGTGATAGAAACTCAGCATGGAGACTTCAGCCTTGGAGGAAGGGAGATACTGACAACTGGATGATGAATCAAGTTCATGATGCAGCCCAATTTTAGCTGCATCTGGGGACCAGAGTGCAATCTGAGTGCCAGTGACAAGAACTGAAGAGCATTCAAGCAAACTAGTGCCAAAGGATGGAGAGTCAGAAGAGAAAAGGCAACTGAGTATGCGTATAGATACCTCCACCTTCAGGATCAGCACTCTTATGTCCAGACCCCTCTCAACAGGCTCAAGTCTCACTGCTTCAGGGCTGAGTGGGCTGAGCCTGTAGGTCACAATTCTTTAATGGCCACATTTGAACACTACAGGAGGTAGGGTAAAAGAGACAATGCCCACATACAGTCATTAAAACTCCATATTATCCAGCCAATTAGAGAATTTTTATGATTTTTATATAATGTCAACTTCCTTGCTACTATACCTCCTGTCATTACGTTTTTGGTGTCTTATTTCTCTATTAATTCTTCTTTCCTTATGCCAGAAATAGAAAAATCTCTGAGATTTTCTTATTCATTATGAGAAACCTGCCCTGAGGATACAGCCACAAGGGTGGGTATGTCTTTCGCCTGTACTGAAAGTATTAAATCCAATTTCATTTTTAAAAAACTTCTAATATAAAATATATGATCTGAGTCAAAAATTCAAGCAGTATAGGAAAGCATAAAATGAAGGAAAATTCCCTGACCACGCACTTCTGACACTCTGATTCCATAATTCAGAAGCATGACTGTTACTAATATTGTCCAATATATATCAAGTGTGTTAAAAAGCATAGATATGAATATGTGCCTTTATGTGTGTACACAACTTTCAAACACAAAGGAGATGATAGAATATGTGCATTTATTGTATACACACACAAATGCACATATTCTATACATAGTATTCTATATATAGTATTCTATAATCAATATATATTTTTATGACTAGTTCTCATTACATTACATGAATTAATTTTTAAGTGAATACATTTGTATAAAAAGTATGACACATAGTTAACACTTGATAAGTGCTAAGTATAACAAAGCTAAATATTTTAAGACAATCATTTTCTTGCTTGGATTTATACTTTTTCAACTATCTAGCATTCCTGGAAAATAAAGATTAGTTTTGCTTGTCTATAATTTTCAGATGATGAAATTTATACTTTATCCACATTTAACCCCAGTTTCTTAGCAACTCCATTTATACTTTATTTATTCTGTTTTATTTATTTCACAAACTTTATGTTTAGGAGATTGCCCATGTTGCCACTTTTAGCGGCCACCTATTCATTTACTTCCTTCATGGTGTTCTATGAAATCAATGTGTAACCATTTATTTACCCTGACACAATGTGAGTGTTTCAGATGCTTCTGTGAGCATCACAGCACACATTCTCAGCTTTAGTAGATATTGTCAAACTCTCTCCCAAAATGGTTGGACCAGCCTCCTGACTGAAAAATCAACTGTTTAAGGATTTTGATTATTTTGTCATGTATATTATAAGTACATTTTTCATCTTGTCGCTTATGTATTGACTTTGGGGATGAAGATTTTCTACTGTGGAAAAATTTTTACTTTTTATATAATCAAACCAATCTATTTTTTAATGCTCCTATGTTTCATGACTTTCTTAGAAAGATATTTCCTTTTGCAATATTATCAAACTGTTTTATTTTCTTTTAGTGCTTTTACAGTTTAAATTTTAATTTGAAATCATTTGATCCATCTAAATTTGTTTTAGTGAATAAAGTAAGGGTTTGATTTAAAAAAAAAATAGGATAGCCCATTATTTCCACACCATTTTAGCTACAATAAGAGAAAAAGATAATTCAATAGGTAGCTAATTAGAGAACTGGCATGCAAAACTATGTTTTTTTTCTAAATATGACAAGTTAAATAAACGATATATGTGGCCTGCCGGCCCCAGTTTGACATGCTTATAAAAGGACCCTATTCACTAAAAATAAGAAAATATAAAATATATTAGGATAAGCTTAATGCATAATTCTCAGGAATTAGGAAAAAAGATAAACAATTGATGGATGATTAAAGGACACCTAAATGCAATATCTTATTCTTGGATAGAAGGAATCAAGTTTGTAAAGCTAGATCTCTCTAAATTAATCTCTAAATCCAATGTAAACCTGGTCAAAGGACCAGATACTTGTTTTTGTTTGATTTAGAAGATAATTCTAAAGTTCATCTGGAAAAAAAAAAATGGAACCAATCAGAAAAATGCTGAAAAATAACTATTCATATCCTTAATTTAAAAATATTAAAAAAGCTAATGTAATTAAAATCATAAGAGACTGGTCCAGGAATAGATAAATAGAATCAAGAAACAAACCAAGTTGTAAATAGGATTAGAATTTAAAATCATTGAGGAAATATGATTAATAGTTCTAAATAGAAACTATTAGACAAAGTTCAAGTGTAATTCCCAAGTCCTTTAATCCATTTTGCACTCACAGGAAAGAAGGCAAGGCCCTCCAGAGCCGTTTAACTGCACTTATCCCTGATGAGAATGCAACTTTTATAAGATATAGGAATAATATCTGTTCCTACTCCCTCTGTTTCTTGTATTTCCTGTTTAAATTATTGGCTGCCACAAATTGATATTTGTCAAATTACTATTTATAATGGGACTCAGAAGACATGTTCTACTGTTCAGATCAGTCGATTTACATGTATATTTTAAGTATTAGGTCTTTTTACATTAAAAATATATATATTGAATTATTAATCTTATTTGACATTTGGAGATACCTCAACTCAATGCCCTTTACCCCCTAATTGGCTAATTTCTTCTTCTTGTCTATAATTTCTTCAGTCTATAAAGACCTCAGAAAATAAATGAGTAGTTAAGAAAATAAAGAGTAAAAAAAATAAGTAGTCTTATTCTTCACTTATATTCAGTTGTTTAAAAGGAATCTTCACTTGAATGTCCTTGAAGCATTCAAAGTCTACAGATATAAAAACTCATTTTATTACCACCAGCACCACCCCCATAAAAATACCATCCAGCCCACAAATCAGTCAAACCAAGAACTTCGGGGTATCCCTTTCCCTCACTTGCCACTTTAATTCGAGAGGATTTGTGAAAGAAGCCCCCCTCCCCCAATCAGGCTAAGACAGTTTTGTGGGCTTCCTTCATTTTAAACTAAACCTCTGTGGTGGCCCTTTCCCCCTGCCTTTGTTTTTATTTAAAAAGAAGTAGAGGAAACATCCTCATGGGGTGCTTTTTTAAATGAAGTGACTTGTCAAGGCAGAGACTGTGGCAGTAATCTGAAAGGCAGTAAATTTAGCGACCCTCACTTGTACTGACAGCCTGTCATGCTCTTGAAACATAAATAGCAGTGGAGACAAATCGCTGCTGTTTTCCTATTAAGCTTTGGCCCACTGGCCTTGCAGCCTTCCAGGGGCCTGTAGCCCAGCCCGGGAGAGGACTGCCTTCTAGAGCAGACATGAGCTCGTTCTGGTCTCTCCCGCTCCGCCTGGATGTGTACTCCCAACACTGCCGCTGGGACCCTCACTCCCACTGACATCTGTCTGCTTCACAAAAAGCCCAGAACACCCAGGGCCAGGATGGAGGGGTGCTGGTACACAGAGGGCTGCCATCCAAACTGAGAGTTGATGGTGGTGATTGATTCATTCATTTGGGTCTAAGAACAAGAAGCAAGTTGTTGGACTCCTTCCTATTACTATATGTGTTGATCTCTGAGCAACAGAAGGCTGCCCACCTTCTCTTAAATGGGAACATTCTAAGACTATCACTTTAGCTCAAGCTCAAACCATTTCCTTTTCTGGCCTCCCCTCCGCCCCCCACCTTACTCCCACTTTTCTCTTCGTTACTTATTTATTGACCTCAAGCGAGAACAGTTTTCTAAATTGGATGGAACAGCTCCTTCAGCACTGAGTCTAGCTGAAGAAGTGAGGCTTGGATTTGGGGGTGAGCCCACATAAGGTCACTGCAGCATCTGGGCCTGGAAGGAAAGGGCTAAGGGCCAGGGGGGGTTATCACCTGCTTTGTTTTAATTACCTTTAAAGGCTACTGTGGCAGCCACAAAACTGTACCCGCCAATCCTTCCACGGTGCAATCGCCCTGCTGAGCTTAACACATTCGCTTACAAAATGTCAATTGATTTATGTGACTTTTGAAAGCAGCAACCGCTGGTCTCATACCCCTTGATATTTAATCCTCAGCCACCGCAGAATGGCTAATGACAGGTGGTGGAATACCCCTACAGTTCTGACAACAATGGTGAAAGATCGTGGTTGTTGCTCTCTCAGACTAGTGATTCTTTGTTCTGCCCTACCCCCTTCTTAGGAAATAGTCTAGAAAATAATCAACAGCTGCAGGAGTTTTCACTTCTATTGTATTGCAAAGGAGTCTTCTAGGTATTTCTTTTTACAGTTTTAACTCTTGGCCTCTTCCTCCCCACACCCCTGAGGTAATAAAAATGAAGAGAGACAGTGAGTCCTTGCCCTGTGACATCATGCTACATCACACAAATGTTCTGCAGTCCCTATTACGTGTTTGAATGACCACCAGTGCATATATTATACAGTTAATCCATATTTAACCCCAGTTTCTTAGCAACTCCATATTTCTGAGTGCCTATCGAATGTGCTCCCCAGGATGTTCTAAGAAAAACTGATACCAACCACATCATCTCCACTCGAAAATAAACACTCCTTTCTAATCGCCTTAGAAGTACCAACAGCATTCAAACCCAGGAAGTCACTAGCTTTCAACCTACACACTACATTTAGATAGATGTCTGCATACCCAAGAAAACTCAAGTGTACTACAGGAGACCCCAGGGCGGTGAGGGTCCTAGTGTGGGGCGCACACTCCCTCTGCTTTCACAGACATTATGCCTCTTTCCCATTGAGCCCAGGCTCTGCCTCAGAATCCCTCTCAGCATCATGCCCTAGGCAGCCACTGTCCGTTGCTCAGGACTGATGAGGACTATTGGACATCCTTGAAGAACCATCTTCACTTTCACAGCAAGTCACGGGATGGCGTATCACAGTACATGTTAGGTCTCAGTGCCAATAAATTCTCACCCAGAGTCTCTGGTGTTGATACAGAAAGGACTTTAAACAAATAGAACTTTCATGGGATTCCCTGCTTACACATGTTGATCCAGAAAAGGAAGGCAGGAAGGGAGGGAGGAGAGAGGGAAGGATGTTATACAAAATGTCAATTTTACTCAGTACTTTGTGGATGCTGAAAGGTTTCACTGTACCATTATTGAGATGCAAAGGTACTGAACACAGCAAATTCAGTCTTCAGACCACCTCTCCCACCCTAGAGTATGTCCCGCTGTCCCCTCACTGCTTATCTCTCCTGTGCAGGGAGCTCTATTTCAGGCTGGCATTCCAGCCTGCCACACCCTCTCACAACTAGGCAACTCTGATTCTCTCTCCTGGTGATTTTCAACTTCCTGAAAACTCACTTCTCCCAGGAAGTCTTTGCTAATATAAGTCCACTCTACACTGCTCCTGTAACTCCTTTGCTGGCTGCTGGCATTTATGTGTATCAATGCTTTATATTGTTGTTTCCCAGGGGTGGCTCTGTAAATAAGTGGGTGGGACTAAACTTTTAAATACCAACTTTTTTTCTCGCTTATTGCTTTATTTGATTTTCTCAATAAAGAAATTAAGTGAAGAGTACAAACTTAAAAGCTGATGGCTGTCTATAACTGAGCTGCTTTGCTTTGGAAATGCCCCAACTGTCCTGTTCTTGACTTCCCGGTATACTCAGAAACAGAAATCGAGCAGATTCTGAGGGCTAAGAGCTCAGCCAATTCTAGTACCTCCTGGCATTCTAATGATGAAAGTCGCCATGCCTCCTTAGGATCATGGGCTTCAAAAGTTCATAGACCTCGTTCAAACCTCGGCTCTCCCTTAGTAACATTATCAACGTGGGCACATTCCTTAAGGGCCTACTTTAAACGGGTTCCTGTGTTTCTTTGTCTTTAAACAATCTTAACAGTACTGTGAATTAAATAAGGAAATATTCAAGTCACCCAGCACAGTGCCTAGAACATGTTTATTTAAGTAGTAACTCATTCAACAGTCATTCTGCAATATTTATGGAACATACCAGCATCCAACATTGTGCTGCACAATGGGGTACAATGATGAGCAAAACCAGATGTGGCCCCTACAATGGAGTGATAGCTATTATCAATATAATTGCTCTTCAGAGAACCAAACATAGGGGATCCTGTTTTCCAGCCTAGCATTTGGAAGGGCAGAACAGTTTCTAAATACTGAAACCAAGTAAGTGGTAACGGTTAGGTGTTACTACAATAACAAACTGTCATGGCCCACGACTGGAAAGGGTGTGTGGATGGCAGCCTCCAGTGGGTTGCTGAGCTCAAACTATGTCAGCTTGCTGATTTTTGTATGTGGAAGGAAAAATGCAATAATGAATTGAATCTCTTTGGATGCCAGGAAAATAATGCCAGGGCATCCTTCATTTGGCCCATGCTTATTTGTAGAGCCAAAGCCATTTGTGGATCTTTCCTGGCACTGTGCTTGCCTCCGGTTTCTGGGTACTAACTCCACCCTTTGGGGCTGCAGAAGGCATGGGGCCAGTTTTTACACCCTGTTGTGTCTTACTATTTGATCAGGAAGCAGATCTACAGCAGAGTAACCCACCCCTTCTCTTCCATGTCGCTCGCATATCTTAATAGTCAAATGACTCTTTCTTTAGAGAACTTCCTTTTTTTCATTTTTATTCTTCTCTTTCTTAAATTCATCTACATTATGTTACTTCTTTGCCCCTCCCCTTCCATTCTCTTCATACTTTGTTCTTCTCTGTGTCTCCCAATTTCCTATGACTGCTGCTTTTGGCAATTGTGCCTGTCCTCAACACCTGCCTTCTTTCAATCATGAATCAGTTCACTCTTCATGCCTTCCTTGATGGGTGATGAGAGGTAGCAATGAAGAGTGGATTCAGCTGTTGGACAGAAACATTATCAAACTCTAAAGCAGTGGTTCCCAACGTGGAGCACACATCCCACAGGGGGACAATTTGATTTTTAAGGGGAGTAATTTGAGAATGAGTTATTAACAGTGAATTTTTTGCAGTTTTTATGGTTTTAGGGGACCTCATATATAGCATATAAATATACATTGTGACATATTTATGCATTTCAGTTCTCTATTATACGTTTTGAAACTTTATTTGCTATTTTTCATATCACTTAATATTATTATTAACAATTTCTTAGTGATTTCTTCCTCAGTACTTCAACTGTACTTTTGTTCTTTTATTTTTCTCTTTCATGGATGCCATGTTCTTTGGAAGCTTATTTAGATCAAGTTAATGGCCCTTTGGGTGTCCTCCATGTGAATAGAAGTTCGGTTTTTTTTAATAATAAGAACTATATGTCAAAGGGGGGGGCGGGCATCAGGATTTTAGAGATGCTTAAATGGGGCATGGCCAAAAAAAGGTTGGGAACCACTGCTCTAAAGGATCTCTCAGGTGGGATGTGAAGCTGAGAAACAAAATCTTCAAAGGATTTGCAAAGACATGGCAGGAAATATAAAAACCCATTGCAAGCATTTTTTTTCTAGATTTATTTTCTTTCTCTCTAGCTTCATTTTTTTGTTTTATTTTGTTTTTAGTATGTTTGTGTAGAATGTAAAGTGCAAAAAAAAAGAAGAAGAAGAAGTAGGGAAATAATAAAAACAGGAACAGTTGAGTATGTCCTTAGGGGGGGAAATGTGAAATGTACTGTAAGAACAGAAACTTGTTATAGCATTTGAAGTTAGCACAGGCAACTTCAAATGACATAATTGATTCACAATCTTCTTTTCTTTTTAGAGACAGAAGTTTATAGCTTGCTTTTATCCACCCTTTTCACTCCCCTTTCAACCACAGACCCACACAAACACACACATGCACACACACACACAATCTGCAAAACAAGTTCCACTTGTTTGCTTTTCATTAATCTGTATGTGTTTGTGTTTATAACTATTGTGTTTACAGCCACTACTTGTAAATACTCAAATTTAGGTGAGTAAAGGGAATGTCAACCCCATTTCAAACACACACATTTTCCTTTCAGTGAAAAAATGATCTACAGAGATATTATATTTATAAGACTCTTCTCAGAATATTAAAAAAAAGATTCATCAATTTTCTAACATATAGCAATCTTTGGGATTCTACCTTTTCAAAGTCATAATACACTCAAATTTCCTATATGTCATTTGTTGATCTCAAATAAAAGAAAAGAACAACAAATACCATAATTATTATTGAGGTAGTAAGCTCTTAATTTTTTTAAAAAAATAGAGGACTGGTTGTCATGTCCTGGGGAATTTTCAAGAATAGGTCTGCTCTATTTAGTGAGCAAATATTTGGGTGCTAGTGAATTTGTATGTTGTTTCCTAAAAGATAGAGTGGAAGGTTATATGCAAATAAATAGCTGTGTGTGTGTGTGTGTGTGTGTGTGTGTGTGTGAATGTGTGTGTGTATGTGTGTATGTGGAGAGAGAGAGAGAGAGACAGACAGAGAGAGAGAGAGAGAGAGAGAGAGAGAGAAGAGAAGGGAAGGGAAGGGGAGGGAAGGGAAGGGAAGGGAAGGGAAGGGAAGGGAAGGGAAGGGAAGGGAAGGGAAGGGAAGGGAAGAAGAGAAGACGGAAGGGGAGAGGAAGAGAAAGGACAGAGAACAGGAGAAAGTGAGAAAGGGAAGTGCCATGGAATTTTATTTTATTGACTTTTTTATAGAGAGAGGATGAGAGCTGGATAGAACATCGATGTGAGATAAAAAGGTTGATCTACTGTCTCCTGCATGCCCCCCACCAGAAATAGAGCCTACAACCCTGGCATGTGCCCTGACTGGGAATCTAAAAGGCAAACTTTCAGTGCAGGGACAATTCCCAACCAACTAAGCCACACCAGCCAGGGCAAAATGTATTTAGTTGTAAGTAGCTGCTTGCTTACAAACTCCTGCTTGACCTTGGAAATCTAAACAAACCAACATTTTGGCTGTGATCTCTACAAGTTTCACCGAAGCAGGGTCAGTACTCTGACGGCACTGGCTTGGAAGGCAGCACCTGGCATACTCTAATTGGAGTATTCCTGTCTGATTTCCTCTGTGTTAGGAAAGCTCAGAAGAGAACAGTTTCCTCTAGCCATTAGCTCTATGACAAAATATTAAAAGAATATGTACAAGTAAACAGTGACTAAAGAGATATGCATGTTATGCACAGGAGTTTGAAAGGTGCATACACCGAGGGGGACGAGGAGTTATTGAGCCTGGTAACTGCATATTGCCAGGAGACACAAAAGCACATTAAGCAAAGGGGGATTTAAACTAAACACTGATCCCAGAATAAATATAACACTTGGCGATGTGGGCAAGCTTGTGGAAATAGGTTGAGATGTTTGAAACAGCAGAATATTGAAATTTGCATTTCAAGTAAACATTTATACAAGGGCCGAAAATGATAGGAACAAGAGAAGAGCCCAAGTTGTAGCCACAGGGCTTCATTCCACGGAGAACTGAACCACCGGTTAAGGCCTGAGAGCCTTCTTAAGGCTGAGCGAGTGAAAGGAAATGGTGACAGGACACTTGGGTTAAGAGCAGCTGGTCAGAGGGAACTGAAAAAATGCAAGAAAGGTGTTTCCCATACAGGCAGACACTTTTGGAGCAGAGGGTGAGGGACAAGAGAATCTGAGTGCATTTTAGAATTTTGTGACTCAAGACTAGCACAACACATTCTATGCCTTGAAACAAGCAATTGCAGTTGCTCAGATGAAAGAAATGGCATTGTTCTGTTTCCACCAGGGGCTCTGTTGCTGTCTCTGCACCTTTTTCTGAAATAATAACTGCACACAGCAGATACATCCTCAGGACATGACCAGAGGTGCCCCGCCCAGCCTTGTAGAGCAGAGTACCAAGCACATCCGTCCTTCCCCAGTAAAAGAGTATTCTTATTAGGATCATTAAAAGGGAGTGAAGGGGGGAGGGAAGGGATAGGGAAGAGATTAACCAAAGAATTTATATGCATATATGCATAACCCATGGACACAGACAATAGTGTGGTGAAGAAGGGTGGGAGGAGTTAGGGGAGGGGGGAAAGAGGGACATCTGTAATACTTTCAACAATAATGATAAGTTAAAAAAATAGCAATGGAGAGGAAAAAAGGGAGTGGAATTATACACCAGCTTCTCTTACAGAACTACTTAGCCACTTTTTAATACTTAGCTCTGTTCTCTTAAGCTATAAGATGTCTTGAACCTGACTCTAGTTTTTGTTTGTGTTTCGGCATGTATGGAGTAACTAATCCTGCCAAACCTTGGGCTGGTTCATGGGGCTTCACAAGTAAAGCATGGTTCCTGAGCAATTTACAATGTGGTTCTCTGGCTTTTTAGCAACAGCAAAGCTCCCATTTCCTCTCAAATCACAGTGGATTAATGAGAAATTCTCAAGTGAAATAGGAGAGACAATATGTTGTGGGCAAAGTCCCCTGTGGATGCAAGTGAAAACATCTAGCATGAGGTGCTAGGAAGTACTGTATTTTTCTGTGTATAAGATGCCCCACTTTTCCAACACAAAATTAAGAAATCAATATTTTAAACATTTTGAGTTTTCCTCTTAAGGCCTTCTTCTTTTTGGCATCTTAAGGAGTTGTTCTTCCCGTTTTCTCCACTGTCTGGTCATACACTCAGTGGGAGGAGGTCCAAATTGTCTTTCTGCAGCTCTATTCCTATGCTCTTTTGCACAGCTGATGACATTCAGTTTGAATTTTGCAGAGTAAGACAATCGCTTAACGGTATTTATCTCTTTATTTTTTGACATCTTTATGGGCTCAGAACACTCCAGTCCCTGTTGCATCTGTGTACTCGGCCTCTTCCACTTCCACCTCCAATTATGGCATCAGCTGACATCAGTAACAATAAGGCTCCTGATTGGAGGAAGCCTGTTTGACAAGGTATGGGCAGCTGTGCAGAGGCACAGCTCCCCCCTCGGCTGACTTTCATGTATAAGATGCCAGTCAATTTTCAATCTAACAGTTTTAGGGAAAAAATAGCATATTATACACACAAAAAAATACAGTACAAGAGTTTCAACTAGAGGATGCAAGGGATAAAGGCAGAATGACAAGAAGGAAGGCTCAAAGATGTTATTTAATAGTTTACATTTTCATCAGGCTAGTTTCTCTTTCCTGCATTTGAGTTACACTTTGAGACTCCTCACTCTACTGAAACAGCTATGTATGTTGTGTGCTTGTGATGGAGGCAGCCAGAGAGTGGATGAGTTATCACGGGAGAAGCAAAAATGATCTTCCTGCTTTATGGGTGGGGCATTTAAGAGAAAACTCCCCCTTTATCCTCAGATAGGAATGGAGAAAATTCTTCTTAGAGATGTGGGTTTGAAAAGCCATCCTGGAAGGATCTGTTTTATTATCTGCTTATCAGGAAGAAATGAAATTATTAATACATTGACATAAGAAGAATCCCAGGTCCAAAACCAAATAAATATTGTTTTATTTTCTCTAGTTCACCTTAATGTTTACTCTTATGGTGCTATCTTCCCAAACTGGTAGGGCCTTAGGTGGTACTGCTGCTAAAATTATATTTTTCTCTCCTGGAACTGGTTTATATCAGACATTCAAAATGCAAGTTTGGGACCTATTACTTACCATTTCTAGGTATTTTATAGGAGTTGGGAAGAATTCAGTGTTGTTAGCCATTTCTAAGATGACCATACTTGTTCTCTTTTTCTTTTACTCACATCTGTACCCACTTTGGAATAAGGTTGATGGGTGTAGGAAAGAAATCCTAAAACATTCTGAAACGTATTTAACTATTTTTTATTTACTACATCATTATCCTCAAAATCAATAATCATGTCTTACTGTCAATTTCCCCTCTGCACTACAGTTTTTAATGAGCTTACAACTTTTTGGCCTCAACAGTCAGAGCTGCCATGGGTCTTCAGAGTATTTATGTTTACTTTTATTTTTATTTTTTATAATATATTGATTTCAGAGAGGAAGAGAAAGGGAGATAGAGAAACATCAATGATGAGAGAGAATCATTAATTGGCTGCCTCCTACACACCCTCTACTGGGGATGGATCCTGCAACCCAAGCATGTGACCTGACCCGGAACCTTGACCTCCTAGTCACACTCAGCCACTGAGCCACACCAACTGGGCATTTATGTTTAGCTAGAAAAGTCTTAGTCTCAGCTAGTTGACATGACTCTCAGTCCATAGATACAAAAATCCTGTCCATCTAATCCAATATAGTGGACTATTACCCTTTCAGAGGTTTCTGTTTCCATTTTTACCATATTCCACTTCTGTGACCTATGAAGTCAGGTCTGACTACTTGCTTGAATATGGAGACAAGAAAAGGGAAAACAAACATAAGGGAAGGGAAAAAAAGCCTTTTATAAATAACTAGAGGCCCAATGCATGAAATTCGTGCAAGGGACTCAGCCCTTGCACCCCAGCTGCCTCACAGCCCCACGGCCCAACCCCTACCCACTGGTCATTCTGGAAGGTCCTTCCAGAAGATCATTCTGCCATCCAGTCTAATTACCATATTAGCACTTTATTATATAGGATATGCAGCTATATACTTAAAAACATATTCTAAATCACTTTTTACTAGAAGTGTGTGCTAGATAATATTTAGGACTTCAGAACCAAGTAATTTTATATAACCATTGCCTTTTTTATTAATGGGATTACAAAGTTCCCTCAAAGCTAGTAATAGAGACATTGACAGAAGACTTAAATTTGGAGTGTTCCCGGCAGTTGTGTTATAGACTGTTATCAAAGAGGCTGTGTGTTCTATGGGGAGCCTAGTTAACAGGCTTAGTTGACATATTTAGACAATGGATTTGTCTCTGTGCTGTCTGGTATGTTGATATGACCATCAGGGAATTTCCAGAAAAGGGAAACAGCTTGTGGCATTTGAGCAGAGCTATTAATTGGTACCATTTAGTTTAGGATGACCGGAATGGCAGAACTATGTTCTTTAGCACTCTCCCAGCTGCTCTATTGTAACCCAAGCAGTAGTGGGGTTTTGCAACTTGGGGGTGAGTGGGCTTAATTTAGCTAGATTTGAAGTCCATAGTCCTTTCTGGCCAAGCTCTCCCTGCTCAACCTCTTTTCTACTTTACCTTCTCTGTTTCCTTTTCCTTTTCTTCCCCTATCACCTCTTCATTATTTATCTCCTCACTTCCTTCATGAAGGGAATTAAACAACCCTGTCAATCCCAACTATTTAAGCCAGTGTTACTGAGAATGCACCATCAGCAGCACATTCTCATGGATCTGGCCCATGGCCTGGAAGTCTTAGTGACTGATGGAGTTTCACACTGAACAAGGAAGCCATAACTGCAAAATAGGGTTCTGAACGTGACCTTTGTGAACAAAATTCTACATACACTGGGGAGAAGAGTGACAGTTTCTCAAAAAAAAGCCATGTTTCCTTCTAACACAACCTTGGTTGAAAGAGCTCATTGCAGTGTGGTGTGATCGATGATGTCAGCCCTTTACAACTTGTGTATACCTCCCCCCAACTCCCACTTTGTTCTAAGCCCTTAACCAATGACTGAGGGATGTGAATATATAATCCAGCTTCTAGCCTCTTGGTCAGGATGACTTGGAAGTGGGACAGGTGCTATCCCCAGAGCTCCCCAAGGGATGGAGCCAGCTGGCCTTCTGTGAACTTGGCATTACACCGTAGTTTGGCTTCTTTCTTTCTTTCTTTGCTGCATATGTTAAACTTTAAAAACCAATCATACAAACTTCTGTTTTTCAGGAAGAGAATTTGAAGGAGAAGAAGAATATCTGGAGATCCTCGGCATCACCAGGGAGCAGTCAGGCAAATATGAGTGCAAAGCAGCCAATGAGGTCTCCTCGGCGGATGTCAAACAAGTCAAGGTCACTGTGAACTGTGAGTATGGCAGCAGGCTCTGTGTGCCCAGGGCCCTCCACCTGACATGAGCTCTAAACATCCCATTAGCAAAAGAACATTGCATTTCAAGCAGATGTTCCTCTGGTCAGGGATGCACATTTATACTTTCGACACATCCAAGGGCAGGACTTGGCCTTTGAATTTGATAAATCAACTTGACCAACTCTAAATATAACCCATAATACATTTAACAATGCACTCTGCCTTTTACTCAGACTATAGAATTAAGAAAACATGATCAGAGAGCACTAGCATTTCTGGCAATCACTATTCGAGTCTTTGTGGAGACCAAGGTCATACCACTTGGGAAAAAAGCAACAATTCATATTGGCTTTAAATGGAACTTTTACCTTAATGCATTGTTTGTCAGAGGGAATAACCCAAGATCATATTTTATCCTCTGCTATTTAACTAATTGGCCTTGGGAACAAATTCAAGCCACTGTGGTCAGAAACCATGTATCCCTGAGGGCTAGGATACATGATAAGTTAATTTTGGTTACCTATTTGTTGCAAAGTAAGAGATTACTTTGGGCATTAGAAAGAAAGATTTCTCAAAGATGCATAGGTAAGTGGGCATATTTTGAACTTCTCAGATGAAAGAATCCTTAGATGTAGTTCAAAAGATTGGGGGAGGGGTGGCTCCATATGATATGTGTCACCTAAAAAAATGAATAAAGAGAATTTGTTTACCCTTTTCAGTGAGAAGTGATTTTCCACATCATTCAAATTCATTTTCACATCACACAATTGTGACTGGTGACAGAGACGAAGAGGTGTCCTGACAGTTCTTTCCTTCTCTGTATTTAATACATAGAAATATACACATATTCCCTACATGCACAAAAATATACACATATGCACATATAACACACAGAGGCACACAGACACAAAGACACAGATACAAACAACCCCTATTTGAAAGAATGCTTTAGACTGATAACTTTTTGTTATCGTAAGTCCTCCATGCCTTTACCTGTGTGCCAGTGAGTCTATATAAATTCCTGGGGACGGTAGATATAATTTATTCCACTTTAGAGTTTCAGACACTGAAGCCCAAAGACATAAAATGGCCTTTCCTAGGTGACATGAGCAGCAGACAGAAGAGAGGGACACAGACTAAGTCTGATTCTAAAGCTCATGCTCTCAGGAAAAAGGGGAGGAGAAGGAGGAGTTTTCAATTCTTATTACCTAAAATGTGCAGCACTGGATGAAGGGATTTCCATTTGTCATTTAATATTCACAGTAAACTCATGAGATAAATATTATTGGTTTGACTTTAAAATTTGGAAACGGAGGCATAGATTGCTGAGGAAACTTGCCTAAGGTGAGGCAGCCACGCCAGGCTGCCCTGTACCCAGGAGCCTTCCTCCAGCCTTGCAGCCTTCTGCACCGAATGCCTAGAAACCAGTAGCTGCAGCTCCACCGGAGACATTGATGGCACTCATTTCCAAGAAGCAAGGGGCTGCATTTGATGAGGTCTGAAGTGCTTTTATCCCTGAGCTGTCTCCAATTTTTTTTTTAGTAATAGAGTTTTGAAATGTCAGTATTCCTATTCTTTTCCAGCACTGGGTGTGTTTCAAAGACACATTAATGATCGCAATGTCATAAAATGCTTTAGGACCTTTTTTTTCCACATGAAAGACACTTTCTCTGGGTGTTTATACAAGTTGTAATTAGGTTAGTTAGCTTCTTTTATGTACACACAGCTATTCCATCATCTTCCACCTCTTCTCTGACTTTTGGAGTTAAGATTTTATTTTCTCTTAATTGACCTTCATCTTAATTAGATTTCTGAAAGTCCAATCATGGAGTACATAGAAAATATTTATGCTTCCATTGTGTGGAACATCAAAGTGGTCTGCATTACAGATGGTTCCCCAGATCAAAGCCAGCCGCCTGGGCCCTTTTATTATTGGTGCAATTAGTCTGACATTGGTCCTTTTTGACTGTCCCCAAAGTGTAACTTAAGAGAGAAGAAAATACTGCTAATTTTCAAGAAAAGGCTTTTATGAAAATTTGAGCTTTTGCTAGTGATGAGTGAACCATAGAAGATTATGGACAGAACCTAGAGATTTAAAAAAAATACCTCATAATGGAAATCTAGTATAATGAGCTTAGTCAGACATACAGTAAATGTTTACTGAATGAGTACCTGGAAACTCACAGGTACACTCTGCCCTCTTAACATTTCTCCAAATTTTGCCAATGATGTTAGTTACAAATCAGGAAGTATATTCAAATGTCAGTTTCCTTTGGAATCATCTTTTTACCAACATTTCATAAGCTGTATTTAAAAAAGAAGAAACCTTGCCCTTTGCGACAGCTTGGATGGACCTGGAGATCATTATGCTAAGTGAAATAAGCCAGTCAGAGAAAGACAAATACTATATGATTTCACTCATATGTGGAATCTAATGAACAAAATAAACTAAAAAAAAAAATAGAAACAGACTCATAGATAGAGAACAGACTGACTGCTGTCAGAGGGGAGAAGGGTTGCAGGGCTGGGTGAAAAGGGTGAAGAGATTAAACAAAGAAAAAACCTCATAGACACAGACAACAGTATGGTGACTATCAGAGGGAAAGAGGAGTGAGAGGAGGTAGAAGAGAGTGTAGGGGGTAAAAATAGTGATGGAAGGAGACCTGATTTGGTTGTTGAACACACAATACAATATACAGAGAATTGTATACCTGAAACCTATATAATTTTATTAACCATTGTCAACCCAATAAATTCAATAAAAATTTTTAAAAATAAATGGGAAGAGGGAGGTAGCATTTGTAAGTGTTTATAATACATTATAACAACTAGCCACTGCTCCTCTTGCCCTGCTCACACAACTTGTTCTACTTTAATGTAATCATATTAAAAAGATGAAGTCTCCAATGTTAAATTACATCACCAGGTCTGTCTAACAAAACCTGTGGTACAGAGAAATATCTAGTATCAACTTTGTCACTCCATCCAAGCTTGCCTACTATGAAAACTCCCCATTATTTAAACTGACCCCTCTTCCTTTTCAAAACATAGGGTTTTGAATTAGGTCAGGGGATCAGGATGGCTCAGATAATTAATGGCTGAATAGATTATTGTAATGAAACGGATCCTGAGTACCAATATAAAAAAAAATCCCAGTGCTGGTAATTATCTCCTACCAGCATTTTATTGATTCTTTTACTCAGTGGCTAATAGGTATTTGTTGCTGGGCCCTGAGAAGCTAGAGCAGTAAACAGGAGAGACCTAACAGTTTCTCCTGTTTACAATAGCTCACCAGCTGGATTCTGCAATCTCTCCTTCTTCACTTCCCTTGATACTGCTCATGGTTGGTCTGTGGCATTGCACATAGCCATTTGACACACAAAATCCATTTTCTAAATCGCAGGAGGTCCTGGAGTTTACAGAAGCTAAATTATTGACCTGAAATCTCTTCAACTAAAATAAGCCTAGTAAAATTTTGTACAACAGGCAGGACTTCTTGTTTCTTATATCTTACTTACAGGATAGCCACTAATTGCTTCCAGATACCAGCCCTTGGGACAGCGAGGAGGAATATTTACATTATCATTGATATTGTTCAGTATTGCTGATAGATGATGATTTAAAAAAAACAACAAAAAACAGACAACTTTTAGTCACTTTCGTTATTGTTTCTAAATTCTCTATAGACAATGTCTGTCTTATTGCCTGCATTCTTTGCCCCCACCCCATTGGCCCGCCTCTGCACACTAACCCTGGGTGATAATCGAATCATCCCCATTGCAGGAGGACAAAACCAAAGCTCAGAATATGTAAGCATTTTCTGCCACAAAACCAAAGAACTTGTGAGTGGTAGAGTTGGGAGTGTAACCCGGGTCTAATTCTAAAGTCCTCTTTTCTTCCATGACACCATGTGCTAATGGTAATCAATAAATGTAATCACTTCACCCATTAAACATGCTCTCCTATATACATTTTTTTAACTTTCACATCAAACCTGAAAGATAGGTAGGCAGGTATCATCATCTAAATTAATAGGTCAGGGGCTCCAGGACATCAGCATGTCACCTCTGGGAGGTGACAACCTAAGTGGTACAGGCAGAAATTGAGTCCACGTCTCCTGATTCCTAATGTAAGTTTATATCTATGATGTCACTGCATATTGTACCATTTTTTGTTATCTGTAATAGCAGAATAATGTAACATTTACCCTTTAAGCTACCAGCATGCTCCTCTAAATGGTATTTTTCATTAGCAGGAATTCATTTTCTCTAAAGGAATTTATTCAAACGGAAGCACAGAGAGGTTCAGAGTGTGGGCTTCAGAAAGATGGGTTAAAATCTAGACTCACTCAAATGCTGGCTATGTGACAAGTTACTACACTCTGTAGGTCTGTCTTCTCATTTATAAAATGGGTTAATAATCCTTACCTCCT
This sequence comes from Myotis lucifugus, assembly GCF_000147115.1. Classification (NCBI taxonomy): domain Eukaryota; kingdom Metazoa; phylum Chordata; class Mammalia; order Chiroptera; family Vespertilionidae; genus Myotis; species Myotis lucifugus. The sequence continues at coordinate 1,760,532 of NW_005871236.1, read as the reverse complement.
AATGGCTACTACTTGGATGAAAGAATATAAAGCCTAGCAGAGAACTGACATATAGTAAATAGTTATAAATTGGATTCCTCATTAAGAATTTCATTACATACACTATTATTCCTAATATTAGGAAGAGTAAAGGAAAGCTATTCTGTTTGCTAGGCCACTGTCATTGTTATCCTGTTCATTCTAATTGCAAGAGTCTTGTTATTGGTGATATAAGAAGAAAGCCCTTATTAATATTTTCAGAACCCAGTATTTTGGAGTAATAAAAACTGGAAGAGTCCTTTGACAATTGTAAGCTATTCCAAAGTCATATAACAAATAACAATGAACCTCCATGCAACATTTTTATTAAGTCACATTTTTATTATAACTGTATTTTGAGCAAGGACATCTATTTTTTAACTACAATAGGCATGCCACAATATGATTTGTAACAATTTTTCTTAGCCTCACCTATATAGAATTCATCACAAATGAATTTTGAAATGTTCACTCCAATAAACCATGAACAAATAGACCTGCAGCATTGTGTCATTTGAGAAATATTGGCAACAATGAGCTCTTCATACATTTGTCTTTACCTGGGAATTTACCCTAGTATGAGAAACTCCCTAGATTTTCAATGAGAGAAGCAAGTGTTTGGCCTTTGTCATTGACTGGTGTCATTCTGTCCCGAGATTAATACAATTAATACTATTCAGCCCCAATTTACTGCCACCTTTGCCATGCTGGCATTTCTGAGGAGTTAATAAATAGCTTACTACTTAACTGTTTTGGTTCTGAACACATTGAGAAATAAGTAAAGAAGTAGTAGGGGAGGCCCGTTGGCCCCCTTTTTTAGAGATCAAGGTTATTAGAGGTAGTAGCTTGTGTGGCTGACTTACCTCCCCCAAGGTATGGTAGGGCTGGACTAGGGCAGGCTTGCCCACATGAGAGTGGAAGGAGAGAGCCCCAGTAAGACTTTAGTGTTGAGAAGCAGAAGAGAACCTGTGATCCCTGCCAGAAGCTTGGTCCCAAAAGGAAGAAGGGGAAGAGCTGAGCCAAATAAATCTACTTTGCTCCTCCCCAAATTTTCAGTCAGAAAAGCCATTTCTTCCCCCAGGGTCTCAGAGCAAGGAGGTACACTAAATAAGCCCGTGTCACATGGAAGGAAACACCCAAAGCAAAGAAGAATTCTCCCATGAAACTCAGACCTGAGACCTGTATTCCTGGTCTTCTAGTGGAGGGACCGGAAGGCATCTACCATGGCATTATTATGTTGAGGTGCTACAGCTGTGAGTGCCAAACGTGGAAGTGATGAATGTGTAGTCTGGCCCAGGTTTAGGGCTGTTTGAGCAAAGTGGCAATTATCATTAAGAATTTGTCAGTTATAACCATGTGGCTCCAGGAACTCACAAACTGGTTAAAACTCATTTCACAATTTGAGCAACTGAACAAGGCAGTAGAATCATGAGCAAGATTATTTCTCAAGCAAACATGCTACAGACTGTGGAGTTATTGGCAACTTAAGAACCTAATACAGTTGACCCTTGGACAATGTGGGAGTTAGGGGTGCCAGCCCTTGCACAGTCAAAAATCCATCTATAACTTTTGACTCCTCCAAAACTTAACTACTAATAGCCTACTGTTGACCAGAAGTCTTACTGATAATATAGTCAACATATATTTTGTCTGTTGCATGTATTATATAATGTATTCTTATGATACAGGAAGCTAAAGAAAAGAAAATGTTAAACCATTTCTAGTATTTATTTTAACACACACACACATAAGTGGAACCACACTGTTGAAACTTGTGTTGCTCAAGAGTCAACTAACTGTACAGTGAAGAGGTGAGGACAGGAAACTAATATTCATTCAGTGTATTATTGCTGATCATTTATTTTTCTTCTTACGTAGCTTATCTCACTTGCCTGTTACCTGTGTTAACTTTGACACACCTCCTTCTTTCCCTCACCCTTCATATCTAATCTTAGCAATTCTGAAGCTTCCTACTTCTCAATCTCAAATCTGTCCATTTCCTTCCATCCCCGTTATCACAAACCAAGTGCAGGTATTCTCTGGAATCCTTCAGTAATCTCCATTGCCTCTGTTTCCAATATTTCATAGATGAGAAAATTGAAGCAATGTGAGTCTAGAGAAGGTACTAAGCTCTCTAATTAGGAAGTACTAGTAAAATGAGGGACAGAGCCTAGATTTGAGCTCAGGTTTATCAAACTTTAAATACAAGTTTTTCAACTCTATTGGGTGTCCCATCCCTACAACTACCTCCTCTCCCAACACCACTACCCCCTGTTATCACATTATTCTTTGAGCTAATGTGCTCCAATGAACTATGTAATAAATCATAGAATGAAAAAAATTTAAATGGAACCCATTGGTGCTCATTTTAAACTACCCCTTGTTTTAAACAATAAGAAAGAAATGGCTCAAGCTGGAGCAGAATCTTGCCCAGGTCACAGGTCTGGTTGAGAGAAGATTCAAAATCAGTCCTTGTGTTTCCCATTTCTAACTACTAACCCTGACTCCTAACCCATGGAATGGATAAATGAGCTATAATTTTGAATGTTAGAATTTTAAGGGTTAAATGAGTTTGGGGTATGAAAATACATTTGGGTCATAATGATACAAACTGCCCATTTGTAAAGAATGAGCAGTTTTACTAGATCTGGGGTATTTTTTACTAGCTGGAAGGATGCTATAGATCATTAGAGTGTGGTTCCCTCATTACATTGGTAATAAAACCAAGACTCAGAAAGATAAAGTGTGTGAAGCAAGGTGAAATTAAACTCCAGAAATCCTAGTTTCCAAGCCAGGGTTCTTTCCACTCCTCATGTTGCCTTTTTGTGCCTATACAAAAATGAGCAGATAATTCTAAAGCAACAAAAGCAGTAACCATCACCCACTCTGAGACATCCATTTACACACAGGCTGATGTGCTTATCCAAATGTGCTCTAACTTCTCGTCTCTGACAATGATTTAAGATATCCAAGCTTATGTGAAAATGAAATGGAGAGAAAACTCCAGACTCACTGGATGCTTTTGTACACATGAATATGAAGAAAAAACACAGAAATAAGTGAGCTGAACCAGGCACTGAAGAGATTTAAATGAATTTTATGTACTAGAGATCACTTTACTATTTTCCTTAAATAAGCTTTTTCCTCTGCAAAGTCTAAACAGATAGTTTGGGTCTCTTTGTTCCATGCATGTGCAGCCAGGTTGCCATTTTTGGGCAAATAGGTTTTGGACAAAAAAAAAATCATATTTTCCTTAAAGGTCTAGAACCTCCACAAACACAGAATCATCAAGCCAGGAACTCACATCTGCCATTCTAACTCTGCCATGTGGACTTGTAAACACCTGTTCACCCTCTGTAGGATTGTTTGAAAGAATCACTCATAGAGAATGGACTGATGGTTGCCAGAGGGGAGAGGGTTAGGGAACTGAGTGAAAAGGGTGAGGGAATTGAAAAGTGCAGATTGGTAGTTACAAAATAGTCATGGGGATATAAAGTACAGCATAAAAAATATAGTCAATAATATTGTAATAACTATGTATGATGCCAGGTGGGTACTAGAAATATCAGGGGGGAACATTTTGTGAAGTATATGATTGTCTAACCACTATGCTGTAAACCTGAAACTAATACAAAATAATGATTTTTTAAGTGGTACTGCCCTGGCCAGGTAGCTCAGGTGGTTAGAGTGTCGTACCAATAAGCCAAGGGTTCGGGTTCTATCCCTGGTCAGGACACATGCAAGAATCAACTTATTTATGAATGCATAAATAAGTGGAACAACAAAGTGACTCATTTCTCTCTCTCAAATCACTAAATTTAAAAAAAATAATTTTTGTAGTAATGGATAAAGGAAAATAAATAAATATATGTTTATTTTTTTAAAAAAGAACTATGGCAAATCAGAATGTCAGGTGTGTTTTGTTACAGTTGTGTAGGCCAGTTCTAAGCAGACAGAATCCAGTGCACAGCTGCCAGAGAGAGGAGAAGGTTGACACCAGGATAGACGTCAAATTGCACCTTCCCACATCAAAGAAAAATTTACCTGGGTCATAGCAATAAGGGAAGATAGAAGAGAAAGAGGGTTAAGTAATCATCTAATACTTAACTGTTTGTTTTTCTGAATTCCTGAAAAAATATTAGGCTAAGCTTGGGTTGGGAGAACTTTAGCTCTGTATTATTTTCATCAGACTGCTTACTATCATCGCAAACTGTAACAATCACAATGATGATAATGATGATGGTGAAAACGAAAAATGCTCAAAGTATACATAAAAATCCAAAGTCCTTTAGTATCACCACTTAGTTTATGAAGAGAAAAAAAATAGGTCAATATTACAATCTATGGTTGAAGTAATTGATGGTGTCTTAGGGGAAGGAAAAAGGAATCCTAGATTCTATTTCCATAAAACCCTGTTAAGTGTCCCATTTAAGTAAACCACATCTGTGGCTTCATTAGTCGTCTCTTATTTTCATTTAGTTTTCTAGTGATCAGTCCCATTCAGCTGATCACATAATTCATGTAAATGGCGCTCTAAGACTATTTCTTTCCTGCACCTCTCCAATCAGATTCTCCTTTCTAATTCCTTCTTGCATGGAAATTCTGGAGAGCCCTCCGATCATCATGTAAACTCTGTACCTGTCCTTCCCACAGATCCTCCCACTATCACGGAATCCAAGAGCAACGAAGCCACCACAGGGCGACAAGCTTCACTCAAATGTGAGGCCTCCGCGGTGCCTGCCCCTGACTTTGAGTGGTACCGGGATGACACTAGGTATGTATGTGCCAAACCTGCTGTGCCCCGACTGCTCTGATAGGTGGTCCTAAGGGCACCAGAAGCCCTAATGATGAAAACATGTCCAAATGTAATTCCGTAGCCTCTACTCTCAGACTCTTTCTTTTCAAAATCTCTTTATCAAGTGCTTTCAGGACTGTAATTCTTAAGCTGAAGCTGCAAAAGCACTCGGGTTATATGCAGAGAGTGAGGCAGGTGGCCAGTGGGTCATTTCCACCTGCATGTCTTTCTTGCTTATAGCAGAAACCAAGGCCCAATGAAACTCATCCATCCTGAGTCTTCTCTGTGGATGGAAATTGATTCAGATAATATGGAATTGCACAATTAAAATGAGGACATGACAGGGAACAAGAACTTTAACCACTTTCTTTCTCTTCTTTACCTCCAATATAGTTATGAAAAGGGAATTACTAAGCTAAATCTTCATCAGTGTTTCTTTTTACTTTTCTGTTTTTGAACTCTTAGGATAAACAGTGCCAATGGCCTTGAGATTAAGAGCACGGAGGGCCAGTCCTCCCTGACAGTGACCAACGTCACTGAGGAGCACTATGGAAACTATACCTGCGTGGCTGCCAACAAGCTGGGGGTCACCAATGCCAGCCTAGTCCTTTTCAGTAAGTATGCCAACACAGGCCAAATCTGGGAGCATCTGGTTGGTTGAATTATCCCATGGGAAGCTTAAAAATCATGTCTTTATCTATAAAGGTACATGTATAAAAAAATCAGACTATAGTCACTGAAACAAAAAAAAGGTTCTCAATACCTCTGCATAAGACAAGTTTACAAGTGGAACAACTTCTCTCTCTATTCCCTGGCTTACTTTGGATAGCTGCCTTGTTTTTGTTTGCTTGTTTGTTTGTTGTTTGTTCAGAGAACAAATATATTTTTGGTGATTGTCTCTTTAAAGAGTGGAGGTGATGTAACACCCTAGAAAATAGGTGACAGTATAAAAATGGCAGTGATGAAAGTGATTAATTGATTAATATGAAGTGAGGATGAATTAGGTGCTGGAAGAAGAGAGAGGCTGGAAAAAGAAAGTGCATTATTAACAACACAAGGAAAAGTGGAATTAATGATTAAAACAATATAAAATCTAAAGGAAGAAGAATGGTTGCTGACAGGTTTCCATATGACAGCCAGAAACATTGCTTATATGATGTATTTTTAGAAGACAGATGGAATGGTAAGATAGAGGGGCATTTCTGAAAACTTAAGAAGAGCCTAAAGGCAGACTAAGGAGGGATCAGTCATGATACATTAGTGATGTTAGTAGGAGAGCACACCTTGGGGCTTTGCTCTGTAGCAACACATTACAGTTAGGTATCTGACCCCTGCCCTGTTGGCTGGTGGCTCTGAGCAAAGAAGCAAATGCTCCCTGAAAAACAGAAGTATAAAGAGATTATGGAAGATGATAACATTTGGAATCAGGAAATGCTTATCGAAATAAGTAAAACAAACAAAAATGTTAGCATATGCTGGTACAGAAAGTTTATTTGGACTAAAGGAGAAAATCCAAATAATTAACTATTATTATTTTGGAATAACAAGCCACTAGAAGATTTTTTTCTACACAGGTTCTACTGGAAAACCTAGAGATACTGTGGCCAGGAGAGATGTCTCCATCTTGCTTTATAGAGTTTAGAGGAGACTTGAAGAAGAAAAAAAAGGATTTTTAGGAGAAAATTCAATTTCAGTGAGAGTTCTCTTGAAATGAAGTATTCAAGTCATTTTAAAATGGCTCAAAATCCAACTCATAAGAAAAAACCACTGCAAACTATTCTCATTCATAACTTCCATTGATTTCAGTCTGTAAGAGTTGGAGGGATATGGATATGCAAAAGCTGCATCAATATGAAGTTTAGAATTCATACCCCTGTTTACTTGTCTCCAAAGATCAAACATCGGTGTTCTTCACTTCAGATATAGACATTAATATCTCAAGACACTTGAGAAGACATTTGTTAAGAAATGTAGTTACCTGTTTCATTTCTGACTTTAGGGATTCCATAAATAGGAGGGAAAACAGCCTCAAGGATGAATTCTTGGGTGACCTGGTTAAATAGAATAACATATACTTAACAGATTTAATAGGGATTAGAAAAGAGGAAATTGGATTAGAGAAAGTGAGCTACTATAAATTTGCATTAAAGTATATTTTCTTCCTATCCCACCCAGAAGTGTACTAATGACATATTTCAATTAATAAATGCAATGATAACTATAGACAAGAGAGGAAGGAGATGGAGGAAGGAAGGATGGCATACTTGAGGAGGATGAAGAGAGCATGGAGTGGATCAAAGATAACGGAGATATTGCTAATCTGCTGGTGGTGATGATAAGTAATCTCGAGCCCCATAATAACATCACCCTGTTCACAAAAATTCACTTAACGGACTTTTCAATTAAGCAAAATTAGGAGCTACCCAGTAAAATGTCAAGAATCCTGCATAATTTCTATTTGTAAACTGAGAGTCAAAAAATTGGACAAGTGTGTCATAATCATATTGCCCTTGATGATTTCATGGCAGTCACCCTCAGTTACCTTTGTGAGAAGTGTACAGCGGTGTGATAAATGATGTACTACCTTCCAGGGGGCCCACACTGCCTGATAGAACAGCCCACACAGGCACTAGCTCTGAATTTAGCAGTACGTAGAGGCAGCGGGGACATCAGCATTGGGTTTTGCATTGATTTCCCACCTTATGGGAAAGTTAGGAGGTGTAATACAGAATAATAGAATTTAAAAAGGTCATTAGGCTTTAAGGTGAAAAGAAGCTATTAGGTTGCCAAAAATCAGTGATTTCTTGGACCCAAAGCCTAAGTATGAACATTTTAAAGGAGAAGCTCTACTTCTTATGTAACAGGAATGATACTTCTACCATGCCCACCCCACCACCACATAGGGGAGAGAGAGAGAGAGAGAGAGAGAGAGAGAGAGAGAGAGAGAGGAGGGGGGAGGGGAGGAGAGGGGAGAGGAGGAGAGGAGAGGAGAGGGGGGAAGGCAGAGGAGAGGAGAGGAGAGGAGAGGAGAGGAGAGGAGAGGAGAGGAGGGGAGGGGAGGGGAGAGGGAAGGGGGTGGGGGAGGGGAGAGAAGGGAAGGGGAGGGGAGGGGAGAGAAGGGAAGGGGAGGGGAGGGGAGGGGAGGTGGGAAAGAGGAAGGGAAGAAAAGGGAAAAAGAAAAAGTGCATCTGTGAACAGACTGCCCATCACTTAGATTCAAAGTAGGTAGAGGAGTTTAAGGGGAAGAAGAAAGAAACTGTTGGTGGTCCTTTTCTGCATAACAGGGTCAGGAGGGGAGAGATGCTTGGGAGGGGCAGCTGGGGCTGGGGCTGGGGCTGGCCACCCTGACAGAGAGCACGGTGTGGGCAGTGGGGTGCTCTGCTGACCCAGCAGTCCAGAGCAGATGAGGCAGCTGGTACGCTGTTGCCAGCCAGAGGCAGCAGCAGGTAGAAATCAGAGCCAGAGCCCCTGTAGAGTTCACAATTACCCATCTTCATTGGTGCATCAGCACATTTTCAGTGTCCACCCCAGTGACCTGTACTGACTTTTTACACAGTGTCAATTTGCGGTCACCGATCCACCATATACATACATATTCTTCTTCACTCTGTATTCAAACATTGCTCTTGAGAGGGGTCAAAATAGTGGATGATAGGGCAAGGATACATTGCATTCATTGGAACTTTTTCCTAAGCCCATGAAGGCATTTCTTTTTCATGTGTCTTGTTCTCCACACATTCTAGCTTTCTATTTGTCAAGGAGTCATACTTCCTCAGTCTATAGATCCAAGTAATGCCTTTATATAGTTTTCTTTATCCTGGGCAAAGCATTCCATTATGTAATTTTTCTGAACACATTAATCCATTGGTACAATGTGTATGGGCAAGGATTCAGCTCCTCAGGCTATTTCAGGCAGGGGAATGTGCATCACCTGGGTGAAGACTTGGACTTCTGACAACGCCATGAGTAGTTCCATTGTCATCATGTGCAGTGTGATAGATTCCATATTTCCGCAATGATGACTGTGATGCACCCACAAAGGAACCCAATCTTGTTTCATTGCTTACATTAAGTTACTTTCAAAGAAACAGATAGGAAGGAAGAATACTTATTTTAATGTCATTGCTGATTATCAAGTGAGTGCTTACAAGGTACTCTGCACATGTGCAAAACACTTAACATACATGATTTCATTTGATCATCAGCATAACCCTATTAGGTACTCATATTTCCCCACTATACAAAGAGGTTAATTAACTAAGTACAACCAAGTAAGGCTGCTGGGATTTAAATTCATGAAATCTGTTTCCAGAGTCCAGGCTTAGACCAGAGTTGGGGAACCTTTTTTCTGCCACAGGCCATTTGGATATTTATAACTTCATCGGAGGGCCATACAAAATTATCAACTTAAAAATTAGCCTGCTATATTTGCTCAAACATTTAATTAACTCACCCCTAATGCTTTGGCAGGGCCACACCAAATGATTTCTTGGGCTGGATGTTCCCCACCCCTGCTCTAGACCAACACATAATCTACATATGTGTCTGTGAGGAAATGTTAGGAGATGTATCTTGTGTTGTTTGGAGGTGAGGAGACTTCTTATTTCTTTCTCCCTTTTTCACTTAACTAGGTCTTTCCACTACTAGTATATTCCTTCCCACCCAGAAGCACTACTTCTGTGACATTCCATTCCCATTAACTCCCACCAGCCTGGATCCATAGGTTACCACTGGCTTTTCTTTGGCACATTGAGATTCCAAACTGATATTTCATAAACCTCATGGTCAGCATTTGACCCTTGAGGGGAACAGTCCCACATATTAAAGAAGGACAGTCACTGATCAATGTGTGGACTGGTGAGGTACTTTACTACAAAGTTTGAGGCTATTGAGTACAAAAGAATAAAAGTACAAAGAAATCTCCACTGGGCCATACCACATCTGTGTGTAGGCGGTTTTTAAATATTCTGTTTAATGTTAAAAGATTATTAACTTGGAAACCTACACTTGATTAAATCTCAAGTACTACCTTAGCAACCCAGCCCTGGAGAAAGCCTTCAAATTGAGGGCCTCCCCCGCTTCTTCAGAAATCATTTTAAGTTATTATCCTAGGGGCCCAGAGTTTAAATATACACCCTTAGATGATATTAGTTAAGATGTGGCAAAGCCTCTTAGCCAACTACCCTGGATGCCACATAATAAAACAGTATGAGTAGCTATTTGAACAATACTCACATGTCATTTGAAAGACTGGTTGTAAACTACTTAATATGGCTCTCTGTGGATACAATAGAAAATACATGAAAAACTAGTTTTAGTTTCAAAACTAGGCATTGAATATGCTGCCTTCTAGAAAGACCATTGAACATCTGCAATTCCCATTGGAAATTAAAGGAAAATCATATCGGAGTTAATAAATTACTTCTCTCTATATATACGCAACCCTCAAACCCAGCCTTTGTCATTTAGATGCTTTTAATTCAGAGGGTTTTCTTGTGAAGTGAGAGTGCCCATGTAACTGTTTCTCATGGTGCCCCAGTAGAATCAGCCAATAATACCCCACACCTTCATTTAGAAGACAAGAAACGGAAGCTCAGAGTTAAGGGAGTTCATAAGAGTTACACAATATGATACTGGGGTCAAACTTAGAGTTCTGTCCTTAAAGCCTCCCAATCAGTTGCTAAGCTAGGTTGACCTCCTCAAGTACAGGCACACCTCGGAGACATTGTGTGTTCCCTTCCAGTCACTGCAATAAAGCAAGTATTGCAATAAAGCGAGATGTAATCTTTTTGATGGTGGAGGATCTTGCCTTCAATTTGTGAAAACACACCATCTGTGGAATGCAACAAAGTGAGGTGAAATAAAATGAACTATGCCTGTATTAGCAGCCAAAAAGACAAAGCACAGAGCACCAAGGTTCCTGCCCTCCCCTACTTTTGAATAACACAAATTGGAAAAAAAAATTTTCATTTTATAAGTGGCATTTACTTCACTTTACAGGAGTCCACAAACCCTGGAATAAACTATAAATACAACAGAATGATGGTAGAAGCATAAGGATAAAAAGTTTAGATGATACACATCTAAGGAATGATAAGTCCATAGGATGAAATTAAGAGAATGAGAATAACTGATGGGCATCATAGGACTAAGATGATGATAAGAGGGTGGAGCTAAGATGAAAGTAACAAGCTGGGAGACAGTTGAAAAGGCTATGAAAGGAGGGTGGGTGAGATGGTTTAGCAATACAAATGGTCTTGTGGGAATGAGGGCAGAGTGCAGCTACCCAGCTGTGAACAGTGTGATGAGAAAATATTAAGCTGAGTTATTTAAACAGTCTGAATAATAACAGTAATAATAAAAATAAAATACAGTAGAGAGAATATAATATGGGACAGTGGTCTCCAACTGCTGCATAAACTGCTGAAAGCAGTTTAGCTATTTATTTTCAAAGCTGGAAACATAACACCAAATAACCAGTGGAGGTTTAAACCATTTTTCTACTTGACACTTGTGTAACTAAGACACAATTGTTCACTGCACTGTTACTGACCTGCTCCATCTTAATGCACTTAGAAAACTTTGGCATTTAGGCTACAACTTTTAGCTAAGCTAGAAAAAATAAAAGCCCACTCTGCAAGGAGACCAGGTTTTCTGCATCCAGATGTACTAAGTGCCAAAATTCCAGGCAAAATCTACTCTTTCTAAGCTCATGGTACAAAGTGGCAGGAAGATCAAATTTGAATATGTGTACATATGTATGGTTTTCTCTCTATGGTTTGGATTTTTCTTGATTTTCATTTATCATTGGTCTTTAGTTAACCATGCTGATAGGAGGATTGTAGAAAAGTGTGTGCTGATTATGTTATACTGCAGGGTTTGGGGTAGCAAAGAATGCCTCCTATATTATCCTTAATGCACCATTCTGCCTCCCTGAAAGATCCTCAGAGGAGGATTTAGAGTTAAACCTGGGGTTTTGATGAGATAACTAGAGGATACCTTCCAGCCTGCACTCTGTAGCATCTACAATTTGTGTTCAGTAGCTTAGGAATGGGACTGTGAGGGAAAACATAAGCTAAGACTCAAGTGTTCAAAAGAAAAGCACTTCTTATTACTCAACAGGATATATCATCAATTTTGATTGGTTGATCAAATTTTAGGTGAGATTGTATTACCACAAGAGGATGGGATTAAGGAAAAGACTAAAACTAAAAGTATATCATGCCAAGAAACATATTACCTTGGCATTACTATTGCACTGATATCAGTAATCTAGAAATAAAAACCTGAGGGAGAAGTTGAATTAGTATTTCCCAAAATAAATTTTCCAGATGCTTGGCTAAAGTTGATATGAGCTATAGTGCTCAGGGAGAGGAAAGGCATCCTTAGCCACCATAGTTCCATCTGTTATGAGTTCAAGAAACCAGAACCAGGATCAAAACTCGTAACCTGAACTTGATCACTAGTAATTTAAACACCCTCAACCCTAATCCTCCAAAAAATCTATAATTTTGGTAGTGGGTTTTTCCAGTGAAGGGTAGGGTCCTGTGTGTAGGGTTATCAGAATGGGATGTTGTGTCCTGCTCTTGCTAACTTTTTTGAAAAGGCTTTGGATTTTAAGTGTTACTAGTAGCTCTCTGATACTTTAGTGTTGGTAGAAAGATTATATCTCCCAAACACTTTATGGGATATATAATCCTACCGGCATGGAAATTCATCTGTTTTATAATTGCCTGAGTATCTAAATATGAATAAGATATATAGATATATCTATATATAAACTCTCCATGATGATTACTATTTTTTCCCCTTCAGAGCGTGTTTTACCCACAATCCCCTACCCCATTCAAGGTCAGTATGATTTTTATCACTGTAGCTCTGTCACTGGGTCATTCTCCATCATCTGTAATGTGCAAAAAAAAGGGGGGGAAACACATTCACAAAAGTAACATACAATTGAAATTGTTTTTTTAAATCTACAAAAGAAAGCCAATAAGTTGCCCCCACACCAGTCGATAAACACGCCATAGATTTGTCACCTGACTAAACTTCAGGCTAGTCAGTAGTTGGGAAAATGATACTAAACTCAGAAAGCAATCTTTTCTTCAATTATTGGAAATTATAAACTTACATAATTGGAACACAGCCAATTAAATTCTGTAGCTCATAAAAGTATGAATCCTCTAACTGACCACCCTCATATTTAGAGGCTTATAAAATCCGAAACTGGAGTATTACTTGTAAAAATGAATTATCTACTGCCTAAGGTTGAACTCAAATAGATTACAAGAACATTGATTTTTCTTTAAATCTTGGCCTATTTGGGGGCTTTTCCTTTTCAACATAACCATTTTAGAAAACACAAATGAAAAAAAAATAAAGTAGTCATTTTGTATTCCTTTTCATAAAAGTCTCTACACACTCAAATTAAATTTTGCCTCCTACATCACATTTAGATGCAAGTTGCAGCCCAACCTTCTAGCTTAAGGCTGTTTAAAGGCAAATTGGCAAATGAAATTAAAACAATACAAAAAAATCTGAAATGAAACCAACCTACCATTGAAATTAAATTCCTGAAAAGTGATTTGCAAATAACACTCAAAGACCTGAGAAAAAAATGGAAAGTAGGCCATGCAGGGGGCTAATGTGGAAAAAATAAATCCAATTAAACAAGATTATCATATACACTCTAAGGAAATGTGCTCAGAATTAAAGGTAGAAAGCTGCTGTTTTATTAGTTTGAAGACAGATCATGTTTCATTAACACTTGTCCAAACTAAAAAATAGGTCAGAATTGGGTGTAGATATTCAGTGTCAATAATACATTCATAGATATGTGAACTTAATTATATTTGAAATGAGGATTGCAAGGTTTAAAGGATCAATTAAACAGCTTAGTAAAAGTTATTCTTACATTTTAAGAAGTGTTCAAACTATTTTTAGAAGAATGCTGTTGAATAAAATCCCCATAACATTAATGAAATCCATTTCTTGTGCCAATTACTAAAAATAAGACTGTTAAAATGTGCCTGTTGTTTAGACTTGACATCAAACTTACAGTGTTCATGGAAAATATCGCATTTTGAATTCCTGACATGCCACAATTATTTTAAGACTTTCATCATTTAGTGTTGCAGACTTTGACACCGTTTTATCATGTTGCCATCTTGCAAGTATCTTGACGTGACAAACACACATATACACATTTATCCCAATGGATAGCATTTTCAAAGAGGTTCAGCTCCATCCAAGATGAACTTTGCACAGTGCCAATGTGACTCTAGGTGTCCTTTGTGAGAGCAGTTCTGCAGCTATGAACTCAAATATTTTATCTGATCATGCTTTATGATATATGTAACATTGAACAAATAAAGCCAGACACGATTCACAAAGGACAGCTGTTGAATATTGAAATGTGGGATTGAGATGTGGGATTTTATTGAATTTGATATTTCCCTACAAACTGAATTGTTGATTGGAGAATGACCCTAGTTTGATTTTACATTGTAGATAGACTGTAGATAGCTTCTGTAGATCCATTAGTTTTAGAGAATATAGTCTATCTTACTAATACTTTGAGCTTCTGCTGGTGGAAATTGAAAAGCTGTTCATGGAGACTGGGGATAGTTGGTGTGAGAGTTTGGGAAGAAAAGATAGTGCCCTCTTAAGTTCCCTATTCCTTACAAGGACTTCATTTTTCTAGAGATCAAATCCCTTTTCTCCTTGTCTTTCCAATCAAGATGGCAACTCCTGTGAAATGTAGTTCCCAATGGAAAGAAAAAAAACTATTTTAGAGGACCCTTCATTTTTTATAGTATCATTTAAGTACAGAAATATCTAGGAAAGCATGCCAGTCTTGCTGTGATCATAGTTATGACACTAGACACCTTCATTTAATTAAATATGTCATCATCTATGTGGAATCCTACATTTCAGCCCTAAGTGTTAAAAAGTGTATAAGCCATTGGTTGATGCAAATGGCCTGAAGGATTTTGAACCAATTAATTTGCTTAAGGTGTTTTGACAGTAGGAGAAAGTCCCAAAGGTCCTTTGCTGTCCTCCCATTATAAGAAAGAGAACTTTTCCTCCTACTTCCCAGTCACAGAAATGCATGTGTATGTTCAGGGGCTTCACTGTTCCTATCTCCCAGTGGAGGGTGTCCCCTCCCACTCCCACTCTGTGAGGCTCATCAGGCTGACTGGAGATAAGCAGCAGTCACAGCAGGGATGCAGTCCTAAACCCGTCAAGCTGTGATTAAACAAAAACAAGGCTCAATAAATCAAATGTATGTCCCCTGGGTTTCCTTCATCATATCGCTTGATTTTCTGCAGTGATAATGATAATACTGGAATTACACCAAATGATAATTTGTATTGTCTGTGGCCAATCAGAAATTTTTCAAATGTCCTTTTCTATTCAGCCAAAAACCAAACACAAAATCAGTGTGCTTCCCTGCTCCTAATTTACAAGATATATATAAATAAATAAAAGTGCTAAATCCTTGATCTGTTCCTGATAGGTGTTTTTCTCATTAATTTTAATTTAGGTTTATTTATTCTGAAATGAGTTCTGAATGGCATATATTTGCATAACTACTCCGGAATATATCACTGCAGAAACTCCACTGAATAGTCAAATGAGGAAGGAGTCTACTCCAACCCTCCTTGCAGGGAAGGAACTCCTCTCACTTTCTTGGGCTCAAGTCATTTCCTGAGGCTTCTGAATACTTGCCCATCACGATGAAAGTGCACCTAGAGATGCCCTCATATTTAGGAGGACTGCAGGTTCAAAATGAGGTGAGCAACCAGCCTCAGACAGTTAAAGGGACATGAAAGAAAAGGACAAGGACAAACACCATTATCTTATTCTTATCGCCCTCAAGTGAAAGATTCCCTAGAGTGTGGGGCTCTCTGGGCTCAATCAGCCCATCCTTCCCTGTCACTGCAACTTAAGAAATGTAATGACCCTGGAATATCTCACTTGTCTCCCATCTGATTATTTATCCCAAGCGAACAGCCTTTTCATGCACTAACCCCCCGTGGCGAGTGGGTTTGGGAAATATTGAGATTATCTTCCAGGTTCAGGCATTGGCACTGGGTTTGTTCACAGGTACTTGCCATTCAGTTCCTGTTTTTCCATTGATAAAACACATTGCACATGGCTGGGTTTGCATGATTAATACAGCTGTCTAAAGCCTTCTCTGAAAACAAAACACCCCCTCCCCGCAAAAAAAATTGAAGCTCTAAAAAAATTAAAATCTGATCCACAAACCAGGCTTGCAAAAATCTGAAGTCTGCCTGGGATGCTTCCTCCTGAGAGAGACCCATGTTGTTATGGGCAGGCCTGGCATCAGAACAGCCAGATTCCATCTACAAAAGGAGGAGGGGATACTCCTGCCCTCACCTGGCACTCCTGGGAATGGGTTCTCAAAATCAGACTGCGTGGGATGGGAAGACAGCTGGAAGAAAATCCTAAAAATATTCCATGCTGTAAAGATGACTGTATAATTCCTACAGATTTATTTATATTCTGTAGGATATTATCCTAGGTTATCAAAGAGAACATGCCTCTTTTCAGCTCCTTATATTAATAGCACATTCACCTTGTCTAATAATGGTATTAATTATAGCTAACATAGTGGGCTTTTCATGTAGCAATGGAGTTCTAAGCCTTCTTGCATGTATTAACTCAATTAATGCCCCCAATCCTAAGAAACTAACATGTACCCTAACATGCACCTTTTCCCACATTTCTTAAGCATCATAGTATGCCCAAATTCCAGTTTACCCAACACAGCACCCAGGCACATATGTAAATCTGTTGTACATTCTAAATAAACATTTTCTTTGCATTTATGTTCATTAAATATATATCTGTCTAATGAATTTAAAAATTTTGTCTAATACTTTATGTATTATAATGTCTCTAATCCACAATACCCAGTTACCTTAGTATCCACACACTTTACAAGTCCATTTCTAAACAGAATGTATCACGCAGAGATTTATATGAAAGCATTCATCTTTAAAAAACATGAGCAGAGCTCTCTGGCATCGGCACATCTAATTTCACACGCTTATTCGGGCTGATTTACATACAAACCTCTATTAATCATGAATAATTACTAGCATTGTTCTCTTTAATTCAGTTTTTCCAACTGTGAAATGGGAAAGAAATTATATTTTCCATGCCTACTAGCTCAAAGCAATGTTTTAAATAATATATTAAAGAGAGCTTTCAAGTTCCTAGAAAGAAAGCATATTGGATTTAAAATAATCATATTCAGATACACACATGTCTCATGATATTTAAAAGGACTGATATTTAGAGATGTACTTGTAGCATATTGTCTGAATATTAACCAGATATAAGTTCAGTGTGGCTTCATTATAGTTTGACATGTTACAGATTCTAGGAATATCTGAAATACCCACAGTGCTAACAAGTTTAAATATAGAAGTATCCCAAGGCCAAATAAAAAAATTATTATTATTCATCAATAGCATAATACTACACTTAACACCTGCAAGTTGCACAGTTTCCTGTTGTATGGCACACCACACACACACACACACACACACACTCATACACTTTCATTGGATGTCCATCAGGCACATTACCACCTATTAGACTAATTCAAAGTCATCAATTTAAAGAATCTGCCCTTATTTCTGGTCAAAGATATAAAACATGTTTTAGAAAAGGTTTCAGTTTTTATATATATTACTCCTTTGCCACTAGCTGGTGTAAACATGGGCCTTGTTTTTACTAATAGAACTTTGGCAGCCATGTCAACACAAATTTACAGCAAAATCATGAACCCTGATTAATACACATGAAGGTAATTAAGAGTTAACTTTATTACCCTGACTCTTTTACTGAGAGCAAGTCTGACTTCCTCCTGATTTTTGTTATTGGTCGAGAACCAAGTGGGAGAGTCGTGCCAATACTTCACCTGAAATCAATACTTCACCAGCCAATCCAGTGATTTAGACCCAACTGTAATAGGCATTTGTCTTTGTTGAATCCATTTCTGTGTCTTTCTCTTCTCACCTCTTTATCCTTCTTTCTGCTTTGTTTCCTAAACAGTTCTTGTTCTCCCCCTGTTAAAATTTACTAGAAAGAATAAATCTGAAATATATTTACACTATTGTTTCAATGTCCAACAATAGCTTGGAAGTGTTACCTCTCTAAGAACTTACATTAGCTTCAAGCTAAATGGCTAAAAATCCTACAGCATCAATTTAAAAGTAGGAGAATTTTTATGCTTGGAACTCTTTCCTAATGCCTGTCACTATTTCCCTAATCTGGGTCTGCCTTCATCAGTCAGCCTTTCCTAGTGATCTCCCTGTTCTATGGATGGTTGTGCTATTTACATTTCTAGTGCCACCTGGGATTTGAAAATGAATATATTTTTGAAAATCCAAGCTCACACTAAATTTTAATTTGATGGAAATATTTCTCTTCTATGAGCTTTATAGGGGGAAAATCTCTCAAAGTAACAATTACATTTGGGGATTAAGTTTAAGTAATTGACAGTCTTGTCTTTTTAATTAAAAGGAATAATGCTGCCTAAGAAGAGCTCAATGAGATTTGCAGCAGAAAAAATGTTGGCATGCTGCGCCGAAGGGTGAGAAGACCAGGATCTTGAATGGACAGAAAAAACTGATGCAAGCCCCTCTAGACTTTAGAGTGCAGCCCCATTAGAACTTGCCTTGGTGTTTGCATCAGTAAGCCATTGAGCAGGAGGGCAACAGTCTATTGTGAGGGGCATTGGTGGGTATTGGTGGGTATAGCCAGGAAGGAGGTCCTTTCTGTGAGAGCTTTGCTCTGTGTGGAGCAGGAGTCCTTAAAGGAAGTGGGACTAGTTAGAGTCAAAAAGAAAAAAAAATAGCACATAGTCTTCCGAGAATTATGTCATCAACACAACCTCAGCCCTTGAAAAATGTCATATTATAGCCGCCAAAAGTATAAACTTAAATTTTAGTCTTCCCCTTGGTTTTCTTTTTTTTTCATTTGAAATTCTTATTCCAGGTTTGTATTTCTTGATTTTCTTTTTCTCCACATTGTCCACCATATTCACCTTGCATTTACATGGACACCTTTTCTTTGACATTCTAAAAAAAACAAAAACAAACAAAAAAAACAACCAAGGAAAAGTTTTGGTAGTATTAGTATTCATATCTAAACACTGGTTATCAGTCATGCAGGCACCTCAAAGCCATTATCCCCTTTGTCTGGAGGAAACATCTGCTTCTGAAGAGGCAAGACACAAATTAACCTTAGTAACAACTCGCCTGTGCATTCTGTCCTCACAATGGTCTTTTGTCATCACAAGTCATTTGTCGGTATTAAATTAAAGGAGTCTGTGCATGGGGGAAAATCAGCTTAAGTGGTCCCACTTACATCTCCCCTATATGCCGCTGTGAAGAAACACACCTGCCAGGTAAGAACACAGCAGGACATGTGAGTTTGGAATTCCAATTTAAGGTGCTCATATGGATCCAGATGTATGATGGGAGTAAGCAGACCACTCACTAGGACTCCACTAAAAATTGTCAGCTTACATACACCATAAATCAGTGGGTGCAGGGAGAGACTTTACAAGTCATTTATCATGCTTTCTAATTGAACCATGGAGAGCCAAGCACCGCCATAGTTTACTGTGCTGTTTTGCTTATCACTGTGCTGATTGTCAAAGAAAGCACTTACCCCTTCTCTGTAACACATGTGTATATTTTAACACCACTAACAGGGTATCTTTACTGTAAATCATAGCTGTCCATCCTGTCTATCTGTCCTATTCCTCATAGCAGAGATTCTCACTTAACCACTCACCTTCTAAACCTTGCCATTTCAATATGACTTTTTCACCAGCCTAAGAGGACATTGTTTGGGGGCAACCACAGCATCTTGTGGTTTAAAAAAAAAAAAAGCAGCGCTAGCTGGTTTGGCTCAGTGGATAGAACGCCAGCCTGAGGACTAAAAGGTCCCAGGTTTGATTCTGGCCAAGAGCACATGCCCATGTTGCAGGCTCGATCCCCAGTGTGGGGCGTGCAAGAGGCAATCAATCAATGATTCTCTCTCATCATTGATGTTTCTCTCTATCCTTTTCCCTTCCTCTCTAAAATCAATAAAAACAAAACAAAATGAACTTTAAAAAAAACAGCAGTAGGAGGTAACTGTGCCTTGGCCGCGTGTCCATTCTGTGTGCCATCCCATCCTCTTTGGTCCACACAGCACCAAGCATTCCCAGCCATGTTCTGTGTCGGAAAGTATGCATATGGGTTTTGTATAACTTGGGAAGCAGGGGATGTTTGGGGGACAGAAACAGCTTAAACAAAAGAAACCAAGCAGTTGCTTGCACTTCTCTTTGTTGAATAGCAAGTTAGAGGGTAACTTGAGAGACTTGCTCTGGAGTTCCAGAACTCAGGTAAGTTCATCATCTGAAGCTGCTCAGTGCTGCAGAGATGAAAAAGACGGAATAATCTTGGAGGCTGGTCTTCCCTAGAGCAGTGGTCGGCAAACTCATTAGTCAACAGAGCCAAATATCAACAGTACAACGATTGAAATTTCTTTTGAGAGCCAAATTTTTTAAACTTAAACTATATAGATAAGTACATTGTTATTAACTTAATTAGGGTACTCCTAAGCTGGCCTTTGCTAAAAACGTCCTCAATCTGATTGAGGTACGTTCGCTGAGGTCTACTCCTTTCAACTCTCCCATCCACACTCGTCTTGTATACTTGTTTCGTCTATCTCCTTTCCGAAAATGGACTTCTGCGCATGGGTCACGAAGTTTCAATCGCACTATACGTGCACGCCCACACATGGTATTTTGTGGAAGAGCCACACTCAAGGGGCCAAAGAGCCGCATGTGGCTCGCGAGCCGCAGTTTGCTGACCACTGCCCTAGAGGATCAACCCTTCTGCTCTAAGTCATTCAATTAATAGCAGGACTTCTTTTCTGCATTTAGGTGTACTCTCCACTTGCTTTTGCTTTGTAGAGTTTCTTTTAGAGTTTACATTTTCTTTTCCTTATGGCATCTAATCATTAGGAACACAAGAACGAGCCTTCATTCTTGATGGGCAGTGAAAAACTAGTTTCTGACACAGGTTAAGTTTATTTGATAATGACAATATTTTTATTACACCATTCATTCACTTAAAAACAAACAAACAAGCAAACAAACAAAACCACCAAAACACAAAACTATCCTAGTACTTTCTATGGCAAAGCTGGGTCTTGGAGGACCGTGGCAAATGAGCCAGACACAGCCTCTGTGCTAATAGAACTTACAGGTGGGCAGCAGGTGGTGAACTAAGCAATCACAAAATCCTTGGCTAAGTTTACAACACCTGTGTGGTGTTTGGAGCGCACAGAACAGGGACACCTTAGAGAGCCTAGATGGGTCAGAAGGCTTGCAAGTGAAAGTGAAATTTAAAAGGTAGAAGAAGAGAAGGGAAAGAGGAGCCGAACATTCTAGTGCATACAAAGGTCTAAAATCCAAAGGGAGACGAACAATATTAAGTCTAATTAATTTTAGGAATCTGAAAAACAAAACATACTTTTTGCCCTAAGGATTTATTACTTCTCTTCATGTATCTGGCCTGTTTAAAAAAGAAAAAAGAAAAAAGGCAAACCAAAGGAGTTAAAGGGCATCGGCATTTCCACCCTCTGTTACTCTTAGGACAAGAAAGACCACCTGTACAGACATGTACCAATGCTCACACTGTCTAGCAGGGGGCACTATCCAGGGTAAGTTTTCTGGATACTGAGAGCCCACGATCTGGCAGAATCTCTAGAGAGAACTTCCAGCCTTTCAATATGGAGGCTGATTGGTAGGTTTTTATTTTATTTTATGGGGATGACCCAGTTGTAAGGAGCCTTCAGTGTTTCCCAGGAGCTGCCCCGGAACCTGGCTGTAACATTATGTTTGGAGTCAGAGATAAACCACTGAGGCCCCCTGGCGCTCGATGGGGGTCTACAGCAGACCCGCCTTTACCCAGTCTGCACTATGGTGGTTAGTGCCACGTATGCAGGTCCGAGGGTAACTAGGCGCATCCCACCATTTTTAATCCCTTGTCTTCTTATTTCCATGAGCCTTAAAACCCCCAGGAAATCTCATAAATTCACTTGTTATCTCTGCATTCAAATTCCATAGGCCAGTTACCTCGTTTCGTGGTACTTGAATGTTCTTTTATTTTGAAATATACAAAATAAAAATACACTTTAAATGGACTAAAGATAGTCTTGAATCCCTTGTAATGTAAATCTAAAATGTATTTTAAAACCAATTTGAAGATCACATATAAGCTCCTTCCTCAGAGACATAGAAAAAAGAAGAAAACCAGGAAGGTTGAACATCTCTAGAGACCTACCCAAACCTATGCCTTTAATCCTTGTTAGCGAGTAAAATGAATGAAGTCATGAAAGGCTGTAAAATGTATGTTTTTAAACGCGGAAAACATAATCTACATTGCAGCAACAACTGAGAAGACTTGGGGCTGGGAGGTAATCCTTAATCTCATTGAATTTGGAGATGACTGGTCGTCAGTTCCAACAAGGGGTAGAAGGCCAGGATAGTACCCACAGATGTAATGGGTATATTCTGGGCACGAGGGCAAAACTTGTTTCTTTAAGACAGAAACTACATATCTGACCCTAATATCTTACCTGACACTTGATTCAAATGAGTTGACTTCTGGAGTTTATCTAACCTTACACAGATTTTAGGTGAAATGGCACAGGGAAACCACTTTATTAAACTTAGCCTCAAGCATTCTCTAACATTCTAATTCATTGATTATTAAAAATTAAACCTCTAAAGCTAACTGAGAAGCCTGCAGGATCTGAGAAAGCTGACTTGGGTAAGAGACTTGGTGAAGCCCTCTTTTTATGTTGGTGAGACTGTACGTTCTGGGACAGTGCATCTTGCCACTGAGCAAAGCCCAGGCTATTAAAGTCAAACCATGCACCTCTACTTTCTCTACAGAGCACTTGCATTAAGCCTACAGGTAGAAGGACCTCATAAACCCATATGATACATTTTTTATTGCATCCTATTTCACGGTGTTAGGACTATGTTTGTTACAAAAATTAGACCTCACCTACCATAGCTTCTCTTTGGTTTTACTATATGATACCAGCCAACTAAAAAGTTGGGGCGGGGGGTTCGGCAGGGGTGGTGGGGAGAAACTCAGTCTTCTTGTAATGTCCAGCCAAAGCCAAATAATCAGAAACTGATTATTAACTTCCCCCAGACATAGAGGGTATTTTTTAAAAATATATTTTATTGATTTTTTACAGAGAGGAAGGGAGAGGGATAGAGAGTTAGAAACATCAATGAGAGAGAAACATTGATCAGCTGCCTCCTACACACCTCCCACTGGGGATGTGCCTGCAACCAAGGTACATGCCCTTGACTGGAATCGAACCCGGGACCCTTCAGTCCGCAGGCCGACGCTCTATCCACTGAGCCGGACCGGTCAGGGCGAGGGTATTTTTAATGCCTTGATTTGTCTTTATAAATAGTTTTCTATTCTGATAATAAGTGTTATGCATTTCCATTATGGAAGAGCTTGAAAATTTATGAAACTATAAAGAATAAAATAAAGATCATACATAAGCTCCTTCCTCAGAGATAACACCATTGATGTGATATAAACAAATGCTTTGTCTGAATGTGGGAGCTGCCCGTGTACTATAAAACATTCAAGTGAAAACACCTAAACTGTCCTCTATTCTCTGCCCTCTCTCAGGCCGGGCATGTTTCTGTGACTTGCTCAAGGTCATGGCTGAGGCTGGCGCAGCAGCCGCTCTCCTGCCTGGGCCAGGGCTCTCCCCTCAGTGACAGGCACACTCTCAGCAATTCCAGGTCCTAAATCAATCCTGACTTATTTTTTCAGGAGATTTCTTTAGATTTGCCTTGTGTCACCTGCAGGATTTACAGTTAGAATCCCCCTTTCAGGTGTGGGAGCTCCTGCATGCTCTCTCTGAATTGATGTATTAACATTTTTCCTTTTGTAAATTTGTCTTTTTTTAATGAAATGACTTTTTACTTAATTTTTTTCTAATTCTCTTCAGTATAGGACATTTGGTTGATAGAGAGTTAGCCCACTAATAATGAGAAGAAGGAGTGAGTCTCAAATATTTTACTTACATTATATAAGGAGAAATTATGTCAGCATTAGTTTTGGTTTGAATTTATTCATTCATTCATTCAACAAGGAGTTATCATTATATGTCCAAGGTGACCAATATCCTGGTCAATCATTTATGTCCCTGACACACCCTAAAATAGCATCAAACATCTGAAGCCAACTGTAATACAGAAAGCCCGTATAAGTATTTGAAAGTAAAGTGTAACTAGATTTTGACCCAAATCTAGCTAAGGGAGGCCAACTTCATTTCTCAACATTGATGACATGCTAAGGCTTCTTCATTTTCCAAACCAAATTGATAAATTCTCTTAGTAGTTAGGACAATGGTCCATCAATGAACACACACACGCAGGAATAACCTTAATTTTGAGGTTTAGACCCATTTCTTTATTTTGGCTTTTTCTCCCTGAGCTAGACCTAGACTGATTACTGTGATTCTTAGAGCACATGACTCTAGAAATATTAGGCATTAGGGTTTATACAACATGAATATACTGCATAGGAGAAAATAAAAAACTGACAATCTAAACAGAAATCACAGGCATATCCTTTTCTATGTCAAAATAAAAATAAGCCGAAACCGGTTTGGCTCAGTGGATAGAGCATCGGCCTGTGAACCAAAAGGTCCCAGGTTCGATTCCGGTCAAGGGCATGTACCTGGGTTGCGGGCACATCCCCAGTGGGAGATGTGCAGGAGGCAGCTGATCGATGTTTCTCTCTCATCGATGTTTCTAACTCTCTATCTCTCTCCCTTCCTCTCTGTAAAAAATCAATAAAATATATTTAAAAAAATAATAATAAAAAATAAAAATAAAAAATAATAATAATAATACAAGTAAATAAAAACTGCTAATCCCTAAAGTCTCTGAGTATAGTGGAGAAACCTTTGAGAAAGAAATTAATAACTTGCAAAGTGTGGCTTTGAAAACTGAATTAATAAAAATGTCCCCACCCTAGCTGGTTTTGCTCAGTGGATAGGGCATTGGCCTGCGGACCAAAAGGTCCCAGGTTCAATTCCAGTCAAGGGCATGTACCTTGGTTGCGGGCACATCCCCAGTGGGGCGTGTTCAGGAGGCAGCTGATTGATGTTTCTCTCTCATCGATGTTTCTAACTCTCTATCCCTCTCCCTTCCTCTCTGTAAAAAAATCAATAAAATATATTTTTTAAAAGTGTCCCCATTTTAACCACTATAATAATAAAGGTGTTTTTTTTTCCAAACATTGGCAAAAAAAAAAAATGAGTCAGAGCACAAAAACTAAAAATTCCGTGGAGGATCTTCACAAATGTTACTCTTCAGGTCCTCGACAGTGGTGAGGGAGGAAGCAGCAGCAATGGCATCTTCTCCTTTGTTTCTTTGATTGAATTTCATGATTTTAACCCCACCCCTCTCTCACTCTTTCCAGGCAACTGGAGTATACAATCCCTATTGAATGTGGACCTTCCCTCTCCCCTGAACAAGCACTCTTGCTAATTTTTGCCCAGAAAAAAAAAGTGCCATTAATTATTTTAGTTCTCTAATATGTTATTTTGAAAGCCTATTTAGGAGACTGGCCTTCTAGAAAGAGTTGTGCCATACACAGCAGAAGGGAGAATATTTCCTTGTTCAAATGGCTGTGGGAGGTAAAAAAAAAATCTGTTTATGTTCAAGTATACACCCTGGAATTAGAAAAACTATGCAAACAATAAGAACCCCCACACTCTGAATATCCTACATGTGGGCAGGATTGAATGCATATAAGCAGAGGACTGGAAGGAAGCTATCAAGAGTCAAAGCACTGAAAAATCAGTTATTCTTTTTATGGGATTGTTGTGCCCTCATCTCCTCTCCCAGATAGAACGCAATGCAGGCAAATGCCAAAATTGTTCATAAACATGGATATGAAAATTTTCTCAGGTAAAAAGGGAGTTATCAAACTATAAACTCTAGAGTTACTAAGGAAGCATCTCTTATCTTCACAATACTCACTTTCATTGAGAGAGGGAGAGAGAGAGAGAGAGAGAGAGAAGAGAGAGAGAAGTATTGGAGGGAAGGGAAGGAATAAATCTTCTAGCCTCTGAACAAAAAATAAGCTTGGATTTTTATTTTCTAAGGTTTAGAATTCAGTTAGCCATGAGAATATTCTTAAATAAAGCTCAACCCTCCAGAAAATGTTCTACCTGCCAGGATTTGGAGACTGATGAAAGGGCCTCCTAGCCCCATATGGCTCTTCAAATAGCTGAACCTTAGGATTAAGGCATGGTGGTTCCAAAAGGAGAATAGAATCTTCCCCTGCCTAGAATCAGCTAGGGCAGCATTTGGGGCTTTAATTGATTGATTCATTATTCATTCATGCACTCTGGATATTTATTCAGCAAATCTATTGGACACTTACTCTGTGCTAGAGAAATACTGAGCTGAGGCTACAGTAGTGAACCGGAAGACATCATCTGTGCCCAAGAGAAAGGCTAAATCAGCACTTTTTAATGCTTCAAGTTTGTCTAACATGGATGGATGTAGACTCTCCAAAAATCAAAAGTCAAAAAAAAGTTAGCATAAATAAATTTGTGAAGGCACTTCCCTTTTCTCGTGTTGATTCTTTCCCAATTGCCTCCTTGTACCCTCTCATCACAAGGTAATATCTAGGCACATGCTAATTCCAGAGAATTCTAGAACTTTCTCTGTACTAGACTCCCCCAAAGTTTTATCCATTGTATAGCTACAGCAGATTTATCTTTTTATTTTATTATTTGGACCTGCACTGCCACACTTACTTGTTAAATGTGTTTCCTAACGCAAGATAGATATGTAGAGAGATGTTTTCCTGAAAGGCATACATATCATATGTTTTAGGTATGGTCTAATGAGTATGTCCAGGGAATGCCTACAGAAATAATATCCCTGGCAAGGCTGTTTTTCTCAAGAACTTTGCACTAGAAAAAGAATAATAATTTTTAGTTGTTAAGGATCAAAAGAAATTTTTTTCTTGTCTATAAGAATAGGAAAGACTTTCTTTTGGAAAGTAACATTTTGGTCCTGCCCTGACTGAAAAAAAGAAATGTTGCTTTTATTTTTCCAACGACTGCCACCTGGTGGACATGGGAGATTCTTTTAGACAGTAGCTAGGACTATGTCTTAGTATTAACACAAGATGGCAGCACACAACCAGATTTTCAAAGAGCCAGACACAAAAAAGAAATCAGTTCCACAGCTACTGGTGTGCAGCTAGCTGTTCTTATGGAGGCAGTTAAGGCATTCCTCTGTGAGGAAAAAATTGTTACATGATTAAACACCTCTTTCTTAGCAAAACAGAAAGTGGGCATATGTGTGACAAACAGAAGGAAAAAAAAATCAGGATTTTGCTCCTCAAAAGAATAATGTTCTATTCCAACAGAATATGATAAATAGAAAAGAATAGTACCAAATAAGCACTCCACCCTCTTTTCCTAAAGACAAATGGAATCCCAAAGATTAATATCAGTAGAATTTCACAAACCAGTTCATTCATTGCAATAAGGAGGACTTCCTAAAATTTAAGTGGTAAGCTAATTTTCTTATTAAAGATTTTCAAGCAAATGCATATTTTGTATGATTTTATAGTATTTTCTTTATATAGTGTAATTTTACAATACTTTTAAATCCTTCTTTTAATGAGCTCTTTTTAATTGATTAGAGATCAATTAAGGGATCTGTTTAGGCCACAGAGACTCGCACCCAAGCCTGTGCCAGTGACTGGTTAACCCCCTCACATTTCTAGACAAAATGCTGCCTGACCAGTCTGCTTCCCTATCACTTCAGTGTGTTAGCTTCTCTCAATGTTTTGTTCATCTATACTGTTGCAGTAGATTTTTCAATTTTTTTAAAATTCTCTTTTTCCACCAAACTTTCACTGATATTTCTCTGTAGAAGGTATTTTACCACAAATCTGACAACTCTCATTTATTGAGCACTTACTGTGTGTCTGGCAGCATTCTGAGTATAATATGATAATTTATATAATTGATAAAACAAATTTATAAGGAGCATGTTGATTAAACGTATTTTACAGATGATAATACTGAGGCAAAGAGAGGTTAAGTAATTTTTTTTCTAGCTTAAGCAAAGCCATTGGTCTTCCTATCAGCCCAGGTTTCTGAACAATTGCTTGCAATTATTCCATGTGGACCAGGGGAAACCAAGTGTTCTTTACATAAAGATGCTACCGTCAGGAATTAGGCTTCTTTGGGTGAAGAGCACCACTCTGTGACCTTGAGAGGTTCTTACAAATTCTAAGGAACAATAAACTAAAAGGCTTACCCCAAGAAAGAAGGGAAGTTGTGCTTTGCATAAGAGCCAAACTCTTCCCAGTCAATTCTGAATCATTTCAATGTGCCAGTCATAACCCTAGAGTTGTTAGGACTATACATATAGCCTTAATTTCAGAAAAATACCAGGATGTATTGAGGAATAATGGACAGCATCCTGGCTGGAGAACTGGAAACTTTGAATTATAGTTTCAACTCTGCCTCAGGCTGTGGCATTGGGTAACTGATTCGCCTCTCTGGGCCACATATTATGATGAGCATATTTTCTATAGTGCCTTTTCAACAATTTTTAAGGCAATATGTGGATTTCAGGAAATGTTGTCAGAGCTGGTATTGTGGAAATAAACAACAACAAGTGGTGGTGTGTTTAATATACAATTGAAACATCAGCGGGAAAATGATCAGTGAGGTCAAAAGGTGGAGATCGGTGTTTCGTATCTTGATGGAACCTCGCTCCATGTCTGTGGTGAGAGTGACATCAGTTACAGGCTTCTTCTCAGAAAGGAACAGAATTCTCCCTCCATCCTCTGTATGGGCATTCATGCAGAAGACTTCCAATACTTCTGCAGGTAATGGACTAGCTCTTTGAGGACTAAGGGCAGGTGCTGATGATCGAGCATCTTCAGAAGAGCATCTGGAGGTCCAACAGGAACGGTGATACAATGGGGCATTCACACTGGGCCTCCACATCCACCCCACATCTGACCAGTTTAGGGGAACTGTCCCCGTGTGTAGTCACAGCTTGCTCTTATGAATAGTCTGGCTGATACTAGTTTTGCTAATGCTGAATTACAGCCAAACATTTTCAAGACTTCAGACACTAGGACAATTGTGCTCTTCTTATAGCCATGTGACTTTCTTTGTATAAACAAACGAAAAATCCATGAGGGAGAGGATTCATCAATGGCACTGAACCTCAGAAACTCTGCACACCTCCTTCTGAGGACCTGACCCATTTGTGCTCAGTCAGAGAATAAAGACTTCAGCTACTCAGGTTCTCTGTTGTTTTAACAGTGTCAGATACTCTGTTAGGAGGGTGCTTGGCATATTTATTTTTCTCAGATTTCAGTGATTTCAGATCTACTCTTGTAACCCAGTGAGCATTCGGAGTGCCTTCCTGCACTGGCTGTGCTCCAACAGGGAACATATCAGACCCAGCCCCTGCTTCCACAGCACCCACAGTCCCGTATTGAAGACGAGCGTTAATCAGAACTTCCGACACATGTACTTGAAATTAAAACTGAGATGAGTGTTACGAAGGAGAGCAGAAATATAGGGAGTTTATTTTACCAAGGAGACTACCTTCCCTCTGGAAGTTATACCTGAATTCTGAAGGATGAGTGAAATTTCTAGTAGAAATATTATTGGGCCATTGGCCCTAGGACAGAGAAATTAAGGCAGGCTCCTGGTCTGGATTGCAGAGAAGATGAACAATGATGAGGCTGGAGAGGAGAGGGGGAAGAGGCACAGGAGCCCTGCTAAGAATTTGGGTGTTTATCCTAGAAGTTTCAAACAGGACAATGAGTCCACTAGATGTCCAATTCAAATGCTCTCTTTGTCTTCAGAATCCAGTCAATGTACTTCCTTAGAGAAAGTATATTATTCAGGGACACAAGGCGATGCCCTGGTCTTAAAGAAGAAAAAAAATCATATTCTGCAGCCTTGGTTTGGGTTTCTGTATTTGACCAACCATTCAGTTGGTCCTCAGATTCAGAGTGGTATCCTATGGAAAGTTTTCATATTGGCGTCTACAGATCTCAAAGTATTGTGGTTTAGTTGGTAAGACAACTTAAAAGGAAATACAAGTATTTGACCTATTTTAGCTTCAACAATTCTGGGATTTATTTATACATTCAACAAATATGTATTGAATACCTACTGCATGCCAGGCTCTAATTTAGGCACTATGGATACAATGGTTGACACAATTATATCTAATAAAGAGGGAATATGCTAATTGACCCTCACACCGTCACAAAGATGGCGGCACCCACAGCCAATAAGGAGGGAATATGCTAATTGACTGCCACACCCTCAAAGACGGCAGCCCCCAGTTCCCTCAGCCCCATTGGGGCAGCAGGCACATGGAAAGGCCGGGCCTGCCCCCAGGCTTGTGCTGCTGGCAATGGCAGCAGCAGAGGTCTGATGGGGGCATCGCCTTCCCCTGATCACCAGGTTGCCTCCTGACCCTGAGGGCTCCCAGACTGTGAGAGGGGGCAGTCCAGGCTGAGGGACCACCACCTCCAGTGCATGAATTTTCATGCACCGGGCCTCTAGGGTGTATATACAAAAAAAATTCATGCACAGTGGGGGGTCCCTTATCCCAGCCTGCACACTCTTGCAATCCGGGACTGCTGGCTCCTAACCATTCGCCTGCCTGATTGCCCCTAACCACTTGCCTGCCCACCTCATTGCCCCTATTCGCCTCTGCCTGCCTGCCTCATTGCCCCTAACTGCTCACCTGCCTGCCTGGTCATCCCTAACCACTCTGCTTGCCTGCCTGATCACCCCTAACAACTCTGCCTGCCTGCCTGATTGCCCCAACCACTTGTTTGCCTGCCTGATCACCCTCTGCCTTGGCCCCTGCTGCTGCGGCTTCATCCAGAAGGATGTTCAGAATGATGTCCAGAAGGCCTTTAGGCTCGTTGGTCTAATTAGCATATTACACTTTCATTATAATAGATGCTATTGTTGCCTCTAAAGTATCTAAGGGAGGAGATAAACTCTCTACACACAACTAAGTAAATGTATAACATGATGCCAAGTAGTGCTAAGTGCTATTAATATTAATAAGTCAGAGTAAAAGAATAGAAAGTAACAGGGTATCGGTTTTTGATAAAGTGATGGGAGAAGTCCTTCCTGAACTGGTAACTAAAACAGTTTAGCAGAAATCTGAATGAAGTGACCGAGTGAGCCATCCAGAGATCTGGGGAAAGAACATCTCAAGCAGATGACCCAGCAGGTACAAAAGCTTTAAAGTTGGAACTCATTTAGCATTTTGGGTGAAAAGAAAGAGTGGAGCCAACCAGGGGCAAAATGGTAGGACAGTGTTGGGATCCAGACACATTCTATCATTTCACTAAATTGCAGTCAAGAGTTCATCTTCATGCCATACTCAGAGTGCTTGCACTTGTCTACACATATACTAACATGTGACATCAAGTATCTGTAGTTACAAATTGATTTTGCCACCTCCAAATGCACAACATTTGTTCCAACCAACCATCTCTTTCCACATACCTTTCTTTCCATCTCTATCAATATGTGATTCTACTAGAATGCTTTTCCACCTTTCCTCTCATTCCTTTCAGTGGAGAGTACCAGGCTACTTTTGTGCTTATTCTCAATTGGTAAAAAATTTTTACCTGTTTTTGTTTTGCTAAATGTTTCTTTTTTAGAAATTGGCACGACCATGCACTTCAAGCAAAAAGGTATGGTTCTTATTTCTAATTACCTTCTACATGTTAAAATTAAAACTTCACAGCAGTGTGTTAGGGTCTTATAAACTGGAGTTTATTTCATCTCAACTGTTTGTGAAAATAATTTCCATAACATATTTGCCACTATTTATTCCAAAATTGTAAACTTTCTCTTTCACAAAAAGCCTCTACTACCCATGTCTACTCTATTGCTTTAGTTATTCACTTTTGAATGTCTGGAACTGAGCAACTTATCCCCCTCCCACTTTCCTCATCTTAAGTGCCCATGGTTGATTCTTGCAGAGCTGTATGTACTTTTTGGAAATGTTCACTGCCCAGTTACATAGAACTGACTTTACTGTTACTTGTTGGCTATTCAAGTGGATATATTTCTAAGGAAAATAGAGTAGGGTCTCCTAAAACGACGGACTTGAGAATTAATACTCCCTCCTGCCTCAGCGTTCTCCCAGGTCTTCATCTACCCTCACCCTGCTGAAGTACACCAGGGTTGCTGGGATCTCCTAGGAATTGCCCTCCAACTGCCCATGTACTTCCATCAGCCATGTGGCACATCATTCACATACTTTTCCCTACAACAACAATGCACTCAGGTTAAAGCTTCAATAAATAGACCCTAAAATGCAAACAATTAACAATTACCTCTTTACAAGTCCAAAAGAAATCTCCAGACCAGAGCCACAGAGGAATCTTTGTGGCCAGATACCACCCTCCTTAAGTCCTTGTGGCCACCCACTTGGATTGGTAATTGTCTTTTATGAAGATGTCTTCTTCTCTGAACCTCAAAGGAGATGAGACAACCAAGATCATTATCAATAGTGAAAACGATTCTTGTGTGATTTAGACCCCACCGGTGACCAAGAACCACAGAGATTATGGACACGTTGTTGCTTATTCAGGAAAGGGCCAGCATTTTGTTTATATCAGCTCTAGCTAGTCCCCACAGAAGGCAGCAGGGAGGAGGCACCCAGAAATATATATATAGAACCAATATCATTTGGGGCAAGAAGATCTAAGCTACTGCCCTCTTCAGCCCTTGTCTCCCCAATGCCATGATTATCAATTATAGTTGAATCTTAAGTAGTGGAACACAGGATACCTCAGGGCTTTGGTGTGGATATAAAAATAAGGCACAGGGTGTGTGTGTGTGTGTGTGTGTGTGTGTGTGTGTGTGTGTGTGTTTCCCCAGAGACCATTGTGATAAATTCCAACTGTCACCCAAAGGAATTCTAAGTATTGGCCTAAAATTTCAGAATTTTACATGGCAAAATATTTGATGCTGTTTCGATGGAAAAGATGTGATAATTCCAACTTTATTGTGAAACCCTACCCAAAACTCACTTTATAGAGAGGGGAGATAATGCATAAAGAATTATGTAGGAGGAGCCCAAATTTAATTCTAAGACACAGGGCTCAAGGAAAACATCAATGTATCTCTTGTTCTACTCACAATTTATTCAGCCAGAGGAAGCTGAACTGGCTGAATATGGACAGCAGATGGCGCCAAAGTCAGTCTTTTCAAGCCTCCCTTAATTAAACATGGCTTCCCAGGCCTCTACGTGCCTATCTGGATAATATTTAAGAGAGATTTGGGAGATTACTTTTTTCTCTCACTTAACAAGTGTTAACTATGTTGTTTAAGTTTTTATCTTATTTTAAGTCACTCAGTCAGCCCTTAGTAATTATAAGGAGTAATTCAAACTTAAACTTGTCTGGCCTTCCTTCTTTTCTTGTATGGCTGAACTATGTACAGGAATAAAATTATGATTGACCTCGATGGCTCAGGATGAAAGGCTTGCCCAACAATCACTAAGGGTGTGACTAATGATTATATTGAATACATCTAGCCCCTAGTCTTTGAAATGATATCCAGGAGATCAACAGAAATATCTTGTCCAAATTTGAATCACAAAGTTTCACTAAGAGTGTGCTCTCTAAAGCAGGTGTTGAAAAATCACCTGTCCTTACTTTGGGATTTTACTGAAAGACTGATCAATTGGCTCAGCATCCTGCATCAGGTTTGTAGTATATACACTTTGCCAGAAAATACTCACATTCCTCAATTTCAGGATGCTGTATCATTCTTGCCCTGAGTCACACATTCCCTTTTTAAGCATTATGATGGCAAAGTGTAATCTAGCATTCACCTTGACACAATCTCATTTATCATCCTGTCCTGGGGTTGAGAACCTAGACCTGGTGAGTTGACTCAAGACTTTCAATCTTCCTGCAGCTAAATTTTGCCCCTTTGGGTCAAACATTGAAAGCCTTGACCCAATTCACAAACTAACCCTTGGATTCAGGGGTATTTTGTGCCTTTCTGTAATCCGGATAGCTATAGTTAATAGCAATAATGATTCTGCTACCATTTGTTGAATATCTACTAGATACCACACATGTAAGCATGTGCATACACATATACATACACACGTATAGAATGTGACTGAAGATCAAGATATGGTATTTGTCTGTTATGTGATAAGCGTGTAGCAATTTTTGAATTGTGGTTCTATTTGCCCATCTATTCTTAAGGCTAATTCATGTTTGCAGACTCTTGCTTTCATTCTATCTGTCTGTATGGGAAAATACTTGCTAAGCCTGGCCATCTGGTGTGGGAAATAAGTTTTACCATTTGCATTTCCTCAAATAAGCAGAAATTTCATAACTATGAACTAAAACATAATTAATGATTTAGCTGATTATTTTCCTCAAAATGGCCATTAACTGAAGTACTCTCCTACGCAGTCATATATACATATCTATAATTGCATGCCCCCTTGTGATGATTCCCCAACTGTCTCCCATTTACCTTTGCATTTTTCAAGCCTATTTACTTACTCTCAAAACCAATTGTGAAAAGAGCAAGTCATATAAGTACATCAAATAGCTATATGAGAGCACTTAAAAAATAATAACTGACAGATCTACAAAATTCACTTCAACTATGTTATAATTTTATTAAGGATAAAATTAAAGATTATTAATAGTCATATACTTGAATTCCATATATGTAACATAGAATATCATGTGAAAGTGATAGTTTATTCTCAATTATATGTATGAAAACACCAATAATACCAGTGTATATCATATGTATATATATGAATATGCATATAACATATATTCTTCTCTAATACCTATGTATGTACATAATTAGCAAAATGTTATATTAAACATGTTTATCTAGGTTCATATATGTCTATATTTCAATGATGGAATTTCTGCTTTCTCAAACATTTACTGCCCTTCAAAAAAATGGTAAGACTAGGCTTCTTAGACTTCCCAGGTACCTTCAACTCCAAGATGCCTTATGATAATCTAGTCTATACCAGCACTAAAAATAAAGTTAAGGAAATAGGCAGGATTAGAGTCTTTCTGGGAACCTTCTGTTTCACAGCATCCCTATCTCAAATCTGTTTAACCAGGAATGACATAAGTTTGTGTGTAGTCTTTCTCTGCTTCACTGACACACTAATTCAAACAAATGTGCCACTGAGCTCATGCTACCTATAGCATATAGAGGAGATAAAATGCCCATCAGGCCAGAAGCCTTGGGAGCTGCCGTTAAGAAAGCTTAAAGATACCACAAGGCCAAAGGTAGGGAGGAGACAAGTAGAGGGTGAGTAAGGCTCAGAACACTTGGATTTTAATCATGATTCCTAATCAGGTGCATCATGCAGGAAACATGATCTTCTTGAACCTTAACTCCTCATGAAAGGTATGAACCTCAAGGTAGCTAAAGTGCCTTTATATTAATATGATCCTATAGCCACTCAGAAAATTAAAAGATTGATTGATTGAATATTTAAAATTTTAATCTGCAGTTTCATATCTTTACATATAATAAAGCTCATTTTATACTATAACTTTGTTGTTCAAAGTTTGTATATATTCATATTTTATAGTAATATTTTTAATGCTTAGAAGATGCCATTCTAGTCTAAATATTCTATTGAAATCACTTTTTTAAAAAGATAATGGATGTCTTCATGTTGATTTGTTTGTTCTGGCTATTGTTTTAAGCAAAGACAAATTTCATTTGCCAAATGTTGGCCAAGAGACTCATCGACACCCCTTCACTTGATAACTTGTGTAGTAGTGACAGGCAAAGACTGGAGCCAGCTGCCTGGGTGAAAACCCCAGCTTACTAGCTGTGTAAACTTGTGCAATAGGTTTCATCTCTCTCTGCCTGTTATCTCACTGTAAAACTGGGCTCATTTAGTACCTGCTTCACAGCATGGTAGTGTGCTTGTATTTGTAAAGCATTTATAACAGTACCTTGCAGTAAGAGCTACCTAATTGTCTACTGGTTTTGTTTGGTTGTTGTTGCCGTTATAATTTACTCTCTCTCTCTCTCTCTCTCTCTCTCTCTCTCTATATATATATATATATATATATATATATATATATATATATATATATATATGATCTATAGATCAAAAACATTTGGAGAATGTTTTTGATTTCAACACTTTCCCTATAAATTTACCTCTAATCTGGTATGTTTATTGACAATTTTGACAACATTCACATACCAGAGATGCTTCATTGCACTTGAACCATCATAAGTTTAAACACACACTCACATATACACTCATTCACACAGATTCGTCTGCATGTGTGCCCTCAAAACTTCAAAGTGACCCATAATTATAGTCACACCAATCTCTCTTTTGAATGTCATCATCTAAACATACAGTCTTCAATCCCAAAGTCTTGGTTGTGAAAAATACTGGTATTTTCTTTTTAAAATGATCTTTACAAAAGAACCATACAAAAGGAGAGAGTGGACAAGCAAAGCATAGGAGACAAGCTCTTCAGAGCAACATTTTCTGCCCCAATCCTCCTCATTCTGTCAACACATACATCGCTTCTCCACTTTCCTTTCCAATCCAATCTCCCTCTTGGATCTCTAGCCACACTTACACACCCCAATCCTGTCCACCTGGGGAAAACCAGTCACACAGACTGTCACTCCAGGTCGAATTCTGGGCAACTTCAAGCTTAGTCTTATTTCTGGTTTGGACCTGCCTCTTTAACCTCCCTAAGTCGTGTTTGTTTGTTGTTTTTCTGTTGTTGTTGTCTTTACTTTTGATTTTTAAACTGTCAAAGTTAGAGTTTGGACCAGGTGATCCCCTTCTGCCTCTTAAAATTCTACAATGAGTTGACTTATTTTCTACCTTGAAGCTCAAGTGTCACTAGTCATAAATATTACTTGGAAAGAGCTCTCCTCCCTGTAACCAATAAATAATTACTGCTTCCCCCATGAGAAACAAGAGGGTCACAGATTGGTTCCATGTTTTATTGATGGAGATGCTGTGATAAATCAGCTGGAGGAGCCCGTGTCTGGCTGCAGAAGGACCCTCACCAATGGTTGGAATCTTAATGAGTGCTGGCTTTGGCTGCCATGCCAAGCAGAGCACGCAAGAGGAGGCTGGGTGAGGAGGGGCCTGCCACGACCTCAGACACGTCAGGGACAGCTGGTTTAGGATGTTCTCTTAGGAGATCATTTTGTATCTAGAGGTGTTTGAACCAATGATAATTCCTAAGATACTTATAGTTCAAGAAGAAGGATTAAGGAAGGAATGTGAGACCTTGTTGAGCTGTACATAAGCACACTGACTTGGAGGCACTGGTGCCTACCAGACCTGCTTCACCTCTGACAGGGCAGCAGTCAGCTCTAACACAGAGTGGGCCAGATGTAACCATTCTCTTTTTTCTCCCTCTCTCCTTTGCTCTGCAGGACCTGGGTCGGCGAGAGGAATAAATGGATCCATCAGTCTGGCCGTACCACTGTGGCTGCTGGCAGCATCTCTGCTCTGCCTTCTCAGCAAATGTTAATAGAATAAAAATTTTAAAATAATTTTAAAAAAACACACAAAATATGCGTCACACAGGATACAGAGAGAGAGAGAGTGAGATGGGGGGAGACTGTTTATTTCACAACTTTGTGTGTTTATAAATAAAGGGGGAAGAAAAAGGAAGAAGACAATACAACATTTAAAACAATTCTCAAGTCCATCAATAACCATTTGAGTATGATTCAGGGCGGGAAAAGTTCTATTAGGCTATGTGTATGTCTAAGCAGATATATGCTGTGTGAAGACCCATCATGCTAAGGACATCCAGGTGTAAAACTAGGACAAGTGAAGAAGTACCAGATGGATATTAACTCCCCCACACACTTGATCCTTCCTTCATCTTTTTTCATCGTGAGGGGAAAAGAAACAAGGTCTTGCCTTTGTGTGTATATTGCCATCAACTTTTTCCTCTGTTTTCATTTGAGCTGACTTGTAACCATTTGAGACTATCAGTGGTATCCAAGCGAAGTCCTGTGTTGAGCCTTTCTCTGGCTTTCTGCCTCCACTATCACCAACTTTTAAGAACATCTCCTCCCACTCCAGTGTGTTCTATCTCCCCACATTCATCCCAGATACCCCCTTTTTTATCTCCACCCCTCACACACTTCTCTTCACTCCCACCACCCTGAGCACTAGTCATGCCACAAACGCTAGGAAGTGCCATTTTAATTTTCTCTGCTGTGCGTGCGTGCTCGCGTCTCTCGCTCTCACGTGGGTGTACATGTGTGTGCGTGTGTGTGTCTCTCTCAAGCATGCCAAGGGAATGGTCCATGTGTACATAGACTTCGTGCTGTAGATACTGTCCTGCATTTGTAATTGTGAGACGCAGCTGTGACACATTGCTGGGGGCAGGGTGGGGAAGGAGGCCAGGAGCAGGGCCCTTCCCCATCCACGGCTGTCACCCAACATCGGTGTGTGTTCACACCATGCTATGCCCCTCCTAAGGGCAGAACCTCATCTTTCTCCTAGTCCAATCATCAGAACCCAGTCAGGAGTCACTCAGAGTATCACTGTCAATGAAAGTGCCTACTAGTGATGGGGTGAGCAAACAGTAGAGAAAATCGGTGATGTGGATGAGGAGAGCTAGGAGAAAAGGTTTCTGATTTCACTCTTGTTCCATGAGTCTGAGGGATTCATAGGTTTGCTGGCTTGTTGCAGGCTGGGTCCTGCTCTGCTGCAGGGTGAGCAGCATGTGCTGAGTAAATCCCCAGATGCAGGAAGGTCTCCCAGTGTTAACTCCCAATGGAAGAGGAGGAGCCATGTGGAGATCCTAAGCAACCCTGTTTTGCTCCCTCCCTAATTTTCAAATAACACTGCATTCGCCCATAGATTCCTCTGAGCAGAGATTGTTTCCTATTTCAGACAGGATATGTGAGAGTGAGTGAAGCAGGAAAAGTGAGCAGGGGCTCAGATCCTTACTCGAATTGTAGAGATGCTGACAGAACTCAATACAATGCATTGACCATGACAAAAAGGAATCAACTCCTGTGCTCCTTTGCAGACTTTTGTCCTGGTTTTCTAGGCTAAGACTTTATTTGGTTGCCCACATTATCTCGCTCCTGTTCCACCGCTGGTGTCTGCAGCAACATTGGTCATAGTAGTCCATCTTTATCCCAGGCCAGGCCACTAGGAATGAAATTATATTCCAATTTCCCTGCTCACTTTTGGCTTCTAGTCTCCTGAAAAAGATGCAGTGGGGAATATGCTGTTTAAGGCCACATCATCAGACAAGCATCATCTTGTCATTAACACTGAAATGAGAGTTAGTGTCTTAACCAAAAGAGCCGGGAAGCTTGTAATAATTTACACAGAAATTGTATGATTAACACAAAGCTTGGCATCATCACAACATCAGAAGGATTTTCTTAGGAAAGGCCTTGCAGAGAGCTGGCTCTATGTGTGTAGATAGCTTTGTCAGGAAACCAACCCTATAGGAGACATTGGAAGTGACTGAGTTTATAAAAGGACAGAGGATTATTATTGAGGTCATAATTGACAATATTTTAGCAGAGCCAGACATGGTACCTCACCAAGTTTTGAAACCTGAAAAATAGCTTCCATGTGATATAAAACAGGAAACTTCAGAACTGCAAATCAATAAAGGAAGTGAGAAAGAAAGGAAAGGAGGAAAGAAGGAAGGGAAGAAGGAAGGGAGGGAGGAAGGGAGGGGGGGAGGAAGGAAAATTTCTCTTGATAGATTTTATTAATTGAAGGCTTTTTGTGATAAGTCTATGAACATAACAATTGCCTTGATAGGCAGTATTTTTCATCTCTTCTGAGAGATTTTATTCTATTTTAGAAGTTTTTCACCAGCCTTCTTTTATGATTTTGCAGTTTAGACATGAAATTGAAGAACAAATTGGGCTTAGGGATCTGTGAGAGTGTTTGTGGCAAATCCTGCTGTAGGACAGGTAACTATTAAAATACAGGGGAGGTTGCCATGTTCCTATGCAGCATCAACTTACTGACAATCAGAGGTTTCTCTACAGTTTGGTCTTCTTAGTACAGGATTGAAAGTTTATCATCCTTCATAAATGTTCCCCATATATATGAAGAGCCAGCCATATCCTTAAGTGGAAGCTTCAGAGAAGTACATGCTAATTTAAAGATATATAAGAAGCAAAGAGTAACAGGACTTAATTCAGTTTAGTGTCAGTTTCAGGAACAGATCCCAGTGGCATGTCACAGATTTTAATCATTCACCTAGATTTCTTTTCGTCCCCACCCTATCATAAAGACAAGGTCTTGGTTTTATGGAAGGAGATATTCCATTGAAAGGAATGTCTTTGCCATGTTGGCACCATTTGTTCCTGAGTTTTAATATGAACCATATATTAAACATAATTAAACATATACTGGATATTGTAGTGTTTGCCTATATTTCTGGCAAGAGCTGGGGATTTAAAAAATTCATCCTGGCTTCTGTTTCAGAGCAAACAGTGACCCCAGAAATCTCATAGGTATGAGAATGTCTCTAAGCAATGTGAAGAATGCAGAATACAGATTGGAGAAAAATCAGAAAAAAACAGGTAGGAGCCATCAGACTGTCACCATGAAATTGAGTTTGAACATGGGACTTTTGAAATTTAGTTCATCAGCTTATCATATTGCTATATAAATCCCCTCAAGAATCTTGTCCATTGGTAATCAAAGCTTAAACCCTAAACTAAAAATAACCAACTTGTTAGTATCAGTACTCTGAGAGGAGTGAAGTGCATCAATTAATCTGAATGGCTAATAGATTTAATGTTCTTTGTATGCAAAATGCACCTCACCATTCATAAAACAAAATCCTTAGACTTGATTTCCTGTTAAAAAAGCAGAAATACCCTTGATCTAGGGCACTTCTTGAAGAATGAGAACTAATCCTAGGTTTTACAACTGCAGAAATACATCCTCTGGACAATTGTTCATCAAAAGGTTTTTGTCTTACTTGTTTTGCCACATAATATCCCTCTACCCTAAAAGAACTGAGGCTGATGGGAAAGTCATTGAGTTTTCTGTTGGAAAGAATCGTCCCATTGACCTTTGCCTTCTCTTCCAAGTCAGACAGACTTCACCCTTGTCATGGGCATTTTTAAAAACTACATATTCAGACAACTGGGGCTATTCATAGAGACCTTGTAAAAGTACTCGTGATTTTCATGTTCTTGGAGGACAGAAACAAAAGTCTGTTTCTCCTCCAAAAATGGATTTACCTCCTTTGCACACAAAAACTAAACTCCTCAGCATGAAATTGTATCTGAGTTATCACCTACTGAGTTGTTAGCTTATAAACAACTCCAGAGTCACAGTTTCCATCCCCGGATTGGTTGTGGTTTGACTGTTTCTATTGGCTTGTCTCCCAGAATTTCTATTTTGTTTTTTGCAGGCCTTGAATTATTTGTGGAAAAATAATATATGTGTGTATGTATTGCTTTTAACCTTATCTTTACAAATGCTATATTTACAATTGTATGTGTATTAGAAGACTCTAGAACAATGGTTTAAACTTAAAAGGAAGAAAAGTACTGAATTTGGTTTAAAAAAAAGAGCTATGATTCATTTAGAAAGACATGGAGCCCCATTTTTTTCAATTTATTATTTTTTGTTTCCAAGCAATTTGCTTACGAACCATGTTCCATGGGATTAACCATGGCCTTATTTTTCTCTTCATAACCTTTTAGCTTAGATATAGTCTAGGTTCTTAATAACTATCATTTTTATAGAAATAAAAGTATAATGCAATTACCTGACCCATAAAAACTACTATTATTTTGGGACAAATGTTAAATATATCATAAAATAGTGAGATAAGAGCCTAAATTAAGAAATGCAAATCAGTTTAGAAAACCTCCTTCTTTCTTAAGTATTTAAAATATTTCTCCTCCAAAGACTGCTTTTGCCCCAGTGATGTAAATTCTCCACCATGGTTGGCATAATATCTGTAAATGTCTCCCTAAAATGCAAAATGAAGTTTACATTTATGTGCATACTAGTGAAAGAGAGGCAAACCATTCTCATTTGTATGTAGCTCTGCTGTCAAATGTGGCCGACTGAAATTCAAGAAAGAATTTTTCACCCAGCAATGCCTGTTACTTTCCCCCTGGCCGGGAAGCTGGTGTTAACATTAGGTTTAGGTTTGATATTACACCAGTGCAAATGTTTGTGGATATTATGGAAAACTTATTTTAAAATCTTGATTTCCTTTCAGCATATTTACATACTGTGTGCTGATTAATAAATTAGGCACCAATCATGTGTAAATCAATGTAAATCACTAGTTTATGTACATAATAAAAACTATGTAAACTTCAGTTTTCAGGCAGGGCTCAAGTTCAGTGAAACCTATGAATCTTAGAAAAGAAAAGAAAAAGAAAAATAAATTAAAACCAAAGCATTTCACAAGTCAGAATGGGAAGGAGTATGACTAATGGCCCAAACTCAAGGTTGCCCCATCAAAGGAAGCAGACCCACAGGAACTGTTAGGGATTCATATCCTGCTCATGTCACAGGAAGCCACCTCTTTGTTTCTTCAGGACCAAAGTGGAGTTTCTCCCGTTTCCACAGTTTTCTCACCTGACTCCAAAGCAAGGGAAATGATGAGATAGGGAGGAAGGAGTTTTAAGAGCTCATATGTATCTGATGCATCAACTCCCAAATGTTTTCTTGATACTTCTTACTTACCATTTAAGACATCTTATTGAAAGAGCTCCAAGGAAGTCATCTACGCCTTGATGCAGAAAATATTACTCTGTTTTCATTTTCCATCCATCCAAATGAAAGCTTCTTTGTCATCTTAATCCTAAGAAATTGTGGAATATAAGAAATAGGTTAGAACTTTGAGAAATATCTTGCTAAATCATGCTAGGAAATAACTACTTTTACTTAATCCAGTAGACTTATATTTCTACATATCTATTCTGAATATTGCAAATGAGGACAAAATCATTTTAATTGGGCGTATCTCTCTCAGACACATTCTCTTGGAGTTTTTTGAAATGTCTGATATGTTTAACAGACATATAGACTTTTTCTAAATTCTAAACAACTGATACATAAAGAGTCATAGGAGAGATGACTTCAAGGACCACATGAGTTTTCTGGAAGGACTGTTATAAAAAGAAATTTAGGTCAAATGAGTAAAATGCTTAAAATACACTCCTTGACTCAAGATGCATGGCAACTCTAAAGTGAAGTGGAAAGTGTACTGGGTTGGGAGTCAGGAGAATTGGGTTCTAGCCCTGGATCTGACCACAAACAAGCTATGTGATTCTAAGCAAGTCATTTAACCTTCCTGACTCTTGGTTTTCTCTTCCTGAAAGTGAGGAATTTTCATGACATCTCTAGAACCTCTGTCAACTCTAAGCTCTCTGATTCTAAATAAGAATGTGATGCTTTTGTTAGTGCTGTGCCCAGCGAATCATTCCAAGCAGCTCTTTGTCATCTCTAGTTTGATCTGTGGACTATCTTCTCTTCTCAGAACCATCATTCCAACAGCTCCATTTCTAAAGCCAAATCTTCCTAGAATATAGATAGGATCCCTGGCCTGGTTCTGTAATTCTCCTCTGATCAAAACTTCTTAGCAATGTTGAAAAGGGACATATTCCGACTAAACTGAAGGCACTGAAATAGCTAGAGATGTTTCCTTATTTATCATAACATCTAACTGTTGAATTATATTGTAATAACCTTTCATAGGAAGGAAAACAACCAGATTGTGGATTGTGCACGTCACAAGTGAGGAAGTTGTGCATAGGGAAGGAAACATCAGTTTTCTCTCATCCTGGGCCAAGTGCCTCCCTGTGGTCAATGTATGTCCTTGAAAATACTTTGCTTGTGCTGATGACAGTAAGCATGTGGTTCAAAAGGCAGTTCTGTGAGAAACGGGCAAGATAATATATTTTGTTTGGGAAGGAATTTTGTACGGCGTAAGTTTCCCTGAACTTGAATTATAGGCTATGAGGTCAAGCAAGTAGATGGAAAGAAAACAAACCTCATTTTCAGAAAGTGCAAGTTGATACCATCTAAAGAAAAGTTAAAAATAAACACTTTTTAGGAGGTTACAGAGCTGAATATTTGAGAGTTGTTGTGAGGGCCAAAAACCAAAAGTGAAGTTAAGTTCTCTGAGAAGAGGGTAAGCAGAAAGGATGGTTTCTTCCGTGGTGAATGAAGAATTACCTACTTGTGCCATGTTCTGGATGGGTTGAGCAAAGACCCACTTGTCTTGACCCCTCAAAGTATAGCTCCACACCATCCTAGAGGCTCAATTCAGCATCTGTCCAATGGAAGCTTTCTATGCATTGCCTAAGAGAACAGAAAGAATCAGAGTCTTCAGTACACTGAAGAGGAGGGATTACACAAAACTTCCAGCATCACTATCACTATATGTAGCTAAGGGAACACCATTACTTAGGTACTTCCAGAGCTCTCCTTGAGTGCGGGGATGGCCTGCCCTCAGGACAGCTCCCCATTGCCATGGGCATTTCAGAGGTGCCTCTCTCTGAGTGGTGCTCCTCCATCTGCTCCTGCAGCTGCATTCTTCTCTGCACAAGCCCTCTCTATGTAAAGCCAGGCACAGTGTTCAAATCTGCTTCTTGCAAATGAAAACACCTGGAACTGCTAGCTTCCTGGCACGCGGAAGTAATTCTAAGCTACCTGGGGCCTTTTTGAACCCACTTCCCCAAGTCTTTGCTCTTCACCAGAGAATATCAGTGGTTCATCCTGGTGAA
Source organism: Myotis lucifugus (assembly GCF_000147115.1). Classification (NCBI taxonomy): domain Eukaryota; kingdom Metazoa; phylum Chordata; class Mammalia; order Chiroptera; family Vespertilionidae; genus Myotis; species Myotis lucifugus. Next base: position 1,715,765 of record NW_005871236.1, on the reverse strand, counting down.
TGATGGCCAAGCTCTGCCACCCAAGTATTTACTGGGAGTGGGGGAAGGTGGAAGGCAGGAAATTACAGGGGGAGAGAAGCATGGGAGAAAACCTCCAACTCCCTCCCGCCACCCCCAGTGCTTCACCCCTTCCTCCTCACTGCTGTACTGAATGGTGTATAAATCCTGCTCTTGGTTAGAATTCTCCTTATTAACAGTGTTATATACATATAAATATATATAAATATATAAATATATTCCTTTTTTCAGCCCTGTAGACATAAACAGATCTTTCCTTGATATAAACACATGGCCATTTTTCTGTTGTTTGTTGTGTTTCTTTTGGTTGTTCAAGGTTTTTAATTTTTGTTTATTGGGTGGGTTTCCCCTCCCCTGGATACTAGCTCTGTGAAGGAACATAAAAAGCGCAGTGTGTGTAAAAAAAAATTAAAATTAAAAAAAGCTTTTTTCTTTACTTTTTCAATGTATTTAAATTCTGTTTCTCTCTTCTGTTACTTTACATGTATGAATGCTCTGCTCTTCTGTGATCTTAAAACAAAATGAAATAAACATGAAAAGGAGATGTGTCTTCATTGGCCTGTGTCAGTGATCTGTGGTTGACTGCACTACTTCTTAGAAGTTTTCGTGAATAAGACCAGGAATGGAGCTGAGGATAATGGAAATCATGGGAGCAAAGGGTGGCTGGAATACTGCAGACTCACTCAAAAGCTCTCTATCAATGTCCCTTTTCTCTCACAGAAGGGAATGTGGTATTTACAACAATTGTCTTCATCTAAGCAAAGAGATTATATGAAAGTTTTTCTTTTTCTCCCTTAAAAGATCATAAGAAATAAGCACAAATTACCATAGGGAGGCCACAGATAAAGCATAAAGTTCTTGAATTTTAGAATTTAAGACATACCAAAAAACATTAGGGAGCATAGTCTTTCTTTAAGTCTCCATTAGAGGTTATCTTTAAGGGTTACTTTACATAGGATCCTACCTGATAGTACTAGCTTCCAAATCCACCTGTATTTTTCTACTTATGAAAAAAACAGTTTGTTTTCTATTCTTGCTGAGAGCTATTACCTTCTTCACAAAATGTTTCCAGACTCTGCATAGAATCCCTATAGCACTGTACAAGACAGACAGATGACAAGAGAAGACAAGAAATAAGCAATCTACAATCTAAAGAGGTCAGGTTGACCAATCGTGTATCAGAAGTGATTGAGAGGGTCTAAAGTTTGAATACTAGGAGCCAAACTAGGTCAGAAAGGGAGAGGGTGGGGAAGTGAGCATTCATGACCAGCCCCAGTAATCAACAGTGTCTCAGAAGCAAAACCCCTGGTCTCCTCGGATTTAAAGAGACAGCATTGAGAACGCCTAATCTCCCCAAATTAGAATTTTATATAGAACTCTGAAAATGTTCTTCTTCAATGAGTTTGCCAAACTCAAGGTTAAAGACTGAGTGCTCACCTTGGCTGGTGTTCTCAGTGGTTAGAGCATCAGCCCAAGCACCAAAGTGCCTCAGGTTCAATCAAGGTCACTGCCTGAGTTGTAGGTTCAATCCCATGTGTCTCTCTCACATTGATGCTTTCTCTCTCTCCCTCTCTCTCTCTCTCTCTCTCTCTCTCTCTCTCTCTCTCTCTCTCCCTCCCTTCCACTTTATTTAAAAATAAATGGCAAAAATATCCTTGGGTAAGGATTTTTTTTTACAAAAGAGACCCAGTGCTCAAACAGGACAGCCCTCACATCAAACACCACTAATTCAGGGTCCTCAAGCCACCCTCATTTATTATTTAATAATTTCTAGAATGACTTGCAAAACTCGGGGAAAATGTTGTACTTATGATTAAAATTTTACTATAGCAAAAGGATGCAGATCAGAACCAGCCAAAGGGAGAGACACATAGTGCTAAGTCTGAGAATCCCCAATGTGAAGTTTCCACTGCCTTCTCCCTGTGGAATTAGGGCACATTACGCTCTCAACAAACTGATGGGTGACAGAACGCAGAATGTCTCCCGGGCTTTGGTGCCTGGAGCTTATATTGGAGTTTCAATACATAGGCAAGATTGATTGAATCATTGGTTTCACAGTTGAACTCAATCTTCAGTCTCCCTCCCAAGCCAGGAGTTCAAGCTGGTATCACTATCACATGACTCAAAGCTCCACTACTTTAACCAAGTGGCTGGTCTTTATGATGTGGCCAGTCTCATACTGAGTTATCTCCTTAACATATAACTATCTATGGACCCACCACCAGTCACTTCATTAGAATCCACTATCAGCTGTGGCCCAAGTGGAATCAACATGAACAACAAAGAAACTCCTACTACAGATGCTCTTCCAGTTATGATGGGGTTACCACTGGATAAACCCATCCCATCAGAAATTGAAAATATCGTCAGTCAAAAATGTCTTTTAATACACCTAACCTACCGAACATCATAGCTTAGCCTAGCGGTCGGCAAACTGTGGCTCGCGAGCCACATGCGGCTCTTTGGCCCCTTGAGTGTGGCTCTTCCTAAGCCTTAGGAGTACCCTAATTAAGTTAATAACAATGTACCTACCTATATAGTTTAAGTTGAAAAAATTTGGCTCTCAAAAGAAATTTCAATCGTTGTACTGTTGATATTTGGCTCTGTTGACTAATGAGTTTGCCAACCACTGGTCTAGCCTATGGCAAACATGTCAGAACACTTACATTGTCCTACAGTTGGATGATTATCTTGAGTTTCATCTCAAGAGTAATTGCTTTTTTCTCCTCACCAAAAGCAGGAGACACAGATGGGTGTTTTATAGACAGGATGGGATGCAAAAACATAAACATAATATCAATGCAACACAGTGCACTGTAGAATACCGTTTGTTTTCCCTCATGGCCGTGTGGCTAAGTGGGAGCTGTGGCTCACTGCCACTGCCCAGAATCACGAGAGAGTACTGTAATGCATGTTTCTAACCCAGGAAAAGATTCAAATTTGAAGTACGGTTTCTACTGAATGCATATCACTTTCTCGAAATCTTAAATTGAACTATCTTAAGTGGGGGAATGGCTGTACTGGAAATTTTCAAGGACCTAGAGGTTACCTCCCAGGGACAAAGGTTAGCCAAAGTCTTTATTATATATCCCTTGTTGCCAGTCTTACAAAAAATCACCTGGAGTCTCAAATAGCATTGTCCCCAGCTGGCTTGATATTTTATTTTCTTTAAGCCACAGAAGCTTCAGGGTTTGAAAGTTGACACCACATTGAGGCTTTGTCATCATTGGTGCCTCAGAGGAAATTCCTCCTAGTATACCCCCTTTTTCCTATGTCCATCTATTTAAAAGTATGTCCAAAAACAGCATATGAGAGCTGGGAAGAAGGTGAGTCTATGATTCTAACTTCTAATGGAAAGAGCCAGGTTTTTTCATCCTCGTGATCTTCATAAACATGTTTCCCAGGTCTGGCCAACCTCTCCCAACTTAGCTCTTCCCCAGCCCAGACCAGCTACACTGCCCTGAACAGATTTAGCCAGGCCTGTAGAATTATGTAGCCCTTCCCAGTAAGAAATGAGTCAAGAGGTGGCATGAGTCATACCCATTAAATACATATGGGCTGTCCCAAGACACAGACATTCCTCTACCCTACCCTCTACCCCACCCTCACTCCCCTGGCAGCCACATTCTAAGACCTGGAGACCCTGTCTCAGGGGGTGACTAGTGATACAATATGGAAAGATACAGAACTTGCCCTCTGTATCTGTTCATCCTTTGTTTTACAAATTCCGTCTGCTAGTGAAAAAATTCCAAACCAAGTTTCTTTTTAAAAAAATATGAAATATGGTGTATTATGGAAAAAAGACAATTGTATGAGAAGCTGGGGAAGTAAGGATCTGCAAAGGGAACTGGAAGATCAGCCCTGCTGAAGCACTACTGTCTCAGATGGACAACTAGGAATTTACAGGAGAATATGGGGCTCGAGGCGCATCCAGCTGGAGCAGGGTGGCATGGGAGAGCTGGTGGAGAAGTTAACGGAAGGCTCTTGCCTCTGCTCTGTTGGTCAACTTGAGGTTGCTGTAGGTTGGTCAGCAAAGCAGACATTGGTAAAAAGAGCTGGACACAGATCAAGGTAAGAGAAGAGCAAGACACAATTGTCTGTCTGTCTCTCATGGCATCTAACCATTATGATCTCAGACTGTATGACTGCTGCTTCACTTCCAATTTCCCAACCTTGTGTAAATTCCATTTTTGGCCAATGTTAACCAGGAACCATACAAGGAAGGACTGTGGGAGACATGGTTCCAGCTTAGCCCATTGATCACAGAACAAAATTACCACAGGCTTTAACCTCCTCTTACATATTGTGTACTTTAATTACAGATTTCTTTTTTATCTGTATGGGCATGCACACATACACACACATAGAATGATCCTGAACTCTATGAGCATAGGGAATTTTATCTGTCTTATACACCTCAATGTCTAGATCAATGCTCAACATATAGTAAATACAGGGTGGGGCAAAAGTAGGTTTACAGTTGTTTCATGTGAAAAATCCTATATAATAAAAGACTAAAATGCAAATCGAACAGCGGAATGACTGATCGCTATGACGCACACTGACCATCAGGGGGCAGACGCTCAATGCAGGAACTGCACCCTGGTGGTCAGTGCGCTCCCACAGGGGGTGTGCCGCGCAGCTAGAAGCTGGGCTCACAGCTGGCAAGTGCAGCAGCAGTGGCAGGAATCTCTTCCACCTCCGCAGCAGCACTAAGGATGTCTGACTGACAGCTTAGGTCCACTAGCCACAGAGAATGGGCCCAAGCCATCAGTCGGACATCCCCCAAGGGTTGCCGGACTGTGAAAGGGAGCAGCCCAGGCTGAGGGACTCCCCCCCCCCCCGAATGCACGAATTTTGTGTACCGGGCCTCTAACAATAAAATAATAAATAATCATACAAGAATAAACTGTGTTTTGTGTACTTACAACTGTATTCAACAAATAATCATTGGTTGAATTTTTTATTGCTACCCAGGTATGTGCCCCAATTTGCGGTTGTTTTAATTTGCTAAATGTAAATTTCTTATTCCTCTAAAAGTGATTGAATGATAGGCTTCAATATGTGATGCTTTGCACAGGTAAGGAGATTCTTAGAAACAGATGTGCCTGCAGGATCTTAGGGAATTTCTAATGCTAAACTATAAGGCCACTAGACAGTCTAATAATAGACATATTTTGGAGTAGGACTTATGTCTGTTAAAAGTCAGCCAGCCATGAAGAAAATCTGACTATAGAAACATTTAAGATGAAGAAGTGTGACCCACTTGGACTATAGAAATTGAGGTTTTTACAAGACATTTAACCAAATGAATTCCCACAACCTTAATGCCTGATGCTGAAAACATGCATCTCCACAGATTAATTCTGCTTTCCCATGGGTAAATCTGACAAACTAGTTCATCTACATTAGCCCTTCCTTCTTTTATGCTCTGAACTACCTGTAAACTTCCCAGAGCTTATAGACAGAAATAAGACCACTGTTGATATCAGCCTGGACTTCTCAAAGGAGAGTGTCACACTAGCTGGACAGCATCTTATGAACTGGCAAACACTCAGGTCTCCAGTGAAGATGCAGTGACTTGCTCAGTTTCTTGGAATTGACCACTTGTTCACTTCTGGAACCTAGGTTTTGTCGGCCATAAATTAATGATCCTGACCCAAATCAGGCTTCTTGTTATTCTGGAAGGACCCCCAATTACCCAATTCTGCTCACATCCTAAAGAAATATTGAGAAGGCACCTGTCAGAATGGCTACCATCAACCAATCAACAAATGACAAGTGCTGGTGAGGATGTGGAGAAAAGGGAACCCAGTACACTGCTGGTGGGAATGCAGACTGGTGCAGCCATTATGGAAAACAGTCTGAAGTTTCCTCAAAAAATTAAATATGGTACTGCCATTTGACCAAGCGATCCCACTTCTATGAATATATCCTAAGAAACCCAAAGCACCAATCAGAAAGAAGGTATGCACCCCTATGTTCATAGCAGCACAATTTACAATAGCTAAAGATCTGGAAACAACCCAAGTGCCCATCAGTAGATGAGTGAGTAAAAAAGTTCTGGTACATTTATTAGTATACCATAGAGTACTATGCAGCAGTAAAAAAAAAAAAGAAGAAGAAGAATCTCTTACTCTTTGAGACAGCATGGAGGAACCTGGAGAGTATTATGCTAAGTGAAATAAGTCAATCAGAGAAAGGTAAGTATCACATGATCACACTCATATGTGGGATCTAAGTAACAAATAAACTGATGAACAGAGTGGATCCAGAGACATGGAAGCATGGAACAGAGTGTGGAATCTCAGAGGGAAGGTAGGTGGGAGGTAATCAACCAAAGACCTTGCTTGTATGCATAACCCATGGACACAGACAATAGGGTACTGAAGGCCTGGAGCCAGGGGGTGGGTGGGGATTGGGGGTAGGCTAGAGAAGGTCAATGGGGGGGAAGGGGGAACATATGTAATACTTTCAACAATAAAAACTTATTTTAAAAAAGGGAAAAATATTGAGAAGGAACAAGAGATGAAAACACAGGAGAGTGAGTTACTTTCCAAGTATAGTTAGTGTTAACACAGGCCTGCAGTCCACTATGAACAGAAGTCATATTGGCTTTCCCAGTGAGTCCTTCTTTCTGATTCTTGCCTATACACACCAGACTATAACTGGAAAAAACTGAACTTTATTTTTCCTCTTTAAAGCACCCTAATTAGGCAATAGGCTCCTCACCTTCCCAAAGTCCTTTTGAAAATAAGAAGTAATACAGCAGAGATTAAAACAAAAAAATCCTGGTAGACACAGTCACTGTGTTCATTAACATGTTGAGTGGTTATTTTTAATGGTACATTTAACTAAAGCAAATGTATCCATGGGAAAAGAATGTGGCCATTAAAGCCGGCGTCTGTTGAACAAACTGAGGCTCCACATTCAGCGAAGCAGGATCATAACACCAAGAGCATGACGTGCTAACAGCAGACTCATTAGCATTAATTGCTGCATTTAGTCCCACTTAAAACTGCCTGTATATATCACACTTGCAAAATACATTAGCCTTTTTGAAATAAATACACCCTAAAATATGATCACATAAATAACAATGGAACTAAGTCAAGATCGACATGTGTGATGTGATGAGAAAGAAGGAGAGCTAATGATATCAGTAGCTAGGCAATTTGACCATAGAAAACTACTATTAGATGACAGGGTGCAAAATTCCGTCTAAAAGGGGGGCTCATGTTGAAGGGCGTGGCAGCTGCCAATGAAAGGTTACTTGTTGTTTCAAGACAACAATTTGCTCAGCCTGAGTAGTGGGCAAACCTGAGAGGTGTGAATACACAGATGCCAATTACTGTGCTGTGCTATGGGCTCATTCATTTGGTTTGTTCATTCACAAATCTTCCTGAGGAGAGGTAGTGTGGACCAGGCACCAGGCTTAATCATTCACTTGCTCCCTGAGGGCAAGCTCCCATCCTCAGTCCCAGTCTGCAGGAGTTTAAGTCTGGCTGCAAAAACAGACATTTTGCAAAGATTTATTTATAAATCAATCCTTTTATGATGCAAGTTAGGTATTTTAATGGCCCTTTCAAGGTCCTGCCATTGGACCAAACTACTATGCAAGCCTACAGCTGGGCCCAGGTGGGACTGAGGTCATTAAAAGATGGGGCTGTGACTAGGCTTTATGAATGAAAGAGGCAGCTTTTCAGAACCCTTTACCATGTAGTATGACCCAATTCCTCCTTTGCCTTTTAAATTTCAGCAAAACCTTGATATAACAGACTAATTCAGGCAAGGGGTATCTGTTAAAACTGAAAGTTCACTCTATAATAAAGTAGGTTTTCCAAATGCATATGTTGAAAAATTGACAAATTAGTTAGTTTACTTATTTTTACTTAAGTAGACACATTTGTGCAATTAAAATTAAGTATGTATGAAAAATGTAATTTCACAGAAAAGTTTTCTGTATGATCACTGTAATTTAAAATTAATACTGAATAGGTCTAGTAAATGTCTTCATTCACCAGGCACCGCCAGGAAACAAATGCACACAGCTGGGGCGTGGCTTATTGCATGTGGGAACATCAACTGGCAAGCGTTAAAACTGCTGCAGAAAGTCATGCCACAGGTCAACAGAACCAATTACCAGGCAACGCAGTGTGATCACGTGCTAATCACTCGCCGAACATTGTTTACAAGCAGTGACTCTTGGAATTAAACGTGTAGACTATAGTTGTAGATATGTAATATTTATTTATGTCTGCAGAATTACTAGCGTTTTTTCCAACATAGGGCCTATTTGTTAAAATTTGTCAAAAATAGCAAATTACTAATGAGAAAATATAACCTGTTAATTTAATTATACGCAAATCTTGGTTGAAAGCATTTTAAAATTAACATGTTATTAATTTTCACATATGACATGTGGACAGGAAATTTAATCCGTTAAATCTGAAGTCCGTTAAATCGAGGTCCGAGACATGGAGGGTTTACTGTACTATATATGGAAACAGCACATATCATTTCACAGAACTGTATTACATAGTTACCCTAGGGCACCAGATAGTAATAGTAAATGCAGTACTAATCAGTGGCAAAACACTATCAGTCTGTGTTTCGTGGGTATAGAAACTGAGCCCCAGAAAATTAACTACTTGGCTCAAGGCCATACAGCCAGCTGGACCTCTAGGCCTTCTGGGTCTAACAATAGTATGGCTTCCACTACAGCAGTGGTTCTCAACCTTCTGGCCCTTTAAAACAGTTCCTCATGTTGTGACCCCCAACCATAAAATTATTTTCGTTGCTACTTCATAACTGTAATTTTGCTACTGTTATGAATCGTAATGTAAATATCTGATATGCAGGATGGTCTTAGGCGACCCCTGTGAAAGGGTTGTTCGACCACCAAAGGGGTTGCGACCCACAGGTTGAGAACTGCTGCACTACAGACTCTCTCCCTATGGAATCTGGAAAAGGACTCCCAGTTGCCCGTTTCAGTAGCCCACGTGAATATGCTTGAAGAGGGTTATGGGCTAAATTGTGTCCCCTCAAATTCATAGTTGAAGCTTGAACTCTCCAGTGTGCCTTAGAATTTCTCTGTTTGTAGATAAGGACTTTAAAGAGGTAATTAAGGTTAAATGAAGTCATAAGGTCAGGGCCCTAATCTAATCAGGCTCATCTATATGTATAAAATCCTAATATGCAAATAATGGAACAACCGAACAACCATACAACTGGTTGTTATGACATGCGCTGACCACCAGGGGGGTGCGCGCAGAACATGGCAGGCGTCAGCAGCAGGCAGCAGAGCATGGAACATGGCGGGCGTTGGCCATGGTGGGATGGTGGAGCAGGCGAGTGGGGGCACCTGACCAAGGCAGAGCACTGGTTGCTGTCATCGGGAGAGCCTCTGGTAGTTACTGAAAATTCTTTTGCTCCCAGGTGCTGCGGTTCCGCCCAGTGCTTGCACCTGCTGCCAGCATTGGCCCCGCGCCTTGTGCTGGCCCCAACTGCTTGGTGCCGTCAGTGGGTTCAAGTGGCGACTACCAACCCTTATTGCCCCTCAGGGCTTTTCCACCTCCCCCTGCTCCTGAGGGGCGATAGGGGCCAGCAGCTGCCTCTCGCACCCACTGCCGATGCCAGCCCTGCTCACACTCGCAGCTGGCACTGGAGCCACCGCTCACACCCGCTGCTGGCACCCAGCACCAGTTCTGATCACCCCTGAGGGCTTCTCCACTCCTCCCTGCTCCTGAGGGGTGATCGGAGCAGCAACCGCTGCTCGCACCCACTGACAGCGCAGGCCTTGCTCACACCCACTGCTGGTGCCAGCCCCAATAGCTTCGTGCCAACAGCGGATGTGAGCGGGGGCTGGCGCCATCAGTGTGTGGGAGTGGCAGTGGCAGGAGTGGGGCTGTTGGCAGAGAGGGGGCTGGGGGCCGCTGCGGGAGGGGTTGGACGGGGGTGTGGAGGTTGGGCCCAGACCTGCCCCTGTGCCCACTGCAGCCTCGTGCCCACAGTTCCTTTCAAGGTGCACGAATTCGTGCACTGGGCCCCTAGTATCTTCATAAGAAGAGGAGATACCAGGGATGCATGTAAACAGAGAAGAGGCCATGTGAGGATACAGAAAGAAGGTGGCCATCTGCAAGCTCAGGAGAGAGGCCTTGGGAGAAACCAGCCCTACTGGCAGCATGATCTTGGACTTCCAGGCTCCAGAACTTTGAGAAAATAAATTTCTGTTGATTAAGCCACCATGTCTGTAGTATTTTGTTATGGCAGTCTCAGCAGACTAATACAGAGAGCAAGCTCATTGGTCTATTAGAAAGGTGTTGCTAAATGTCCTTGCTATTCAATCCTGGGGTGACAGTTACTATAGGGACATGCATTTTTGTTCTTATTCCAAATCGGAAGTCAAACTGCTGAGACCTATAAATGGTAAATCTTGTGTGTGTGTGTGTATGAAAAAATTAGATGTGTTTGTGTGTGAGAGAGGGAGTTAATGTATGTAGTGTGTGTGTATGAAAAAATTAGATGTGTTTGTGTGTGAGAGAGGGAGTTAATGTATGTACTGTGAGATTTCATACAAATATATATACATATATACATAGCACTGAATTTTTATCAATTTCTATCAATAGAAAATATAGTTAGTGTGGTTCCTACCCCCACTCCATCACAGGCAAAGCCACAGATTCATCTGAATTCTTTGCGATGAGCTTTTTAAGGCACAGCAGCTGAGCATGGAGCTGAGTGGCACTCCTTGACCCCTACTGTAGGCCAGTCTTGCCACCACTTCAACCAAAAACAATTAAAGCCTGAGTCCTTGGCAGATACCCTGATGGAGGAACATAAAAAAAAAGGAATAAACAGATTCAACAGCAAGATATATGAAAGGAGTAAAAAGAAAGCTAAGGAAACAAAATATCAATGTTTGAATGTTAGAGGAATAATTGTGCAATTAATTCATGATTTGAAGCTACGATGTTGACTGGTTCTGAAAAAACCTGTGGCAAACATGTTTTTCCCCCCACAGCATTGTCCTGCCTTAGGTCTGAGGAGCATCTTCTGACTTTGCAAGGTCCACATATATGAACACTTTTGAACTTCATAACAACTTATTGAGACAAGAATAATATAACTCTCTACATTTGACATTAACCATGTTACTGAAAGCTTTTGTAATTTGAGGGCCCAATCTATTTTTTCCTTCCTAATCCATTAACCACAATGAGAAATGGTTTACTAGTATCACCAAGCTGCATCCCTGGAATATCCCCGGCCTGTCCCAGAATAAGGGTCAAGCACCAAGCATGGCCACTCCGCAGAGCGCTCCCTCTGAATGAATGACTCTTGATATTGCATCCCCTTCATTCAATTTGCAATAGGATAGGCAACCACTCCTCATGTGGCAAAATAAGCTGTATTGACGAAACATTTTCCTGAAACCATTTGTTGTGGTAAATGAGCTTGGGCTTTACTGCCCACACCCATATGCATTGATTTATCTCCTGCCAAAACAGTTTTTATCATCCTGTCCAGGCTTTCTAAATGTGACCCGCATCCCCCAAATCTGGAACAGGATTGGGGAATGTTGGCAAAATAATAACTGAGACTTGAGAAATGGAAAATCTCTTTCAACCTTTTCGCTGTTTGTATGTACCCAGTCATAGCTAGCACAGACCTTGCAAAATCTCCCTCCTTCTTTTGTTCTTGGGAAGATGAAAGGGATTAGATCAGGAGTTTCGGATGTGATTCAAAAGGACCCATTTTTGAGGCTATTTGTTGCTGTTGGGCTTTGTTTTGTTTGTTGATGAGTGGGTGGCAGAAGTCTTTGTGAGAGTATTTGTTACATACATTTGAATTCTGAGCAGCTACTGGTCTATTTCCCAAAGGACAAGCTAGCCCGTAGAGGTCAGTGGAGAGAGAGCGCCAGTGTACAACCTGGATCAGATAACAAAAGCAGATGTGGCTGATGGCGGCTGGGCAAGGCGGGAGTTAATAAACCCACACGCACCCGGGCTCTGTCAGTCACAGGGAATGTATGGCATAATTGTTTCTGCTTCTAATGCTCTAGTGATGTGGGAGACATGAGAATATTAAAATAAGACAGAAAAAATGGAAACTCATTTCTAGCAGCTGCCAAACAAATAGGATGCAAAACAGGGAGAGGTATATTAAAATGTTCACAAGGTTCACTTCACCAAAATGAAACTGTACCTCTCATGGATGTCAAATCCTCCCCCTCTCTTTCCAGCACGGGTCCCCTCCCATTTCCCATCAAACTGTTGCTCCCTGCCTTCTTTCCGAATTCTTTGCTGTCACTCTATTCCCTCATCACTGTCTCTTTTCCTTTTTGTTTCTTAATTTTCTTCATGTTCCTATTCCTTTCTCTCCTCTCCATTATCCTGTCACAAACATGCTCTTAATAGTCTCTCTCTCTCTCTCTCTCTCTCTCTCTCTCTCTCTCTCTCTCTCTCTCTCTTTCACACACACACACACACACACACACACACACACACACACACACTCCTTCTCATTTATTATTAATTAACCTGGGAAGCACATTTCCTAAACCCAGCAGTTGACTGGAGCTGTAAAAATGCTCACACGGTCCTGGTCCTGGTGTCCTGCTGCGATTTTCATCCTTTTAACATATTCCAAAATAATAATGTACATTTACTGAGCGCTATGTGCTAGGTATACAATGGTTTTATTTTAATGGAAAATAATAATAATAACAATATGTCAAAATAATGTTGGTCGAGAAGTTAACAGCATCTAATTTCTTTGGTTTCTGGTTGAGAGCATAAAAGGTTTTGTGGTTTTTTTTCCTTCCAAGAAGGTAGCTAGGTTTGGATCTCGCCACTTCCAGAGGAGCAGGAAGCTGTATTCATTTATTTAATTTTAGGAAAGCTGGGGTTATTTGGCCACCTTTGGGCAGGACTCAGTCTCCGGACTGTTTTTCTCAACAATGTATTATGTTTAATGGGAATTTTCATGTAACTGTCCAGATTTACAGCTTCCCTGGAACAAGTGAAACATCGGGAGACTGGACCTAGTGACACCCATCCTGGGAGCTGAGGAGCTGTTACTGCTGTCCGCAGGGGCAAGTTTGCCACAGTCCCCACCCCAACCTATTGTCTCACACTCAACCTTTTCACCTGCATGGCCTTTGGAGGCATCTGAGCATGGGATTCCTGGTGTATTAGGGACTCGTGGAGATGGAGAACCGAACTATCAGAGAGGAAGGAGGCCCCATGGATTGAAAAGGAAGGAAATGGCTGATCCAGCGGTTCTCAACCTGTGGGTCGCGACCCCTTTGGGGGTCGAACGACCCTTTCACAGGGGTCGCCTAAGACCATCCTGCATATCAGATATTTACATTACGATTCATAACAGCAGCAACATTACAGTTATGAAGTAGCAACGAAAATAATTTTATGGTTGGGTCACAACATGAGGAACTGAATTTAAAGGGCCAGAAGGTTGAGAACCACTGGGCTGATCTGAGGAAGGAGTTGCATAGAGGAGCCTGGGAAGAACAACCTGATAAAGGCTGTCACCTGTACTCTATTTCCTCACAGTGCCCCAGAGGTAGCCGAACCTTGGGGGAGAATAGTGCTGTGATGCCTGGGGCCTCAGGTATAGGAGCTGTAGTGAAGGTCCAATGATCTTTTGTGATGGCAATGGAGGGGGGATCAGGAGCAAAGCTCCCCGCCTTGGATAGGCCATGAGGGCTTGATCAAGGAGACACAGGGATCACCTACCAGAAACCTCATTAGGAATGCTCTTGGGATATTTGTATGATCCCAAGGGAGGTGGAAGAGATCCCCTAAAGTGATCAAGGTACGTTTCCCTGCCAATCCTGATATGTGAGAGCTGAGCCATCATTCAGTTTGTCTAGAGCAGTGATGGTGAACCTTTTGAGCTCGGCATGTCAGCATTTTGAAAAATCCTAACTTAACTCTGGTGCTGTGTCACATATAGAAATTTTTTGATATTTGCAACCATAGTAAAACAAAGACTTATATTTTTGATATTTATTTTATATATTTAAATGCCATTTAACAAAGAAAAATCAACCAAAAAAATGAGTTCGCATGTCACCTCTGACACGCGTGTCATAGGTTCGCCATCACTGGTCTAGACGAATAAAGAAATGTAATTTTTTCAGCATCCAAATATTTGTAACACTAACATTTACAGAGGGCATCTTATGCTAAATTCTTCTAATAATCCATTGAAGTGGATATCCTTGTTATCCCTGCTTAAGGCTGAGGAAAATAAGACTAAGAAGCTTAGATAAAATGCTCACAATCATACAAATGGTAGATGGGGCAGCCAAGGCTCAAATGTAAGTGTGTGTGTGTCTCTAGCGCAGGGGTCGGCAAACTCTTCTGGTAAAGGGCCAGATAGTAATTACATTTTAGGCTTTGTGGGCAATGCGTTCTGTTGCAACTACTCAGTTCTGTGTTATTGCACAAAACAGTATATAAATGCATGAACATATCTATGTCCCAATAATTCTTTATTAATGGGCATTGAAATATAAATTTCTTGTAATTTTTTCTTGTCACAAAATGTTACTTTTAATTTTTTTTCAACAGTTAAAAAAGATAAGAGTCATTCTTAGTTTAACTTGCAAGCTGTGCAAAAACGGACAGAGGTAAGAAGAAACACAAAAAAAAAAACAGAACAGTTGGTGGACCAGGTTTGGTTTGTGGGCTGCAGTTTGTCAAGTTCTGCTCTGGTATCTACAACAAGCATGTCAAACTCTTGGCCCACAAGCCGTGAGTTTGGCATGCTTGGTCTGCAATAATCTGTATACTTGGTAAGCACTCCCTGCCTCTAGACCTAAACTAGCCAGTCACAGTAGAGAAAAAAGTCAAAGACATTTTGCCACTCACACTTCAACAAGCATTTAAAAACTGTCCATTCCCTAAAGAAGTAGCTCTTCAACCTCTAGCCACCATTACATCAAGGTTATATTCCATGAGGGAGTGTGATATATTAGAAAGAGCAGTGGGCTTGACATTAGAAAAGCTGGTTTCAAATTCCAAGCTGTGTGATTTTGAGCAAATGACCTAGGTTGTCAGAGGTTCACTGACTTCATTTATCAATCACAATGCTTGCCTCAAAGGTTAACTATGGGCATTAGGTCAGGCCATGCACATAAAATATATAGCAAGACAGGTAACTTCATAATTTGGGGTGCCTAAACTTTATTCAATTTAGAGGATCCTATTTTAAGAAAAGGAATATAACATTTTTATTAAAGAACAATTTGCTAAAAATATTTATTTAGAATGAGAAAAAAAATCTCAACAAATAATAGGAGACTTGGAGGTTCAGGTTTTTTTCTTCTGAGATTTCTTCAACCAACTCACCAAAAATGCTTACATGTAAAATTGTCCTGATTATAACTTGGCTCTCCCCACCCCCAATCAAGAACATGCTAGAATCCCCAGAAACTCACAGTATTCATAGGGGCCCATGAAAATGGGAGGCCCTAAAGCTTAGTGTCACGGTGTGGCAGCTGCAATGGGAAGATAGTAACACATAGGGGGACTGATAAAAAAATAACTATATTAAACATAATGGGAGCTAAGTTTCTCATTGTCAGAGAAGGAAGGTGGAAATGTTGAAAACAGAATGAACTCTATAGTGTTGGGATGGAATCTGAGGTATCGGTGTAAACTCATAATGCTCACTATAGACAAATACAAACAGAGCTGAGAGATGACAGACAAATGATAGATAAATGGAGATGTAAGTGTATGCACATGAATGTGTGTGTACACACATGTAATCCTAGCCCTATCCTCCAAGAGCAGCAACACCCCAACATTAAGGAGCTCACTCAGTTTCTAGAACTTGCTTTCTAAGCACCATTCCCCAATACTGGGTCCTTGGAGAAATGGCCGATTCCAGGGTTGGGGAGAAAATGTGTACAATTAACCTGGAATGTTTGATTAAGTCAAAAGTTTTTTAAAGAAGGCTCAAAGAATGAGAGGAACGTATGAAAAGAATACAAAAGCCAGCTTGAAAGAGATATTGGCCAAATCTGGGATAACTTGAACATTAAAATAAATCATGAGAGCAACAGATTATAAATCATTAAATAAAATAGCTTAGTTTACCTTATATAAATAAATGAATGAATAAGTTGAAAATTTAATGAGGAAGGGGATACATAGTTTTAGAGTAATCCTCACCTCACCTCACCACACACACACACACACACACACACACACACATTCACACACACAGGGGAACACTCATTAATTACAAAGGAAAAAAGAGGAACTATGCAGTGGAGAAGTCTGAAAGACACTATGAACAAGTGATCAAAGCGAACATCATCAGTAATGGGGCAAATCAAAATCATGGTCCATGTGACAGGAGGCAGTGAAAGGAGCACAGCGTCACTCACCTCTGTAATATGTGTCATCACAAGGAAATGTAGATAAGCTCAAATTGAGGGGGATTCTACAAAAGAGTTGGCCTGTACTCCTCAGAACTGTGGAGGTCAGGAGTCAGGGAAGACTGAGGAACTATTCCAGGTTGAAGGAGACTTAGAGAGACATGACTGCTAAAAGCAGCTGTATTCTGAACTAAATCCTGTTGCTATAAAAACCATTATTGGGATAATTGGTGAAAGTTGAGTGGAATTTGGAAATAAGATGGGAGTGAGGTGTCAATGTTAATTCCTGATTTTAATGATTATAGTGTGGTTATGTAGAAGGCATTTTAAAAGATACACAACAGCTTGGCCAGTGTTGCTCAGTGGTTGAGGGTCGACCTATGAACCAGGAGGTCTCGGTTCGATTCCTGGTCTGGGCACATGCAGGGTTGTGGGCTGCATGTGTGGGGCATGCATGCAGGAGGCAGTCAATCAATGATCCTTTCTCATCATTGATGTTTCTATTTCTCTCTCCCTCTTCCTTCCTCTCTGAAATCAATAAATAAAGTATATATTTTTTTAAAAAAGATACACAATAAAGGGCTCATGGATGATGAAGCATTGTGTTGATCACTCAGTCTCAAATGACTCAGTGAAAAAATATCTTTGTACTAAACTCTCAGATTTTCTGAAAACTTAAAATTGTTTAAAAATTGAAAATGCATATTAAACATAAAAATAAAAATAATAGATTCATGAGAGCAGGAGTGGTATTGTGTATTTCTTTTGAATCCCTCATAGAAATTCATAGATCTGGGCATACTGTAGGAATTTAATAAACACTATTGAATGGAAACTTATTCAATGAAATAGGCAATGGGACCTTATTTAAAGAGTCAGACTACCACAAAGATTGCCTCAATTATATTTTAAGGATGAAGAAAGCATTCATATAAGTCATACCATCTCTACTATGCATGCACCCATACACAAAAATTTGATATTGAAAGCAAATAAAATGTACAACAAAATTAATGTATGTGTATTTAATAATAAAATATTTTCCTTAGAAATCAGTCTTAGAAATACTAAAAAGTAAAAGGAATATTAAAAAGTATAATTATTTCAATCTGTAAAAAAAGGAAGCCTAACCATAGAGTGAAAGAGATGAGATCTGATATATAAATCAAAAGGTGGTGTAAAAAAATTAATACTCTTATGTACTGTATAGCAACACTAGTTTTGCAACACCATATTGCTTATTTGTAAGTTACGGTTCCATTGGAGAAGCAGAACCACTGTAGAAAGTACTGACTTAACTATCAGTGCCCTTCTCTTCTTTCCATGCCCTCCAAGCTCTCTACTCTCCATTCCCTACTAACCACTGAGCATCATCCCTGAGTCCTCTTTGATCTTCATCCTCACCCAGTTCAACATTTGATGACAATCTACATACAGGATGTGGCAAAAGTGGGTTTATAGTTGTTCATATGGGGGGAAATGCACAAATAAATAATAAATGTAAGAATAAACTATGTTTTGTGTACTCACCATGGTAAACCTACTTTTGCCCCACCCTGTATATTGGGCATTGTAATACTTGTGGGGACCTATATGATACATTCCACGGCAGGAGGTATGCATTATCTAATGGAGTCTTTACAAGGAACCGATACCCGCTTTTCTGGTTCCCTGTTCAAAAACTTCAGTTTTCACAAGGATCCCAAGGAACTCTATAAGCTGATGATAAGCATCGGCTAGTGCTCACCCTGTGGTGATTATGGACTTGCTGTTTCAAACTTTCCGGTTCAAAGTTAAACACATAAATAAATTACCATAATCCAGTCTGTCTCCTAGTGTCTCATATCAAATAAATATTTAAATAAAGGGGTGAGTGGTTTGAAAGCTTAATGTGCTGAATAACATAATGGGCTATGGGACCGGGTCCTTATGAGGAAGTTAGAGTCAGAATTGGCCACTGGCCCAAAATGGGAACTGTTCATCTTCCTGTAGATATAATAACCATAATGCCCATTCATTGAGACCTCAATATCAGCAGGCTCCAAACTGTACATCATGAACACAATCTAGAAAAAAAATAATTTGAGCATGTGTCCTCACACATTTATATTTATTTCTAAAGTATGCCTTACGTTTCTGTGCTAATGTGATATGTACAATTAAAAACATACACAAATAATAAATCTTTAAAAAGATGAAATAAAAATATAAAATAGAAATTCTGATGTTGTCATTTTGCACTGTTACATCAGCTCATGTTACACCCATGCCCTAATTTTGAGACCACTGATTACATAAATAGACCAATTTATTTTTAAATATTTTAACAGATAGAAAGGTTGGTTGTACATGTTACAAAATGAGCAAATACACATGCAAATGTTCCTGGGTTTTGGTCTGACCAAGGAAAAGAGAATGAGGGGGGAAAAATAGTGAATGCCATCTTCTCCCAAAACACCCCTATTATCCACCCACTAAATACAGGGAAAAGGTACAGCAAAGAGGTAAGATGAGCGAAGACTGCAACAAATTCCCTCAGATACAAGGCACTCTCTTTTTACATTACTAGACAATGAAAAGGGGGTCCAGATGAACAAATGGGATAAGGACTGAGTTAAGATAAAAATGTCTATTAGTTAGAACTTAGACTCCCTCTGCTTTGGGGCTTAAATGAAGCTGCTAAGCATGGGATCTGACTTGTAGCAAACACCTGGGTAACATGACTTGGCAGTGTGGGGTAACAGGCTCTATGAGGCTAACTTTCACTAAGATGAGACAGATGATGGGAAGGAGCCAGCAGGTAAGTGTCTCTCCTCTTCCCTCCAAGAGACTATTCTGGATTAGTTTGGACCAGCCTGCCCTGTCTAGAAGGCATCCTGCATAACCAAGCAATAGGCTGTTTTTTAAGACAAGTAGCTATCTCAGTAACACACCACATTTGGAGTGATGCTCTGGTCACATTTGGGACCTCCCTCACTTCCACCTTTTATGCTGAAGTGTCATACCTAAGATCTGCATTGTGTCCCCACACCTCTAGCCACACTTTTTGGGCCAAAGGACATAGAGGATTCAAAGGCCATTTAAGAAGAGCTGGGTCAAGTTTCTCTCCTGGGATTTTGGGCTTGGTAAATTCAAGTGAATGATATGGATTTGTTGGTGCTGAGTTGTTCATTCTGAGGGCTTGAGTGGCTGCTTTGGGTCATGATGGCAAAACCTCTCTAGAGAGAAGGAAATAGCAGACACAAAGTGAGAGAGAGGTATAGATGGCAGGGCGGGAGAGAGAGAGAGAGAGAGAGAGAGAGAGAGAGAGAGAGAGAGAGAGAGACTGCCTTTGTTTCTCTGCAGTTCCCAGATATATTTCCAACAAATCCCAGCTCTTCTTTATTTTTCATATTTAAATTATGGGAGTCCTTTCTGTATCCCTACATCCTTACATCCTTTTCTGGTACCAAATGTACATGGTTATCTGTTCCCTCCAACAAACAATCTCCTACTAAAGTATGCTTGCTATCCAGCATCGATCACAAGCTTAGTGAGAGAGCAGGCGGAGCCTGAAAGTTTGCAGCACATCCGTTTCTTCAGATACTGTAAAAATCTGCCTCTGGATTAAATCTAGACAGCAGAGAGCTGCTAACTGGATGGATTTTGTGTTGCCAAAATAAATAAAAAATAGGCCTATTTCTTGCAGAGAAAAACTGCTTTGCCAAGATCTTATAGTCTTAGAATTTATATAAATGGATGCTAGAAAGCTTAGAATATGAATGCATTTATGCATTAGTTTTATTTCTGATTCTAATTTAGGTCCTGACCTACTGTTTAACCTTTTTCTTTTTCATTTGCTTCTAATTAATGTTATCTTGATGTATGGCATGTATCCTTGAAACTATCTTAAATCCTTTTTTAGAGTAATGCAGATGTAAAATAAGTATCCCCAATACTGATAACTCTGGAAGCAAAAATTGTGTCATTATTTATAATAATGCACTTGAAAAAATTAGAATTTCTAGACTTACACAAATTGTTAACCAGTTTTTAATCTATCTAAGACAAGCGTTCTAAGGTAACAAGTCTAGTGAATTGGTTAAGTTTCAAAATTGTATATTTCTGTATGTGGGAGCTAGCAAAGTCATTACAGAATAAGCTCACAGAGAACATCAAGAATCTACTGACAATCCATCGTAGTTTGTCTTTCATTGATCTGACATTTTAACATCAGTCTGGGACTCTCTTCTAAAGCATAGTGGCATTCAGTGATATAAAGAAAGCAATGTAAAATTATTTTTATCAACATGGTATGTCTACAAAGCTACGTTTGCTAATAGAATTGAGTGAATGTAGGAAGCTCTGACCCTTTTATATTTTCCCCCAATGCCTAAGGGAGGGAGCAAGATGACCTTTCTGTATGGTCTCTAAATTCACAGCAGAACCAAGCTTTTTATAGTTCCTGTCAATGGGTTCACACTCCTTTCTGCTTTCCCAATTTTCTTCTGTAAAATTTTCTCCTCTTTTCTGGCTACTACTATCTTCAAATTATTTAAATTCATAGTACAGGGAGACGCTGTTCCTGGTCTCTAGCTTTAGTGCCGCCTACTTGTGGCAGACTGTGCAGTGAAGGGATACAGTCCTGACAGCTAATCCTGTATTGTGCCTCTGACTAAAGAACAAACCCTGCTGTCCCTTTAACGCAGCCATGCTCAAACCTGAGTCTGTCAGTCTTTCTGGTAAACCAACTCCATTCCCTCTCTTCTGTTTTCACCAGAGACAACGTGGGTGTGGGCGTCTGGTTAATAAGCTCATGGATCCTCATTAGTAGAAGCAGCTCAGATTGTGGGTATGATTTCATGAGAGGAAGAAAGTGGCCTCATGGGATAGATGTTTTTTAAAGATTTTTAAATTTTTATTTTTTTTACTATAATGATAATAATAATTATTATTAGAGAGAGCAGAAGAGAGAGGGAGAGAGAAACATTGATTCAAGAGTAGAACATTGATTGGGTACCTCCTGAATGCCCCCTATCAGGGATCAAGCTGCAACTGGACATGTGCACTGACCAGGAATCAAACCAGCAACCTTTCAGTGCACAGGACGACGCCCAAACAACAGAGCCACACCGGCCAGGGCATGGGATAGGTTTTGAAAGCGTTTTATCTGAATCAGAAGCTAGATTTTAATAAGCAGAAATAAGGGGAAGAGTGTTCCTAGCTAAAGAAATAGAATCAGCAAAGCTTGGAAGTCTGAATAAGCATGTTGCCTTCGGTGAGACTGATGTATAAGCTGTATGTGGGGAGAAAGTGAGAAATGGGACTTTTAAGGATATAGGGCATAGATCATCCATGCCTTAAATTCTCTACTGAAGAATTTGGATTTATTTTTTTAATCCTCACCCGAAGAGGATATTTATTTTTTCCATTGCTTTTTAGAGAGAGTGGAAGGGAGGGGGGTAAGGGGCAGAGAGAGAGAGAGAGAGAGAGATAGAGAAAACCACTAAGCTATGACCTTTGAAGTTTTCTATATACAACCACATACCAACTCACAGAATCACAAAGTTCCATGAGTGAGAGGAACTTTAAAGGCTATTTAATGCTCTTTTACAGGTAAGGATATAGATTCTAAGAAGGTTGATGCCATACCCTCCTCCCAATCACAATTTGTTAAAAACAGGTATATGAGGCACATGGAAAAAGATCCTGGCCCACGTGGTTCAGTGGTTAGAGTGCTGGCCTGCAGATCTGAGGGTTGAGGGTACGATTCTTGGTGAAGGACAGGTACTGGGGTTGCAGGTTTGATCCCCACCTGGGTTGGGATGCCTGCAGGAGGCAACCATTCAATGTGTTTCTCTCACATCTCTCTCTCTCTCTCTCTCTCTCTCTCTCTCACTGCCCCTTATCCCCCTCCCTTCCACTCTCTCTAAAAAGCAATGGAAAAAATAAATATCCTCTTTTGGTGAGGATTAAAAAAATAAATCCAAATTCTTCAGTAGAGAATTTAAGGCATGGATGATCTATGCCCTATATCTTTAAAAGCCCCATTTCTCACTTTCTCCCCACATACAGCTTATGCATCAGTCTCACCTAAGGCAACATGCTTATTCAGACTTCCAAGCTTTGCTGATTCTATTTCTTTAGCTAGGAACACTCTTCCCCTTATTTCTGCTTATTAAAATCTAGCTTCTGATTCAGATAAAACGCTTTCTTTTCTACAAATATGTCCTTGGTTCCCAATAAGATTATTCTGATAAGGGAACATATAGAGTGGTAGTTAACAGCAGGTCCTTTGTTGAGAGGAAACAAGATATTTGCATAGTCTCAAAGTATATCACCCAAGATATTTATCAATTACAAAGGAAAAATAGTAATTTTATGGTAGAGATATCTAGCAGACACTACCTTAACCAGTTCACAAAATTAACATCACCAGTGATAAGATACTGACACTAGGTATCCCCTGAAATGATACACTGAGGACACAACATCACTTCTGTGATATTAATGCTCAAAATGCATACACTCCATCTGATTGTGAGAAAACACCAGACAGGTCAAAATTGAGAGGTGTTTTACAAAGCAACTGTGCAGTACTCTTCTCAATGCATCAAGCTCATGAAAGAAATCCAAAATCTGCAATGATCTGGTATAGATTCAATGAGACTAAGGAGACACAACTAAGAGCAATATGTAATCCTGGATTCAATCCCGGGCTAGAAAAAGGACGTTAGGGTAAAAATTGATGAAATTCTAATAAAATCTGTAGTTCAGTTAATATTGTACCAACATTTATGTCCTGATTTTTTATAAGTGCACTATGGTTATGCAAGATGTTAACATTAGAGTAAGCCAAGTGAAAGGAATATGGGAACTTTGTCCTATTTTTGCATCTTTTCTGTAAGTCTAAAATTATTTATAAATGAAAGATTTTTAAAAACCTTTTAAGGGGAAAAAATCTCCTCTCCTGGAACCAATCTGCCTGGATCTAAGTCCTGCTTTACATTTTTTAGTTTTATGACCTTGAGCAAGCTGTATATAGAAGACTCCTATGTTCATTTCTGTGTCTCGATTTCCTCATCCTTAAAACAGGTAAGAATAATTACCTCATTGAATAGTCATGAAGATTAAATGAGTTATAACATCTTAGTGCCTTAAGACAGTGCCTGACACTTCATTAGCACAGTAAGCATTGGTTACTTTTATCGTTTTTCCTATATATTCCTGTCTTCCTCCTTGCTTCCATAGTACTTCCTGCCTTTAACAGATCATTGAACACACAGGTGTCTTATATAGCAGACTATTCTTATATTTTGGAGACAAGCTTACCCGAGTTCAGATTTGTGCTTTAACATGAGTTTAGGCAAGTGACATATAAAAATGGGTATTAATATAATGTCCATATGGTTTTGTAACAGTAAGTGGTATAATGTATAAAAAGTGTTTAGCAAAGCCCAATGACTCAGATAAATCATTCAATACATGTTAGCTGTGTTTCTATTTTTTCTCTTTCCAGTAAACTGTAGATACATCTTATTCATCTTGGTAAACCCCACTCACTCTAGAATCCTCACTTCCAATACACACACAGAAGCACACCATACACAAATCATATGAATAACTGAGAGAGAGAAAGAGAGAGAGAGAGAGAGACTAGCACAACACTAGGCATATAGTACATGCTAAATTAGTGCTCTTATATGAATAGGTATACTAAAAGCTGTATTTACTCCCTAATCCTACACTCAATTTTTTAGGAATGTGGCCCACATATACCATGAAAGAAGCTGAGTTAGGCTGATCAGACAAACTCTTCCAGTAATCTATAATATAGAAACAGATATATTGGATGCAGTAACTCCAGAAGCTAGATCTGGAGTATGCTGTTTACTCAGAGATTGAGAACACCTTATTAGAACAGTGATCATAGTCATAAGTGGAACGGAGAAAAGCCAGTCTGCAGGGAATGGAAGACTGCTGTGGAGTGAGAGACTGCATCTCCAAAAAGAAAGGAAAAGGAAGGAGACAGGGAGACAGGGAGGGAGAGAGAGAGAGAGAGAGAGAGAGAGAGAGAGAGAGAGAGAGAGAAAGGGAGAGAGAATAGCTTTTTTGGCCCCTGATGAATCTGTAGTTCTTGCTACACACCCATGTGAGGCCTGGCTGCACATCCTGCCTTTGGAAGGACGTAGGGAAATGTAATGAAATCCAATACAATTTCCCCTTTTGCTTAAACGAATTTGAGTGAGCTCCAATCTTTTCTAACATAATATCCCAGACTAAGATAAAAAGCAAGACTAATAGCTTTCCCTATATACCCAACTTTCAGTTTAGTATGAAAATGCATTTATTTATTTCTAGACCTGTTTCACCTTTACTTCATTATAGGAGGATCATAAAGTATTTCAATAAAAATCATATAAGATTGACAAATTCCAATTTTAAAATGTCACAGTAAGTGCTTTTATATCCACATATGCATCAGGGCTCCAAGTAATCCAGTCCTACATAGAGTAGTAATCAAAGGAACCATAAATCTTAATCCACAAACCTTGAAAAATGTAGATTTGCATTGTGGGTTTTCATATAGGGCCCAGCGGAGGGTTTTTATATAAATTGGGATGCTTTTGACAGAAACAAATTTCTCCTTAAAAATATGCTAGGTTAACAGGCAGAAACCAAGACTAACTCAGGCATGCCTAGATATATGGTCATCCTAGTTTTATACCATTCTTCTCAAATATTCTATTTAGTCATCGTCTCCTTTATCCCAAATTCTAAACTCTCAGCAGTCTCGAAACATGGCTCCCTCTTTCCCCAATCCAGTTGTCTGTCCCCATTCTGCTCCTTTCATCCTCTTTCTCTGCCCCCTGCACTTTGCTGCCCTTCTCCCTGGGAGAAGTCCTCACAGGGATGTCTACTCTCACCTGTCCCAAGCCAGTCAAGGAGGTCTGGAGGACACAATTATTCCATGCACACTTTTTCTCTTGCTTCTTGAGGAGAAAGGCAATTGGTACCCTTGATACATTTAGTTTTTCTGGATGATTTATAAAGAAATATATAGTGCATAAAATTCTCGATTTCATTGCATTTACCTCCTACTTAATAGTTACACCTCTCTTCAAAGAGCGGTATCATATTTGTTTGTATCCCCCAAGAGTCTTAAATCAAATGTCATATCTTCAAAGAATCTTTTCTTGACTACACTTTCATTAGCAAATAACCCATTTCATTTACTTCATTGTTTAAAAAACTATCTGAAATTAAAAAGAAAATAATGTTTTACCTGCTCATTCCCTGTCTCTCTCCACTAAAATGTAAACTCCATGAAGGCAGGTATCTTGCCTACTTTGTTCTCCTCCCAGCACTTAGAGCAGTGGCCCATGCCTTCTCTTGTCCTTTATCCCAATCCTTAAAAGAGGAGAAAGGACTTATGCCCTTGGTCTTACCCAGTTTCCACAGAATTCCTTCAGTCCATCAACATGGTTCATGATTGGCCATGGGCACTCAGAGAAAGATCATCTCTCCACCTACAGGGGAAGATCTGCAATCAAATCTTTCGATAAGCCTTGTATCCCAGCATCTGGAGTCAAGAGAAATATGAATTGAGACTATGTTCATGACCCCCTCAGGTCTTCTTCATGGGTGAAGAGCGAGCCTCGGAAACAAATTCTTCCATACTCCACAAACACAGAGCTCTGTCACCTCTGGGATTAATCTCATCAGGCCCTTTATATTTGTGACAACAAGAACCTCCCAGACATCTAAGTCACCTCTCATCTCTTGCACACTAATCCATATAAGGCTCCGTAAACTACATATTCAGTCCCCTCTTCCCCCAATTCCCACCTATATTAGCAAGATTTCTTAAAAGTAATGAGAGAGAGAGAGAGAGAGAGAGAGAGAGAGAGAGAGAGAGAATGGCTCATACAATTATGTAGGCTGGCAAGTCCAAAATCTACGGCATAGGCCCAGGCCTATGAACTGATGAAGTCTAAAGGCAATGACACTGATGAAGTCTACAGGCAATCAGCTGGATGATCTCCAATTGTTCAGAAAAGCCAGTCATTTTGTTCTGTTTAGGCCTTCAGCTGATTGGATGACGCCCACTCCTATTATTGAGGGCAGTCAGTTCACTGATTTAAAGTGTTAATATCATCCAAAAACACCCTCCAAATTGACACTGAGTCCTCTAAAATTCATGATTATTATTAGCAGAAGTTGCCTTACGATCAACCTCTCCTATGAATGTCCCCCTCACCTTTTCCTCTGATGTAAACCTTACTCTCTTAAGGATTCTGCTTCCTCTGTTGCACTTTCAGGTGGGGAATGGTTTTTCTTCCTCAAAGCTGGCGCCACTGAGCCTAGAGTTTGAGCAGCTGTTCCCCATTGCCACTCTCACACCGTTCTCCCTTCCTTCTCCCTGAAATTCCCCCAACTTTGAATCTCATGACATTAGGTTATATTCCTCATTACTTTTTAAAAATTTATCTTATTGTTGAAAGTATTACAGATGTCCCTCTTTTTTCCCACATTGACCCCTTCCTTCCCACTCCTGTCCCCTCCCCAGGACTTCACCTGTTATCTGGGTTATGTATATATGCATATAATATCTTTGGTTGATCTCTCCTCCTACCCCCTTCCCTCTGAGAATCCTCATTCTGTTGCAGGCTTCCATGTCTTTGGATCTATTTTGTTAGATTGTTTTGTTCATTAGATTACACATATAAGTGAGATCATGTGATACTTATCTTTCTCTGACTGGCTTATTTCACTTAGCATAATACTCTCCAGGTTCCTCCATTCTGTCTCAAAGGTTAAACAATGGTCGGCAAACTGCGGCTTGCGAGCCACATGTGGCTCTTTGGCCCCTCGAGTGTGGCTCTTCCACAAAATACCACGTGCAGGTGTGCACGTACAGTGCAATTGAAACTTCATGGCCCATTCGCAGAAGTCGGTTTTCTGAAAGAAGATAGACAAAACAAGTATACAAGACAAGTGTGGATGGGAGAGTTGGAAGGGGTCGACCTCAGCGAATGTACCTCAATCAAATTGAGGACGCTTTTAGCAAAGGCCAGCTTAGGAGTACCCTAATTAAGTTAATAACAATGTACCTACCTATATAGTTTAAGTTTTAAAAATTTGGCTCTCAAAAGAAATTTCAATCGTTGTACTGTTGATATTTGGCTCTGTTGACTAATGAGTTTGCCAACCACTGGGTTAAGAGATTCTTCTTTTTTCAGCTGTATAGTATTCCATTGTGTAAATGTGCCACAGCTTTTTTATCCATTCATCTACTAATGGGCACTTGGGCTGTTTGCAGATGTTCAGTATTGTAAATAATTTTGTTATGAACCTAGGGGTGCATATATTCTTTCTGATTGGTGTTTTAGGCTTATTAGGATATATTCCTAGAGGTGGAATCATTGGGTCAAATGGCAGCTCCATTTTTAATTTTTTGAGGAAACTCCGCACTGTTTTCCATAGTGGCTGCACCAGTCTGCATTCCCACCAGCAGTGTACTAAGGTTCCTTTTCTCCACATCCTCACAAACACTTATCATTTGTTGATTTGTTGATGGAAGCATTCTGACAGGTGTGAGGTGATACCTCATTGTCATTTTAATTTGAATCTCTCTGATGATTAATGATGTTGAGTATTTTTGTCTCTTGGCCATTTGTATGTCCTTTTGGAGAAGTGTCTATTCAGGTCTTCTGCCAATTTTTTGATTGGATTGTTTGTCTTCCTTTTGAGTTGTATAAGAACTTATATATTTTGGAAATTAACAGCTTATCAGATATATCATTGGCAAATATGTTCACTCATACAGTAGGTTCCCTTTTCATTTTGGTGCTGGTTATCTCCCAAAACTTGTTGTATCTACCAACACCTAAGCCTCATTTCTCGATTATTTGTATTTTTGGCTCACTGTAATTCTTTCAAATAATATTATTGCTTTTATTCTTCATAATTTCTATATTCACTTACATGATCCTTCCAATACCTTCACCTCTCAGTTTTTTTTAAGCTCCTTCTCTCTAGATATCTTGTTCTTCCCCAACCTCAATCACTCACTCCCACATTATCTTTCATTATCAATAACTGAAGAGCATCTATTTGCCTCTGATGCTCTAATCATCATTTCTAAATTTCTGGCTCATTCCTTCTAGTACCCCAATCTATACAATATATTGACTCAAAGACCATCTCCAAACTTTTGCTGTTACTGTTTTCTGCCCCCTTGATATCCTCATTCCTCTTCTTACCTAGCTAAGTTCTTTAGTCAGACATTAAAATCACTGTCTTAACTCTACTTTTTTGCTTTCATACATGCTTAATAGCTAAATTCTATGTTGGAATCTAACTCTTTGCTTACTCCAAACTGCACCTATACCATTTGAGCATAATTGGAGGAAAATGCACAACCATACTAACTTCAATTTATGATCTTGAATCCGAGGTGGGCACTTACTTCTGCAGGCAATCAAATGATGATTCATTTTACTCTTCCAGTCTCCTGCACAACTATTCAGGTTTTTCCTCTCTAACTTCCAACATCTACTTACCCTTTCTTACTCTCAACTAAAGGCTTGTTTCATACTTTCCTGAGAAAGTAGAAACAATCAGCAGAGAATATCCAACACTCCCACTACATTATCACATACTAGAGGACTGGTGCATGAAATTCCTATATGGGTAAGGTCCATAGGCCTGGCTGGTGATCAGGGCCAATCAGGTTCTCCGCCTCCCTGCCTCCCTGCCTCCTCCTTCCCTTGCTCCCTCAGTGCCCTGCCGCCACCACTGGTTGCCCGCCATGTTCCACGCCATCCCCTGGTGGTCAGCGCACGTCATAGCGAGTTATCGAACTCCCAGTCTCCCGGTCGAACTCCGGAGGGGAATTTACATATTAGCCTTTTATTATATAGGATAAATACACCCATCTACCAGCTTCTGTACCATATACACTACTTCCCTTCCTGTTACAATGGATGTCATTCCCATACTCTTATCCAAAGTCAATTTCTCAATTTGTGGATTAGATTATATTCACAAATATTTGCTCTCTGCTCAATTGTTCCCATAAGCTTATAAACATGATGCTCCTACTCCTGTATCTCTCAGTTCAAATTCCCAGAAGAAAAGGATAAATGGTTGAGCATGGGTTGACTGTCCAGCTATGGCAAAGAGAGCAAAAAGAAATCTGGTTTCCAGAACACTAGAGAAAAAAAGTTGTTCAGATGTCACTAACATATGCATTTCATGACTATTTTTCAGAAATAGTTTGGTTATAACAGACATTGAAAGTTTCAGAACAGGGTGATTAGGGGAAAGCAGAAAGGGGAGCTTGGACAAAGAGGAGGGTCTGGCAGGTACCACAAGACTAGAGAGGCAGGTTTCCAAGTTCAGGAAGTCAGAGAGAAGTATTCAGGAGTGATATTTCAACTCTAGACCAATCAGCAAGAACAAGTGGTGGAATAATATCAGAAATTTTAACATGATTATTACAGAACTAGAAGGCCTAGTGCACAAAATTGTGCA